>NW_008239758.1:7424064-7529059 GCF_000691975.1 Corvus brachyrhynchos | reverse complement strand
CACCGCCCCCTGCCACATTATAACAATGGTAAGTGTTAATTTTCTTTGTTGAATCTGTGACAGGAAGAGATGAAGAGATGATCATATGGAAAGAATCCCATGTGTAGGTAGTTTTTTGCAGCACTCCTTTCACTCCTTAGAGCCACCAGCTTTGGAAAGTGAGAAGGGATCTCCCACATCACAAACAACCCCACACCATTTTTATTTGGGCACTGGAGATAACGGTAGCACAACCCTGCTCATGAGCAGAGGCTTTAATCCTTTCCAACATGCAATAAGGAAGCACAGCAGCAATGAGAAAAAAATATCTACGCATGCAGGTATTTGGTTAAGCACAAAAAGGTCCTGGCATCACTCCAGCCCAAATTGCTCTTTCCTTTGATGCTGGATTCCATCTACCTCATGTAATGGCCCATTGGTTTGGCTGTCAGCAAGAACTGGACCTGAGGCACATACCTCTGGAGGTAGTTGACTAATCCAATTAAGTGGAAGCAACAGAAAGTTGAGATCCCTCCTGTATTCCAGTCATGAGCGGGAAGGGGGCATAAACAAGGGAATTTTATTTACCAAGAGAAGTCAACTCAAGAGTTTAATTTGGGAAACTTGCCACAGACAATCATGGAAGTGATTTTACTAGTATAATTAATAACTTTCCTTCAGCTTATCTCCACATGTTTTCATGGTAGCTGGTATCACTGCTTTGATTTTACAGGAAATTAAAGACAGATGAAGTATCCTCTCCAAACTTCTTCTTCCTTCCAGGCCAGTAGCAGAGCCTGGAACAAAACATGGATCTCAAGAAATACCTGTAAATTTAGATCCTGCCAGGCTCACCTTCTAATCCACTTTCAAGTTTGTGTTCAGACAAGCTCTTCAGAAGCTGTTAAATAAACCCAAAGAATTTCTGAATTAGGTCACTTATCCACACTTGTTCCGATGCAATTCCTTTTGCAGACCAATTTGGTATCCTTTTTTTCCCCCCATCTTTCTTTCTGCAATTATTGCAAAGCCACCCATGTGGTGCCTGTTTCATGGTGAACTGGATTTTCTCAGATGGCCCCACTCCTTCCCTAAGCAAGAGCAGCCAAGCTCCAAGTGTGCTCTTGAGCTCAAGTTTGTAGAATCACAGAAAGGTTTGGATTGGAATGGACCTTAAATCTCATTCCAGCCCCCTGCCATGGGCAGGGACAGCTTCTCTGGGTGATATCTGCTAAGAGCAGTGATTGTTTGGCTCTGAAAAAAACTTATAAAGAGAGAACAATACCAGTGTGTGCTTTATTTGGATGTACTTTTTCACCTTCTTGTTGAATGCAAGTTGTCATTGATACACCGGAATTTTTGCCTGCCCATTCCTTATGGCAACTCTAGGTCCAGTTTCCCTCCTCCAGTCACTGCAAAGGATTCCAGTCATTGCAAAGGATCACAGGAACTGGCTGAAGACCAGAGCAAGACGCATTGCTTAGCAGGTACCCAAACAGTGTCTCAATACCAACTGCAATGGTAGCTGACCTCTCCACTGCATCCTAATGGAAAACATTGGGAGCACCAGGAAACACCAAAGCAGGCCTCGAACTGCCACATTTTTCTGGAGACTTCTTTATAGGTCAACAGAAAAGCAGTGTCCTAAAATCCCACACAGCCTCACTGCCCCCTTGGGGGCAACAGGATTTCAATAAACACCTACTTCACCTCAAACATGATCACAGCTACCTCTGTCACACCCTCCCATGTTAGAGTTCACTGTCACCAGCTTTTCAACAAGTTGAACTTCTTTCCCCTCTCACACAAGACACCCCAGCAGCTTTGGGGCCTGACAATTCACACTCTCAATACGATAACTAGTACAGCTCCCATGTGCTTGTGGGCTTGGGTAGATGCTCCATGAAAAGACTTATCAAACTTAAGCGAAGCTTCACCACAGGAAAAATAAAGTTTTATATCAGTAGAAGCTTCATATCAGATCAATAAACAGTAGCACAAGGCCTGAACAGGAAGTCCCTTTCAATAGGGACTTTTGATAAGTAACAAAAATTCACATAAATCAATCTGCATTTTTATGCCCACACACTTCTGGTTCTGCCAGGGGAATCCACAGCCATCACTGCAAATATTAGGCTTGAACAATCTGCTCCAAAGGATGGGGAGATAAGCAGCAACCACAAAAATCTGCTAACACACACAGGTAATCTGAGAACTAAACTGCCAGCTGCATCTGCAAAACAAATTTTACATTTTTCCCCATGACCTACATTTTGACATAAACCCCAGAAATTTGTGGAGGATTCTTCCAGAGTGTTTCTGCAAAAATTCTGTAACTAATTACTCAATCATCCTTGGCCATAATCCTGACATTTCTGTTCAGAGTTTATGTACACGCAGAAGAGCTGCACACAGGGCAAATTTAAATTTCACATTTTGCTCTCTGGGACAAAGGAGCAAAATCACAAAATTTTCATACCACCAGCCTTTCTCTCAACATTTATAGCAGAAAAACTGGGTGTAAGGTTGGGAATAGCAGATAAATTTGCTGTGGACTTGTCCTGCACTTACTCTTCCAAATACAGACACACTATTTGCCTCAAAACAATTAAAAGTTGCCTTAGTTTGAGCAAAAGATTTTCTATGCTGTCATCTTGCTTTGACTCAGTTGGAATTTCTGGGGTCTAGGCAATCGTCCCTTACTAGAAACTCTTCCAGCACATAGGGAATATTTGACATTTCTGCATGAGGAGCAGCTGCCACTGCATGGGGGCACAGGGCACCTGACTTTGCAGAAATGTTCAAATTTCCCTGAAAAATTATACTGGAACCCCCCAGCCATACCTCTGAGCTCACCTTTCACTCTCAAAATCCATTCTCTCCAGCAATCCCAGCTCCCTGAGAATGACTTGGCTTCTGGGTTGGGATTACCCTGCTTGACCAAAATACTTACCTTTTTGCTAAGCCTATGTTGGGGATATTGCTCATTAAAGAATTTGTTTAGAGAGATGGGAAAGAATCTCCCTTTCCTTTGTTTTTAAATGGATTCAGCACAACATAACCCCAGGCTCTTTTCTGTGGCTGAAACCAGCCAGCACAGGTAGCCAAGATGTGCTGGCAGGCAGCAGATCACCACTCAGTAAATGCACATTACTCACCTCACAGCAGCCAAGCAACCCAACTCTTCATTTCACCTTTCAAGCACTAATTAATGGCAACAGTGTGAAAATGTAATCTATGATCCCTCTATAAGCTGTCAAATGTTTACAGAGGGGAAAAAGGAAAGTTTTAGCAGAGCTGGGCAAAGGCAGCTCCTGCTCCACACCCAAATTTCTGCTCTGCCTCACAAAAATCTGCTTTTATTTCATTTTTATCACCACCACATGTTTACACCAGAAATGCCTTGGTGGGAAGTAAAGGACAGAGACAGTGATTTTAGCAATAGGATGGGCTCTAAAACTTTCAGATTTCGTAGATCCCTTCCTTTGGATGAGCCAGCTCAGTGCCTTTGTTTCTTCTCCCTGCACAGCCTGAAGGGGGAAAGTCATTGAAAATTCAAGAGAGGAGGAAAAAGTAGTTCTGGCCTTGCCTTTCCCACAAACAGCTGTGCCAATGCATCCGTGCCTGGTCCAATTCTCAGCAGACATGGATTTGCAGCAGACAATCTCCTCTACACTGGCACTTCGTTGGCAGCCTCACTAGGACTCACAGCCCAAAGGCTGGAACAAGCCATCCCAATTAAACCATTGTCACCCCCGGAGAGATTTCTTTCTTTGAAGGAAGAAAGCAGGCTCCAATTCCACTGGCAGCAAAGCTGGCATCTTTGCCACAAATAAACAGCCAGCCTTTTTCTCTGCAGGTGCCAGCTTTGCCCCCACATACTCAAAATTCAGCTTTTCTTCTCTTGTTCTGTCATCACAACTCACTGCCAGTAGCACTTTGTCTCATTCCATTTTATGGGTCACATGTGCAGCATTGTCTTGTTCAAATTATGAAGGCACAAACACCACCTGCCACTGGTTTGGGGGTTGTTAATCTGGCTTATCTGTGTTCAGGTAATCCATGTGCTATTTTCTAAGCACCAAAATTCCATGATTTCTATTTGTTTTACCCAAAATTCCATATTCTGAAATCTTGTGGTTAGGAGAAGCCTGGGCTTGATTTAAAATAACAGTAGAATCAGCAAATTACAGAAATTACTTATAGTAATGTGAGTGACCCTGTGCTAAAACTGAAAATAATTTAAGTCAAGAGGCAAAAGGAAGAAGAGGGGAGAAAAAACAGCACCATTAGAAGAATATGTACTGCAGTCCAGACTACAAGGGCAAAAATAAAATTCAGATACAGGGTATCTCAGCCTAAGGTTAATTCCCAGTGAAGTTTCCAAACCCTGCTAAGGGTACATCTGCCTTACACTCATATCAGCACAGCTCCTCTCAAGGTTGGAATAGTATCACTGAAGGCTGCAGGATCAGGCCCTACAGGGGAAATAAATAGTATTTAACTGTTCAGAATGCCTTTTTTTCCTCTGCCTGGATTTCCTGTGGCATTTATCTGGGATCAGTGCAATATACCCTGATTTCCAGAAATGTGCACTGCACATCCAATACACTCATTTTCTTCAAGGAAGTGTTAATATCTTGCCTAGAGAATTTGGGGTCCAACCCCTTTCCTGCAGGAGTGTCCCCTGTCCATGGATCCTCTCACACTCCCTGTGTGCACTTCACTCAATGTGCCTGCAGCGTTTTCAGACACATTTACAGGAACCAGTCCTCCAGCCGAGCACGTTTCCAAGAAGGAACAAAGACACATTTACCCAAGCAAAAGAAATATTTGAAAATTCAGATGATTAAATGCAGCCTGCTGCTCATTTTACCTCTGTGGTCTCCACTAAGTACCATAAATCCTGCTTTCCCTTTGAGACAAATTGTCACATTATAGCCCTGCTATACAGGCACACACACATTCCTTGCTATGAAGAGAAGGAGAGAAATCCATGCCAGATTAGGACATATGGAATCTCTGTTTATGGATAAATCATTTTTAAAACTTCTCTCTCTCTCTCTCCCTCCATGAGTCATGTGTGAATTGCATGAAGTGTCCTGTCAACAATAGTTTATTTACATACGGAACTAATTAGCATTATTATGGCAGATTGGAGAAGCAGGATTAGAGCTGGGAGACATCATCAAATGAGTGATACCATTTTAGGAAGGTTGGGGAATGGAGGTTTGCAGATCTCTAGCCCAGAATTTCATAAATTGGCCACTTTCCAAGGATGTCAAGATGAAACTCATTTTTAACATTTCTTCCATTACTGATAATATTACTTCACAATTAAAAGCCTGACTCCTAATTTGTATTATCTTGATGGTTTTTGCAATATGCATTTCAGAATAGAGCCTGGTCAGCTTCTTTTCCTTGTAGTCCACTTTCTCAGTTCTATATCTTAGCAGCACAAAATTGAGTTTAGATTTCCAGTACTACAGATCCATTAATAATTTTTAAAACCTTTAAATGCCCTAAAACATTTGTATTCTGTATTTGAAGATTATTTAAAGTCAGCAACTAAATTTTAAACTAAATTAAATTTATATAGCCTCTTTAGGTTACTGAGCACAGTACATACAGCTACTCTGGGACTTGCATAGACCTTTCATCATTAATAAGTGGAACAAGATAATTACATGCTCCAGTAGCTCTTAGGGGTCTAGAAGTTATCACCACATAACCTGGTTTATAATGCAGGAAGAAATCATCTGTGCTAGAGCTGGGGGTATAATTCAAAGGCATTTCCATAAATATATAAACACTGTGAAATGAATTCATGTGATGTGCAGGCACTTCATTTCAGAGCTGCTAATGTGTTTGCCCACCAATTTGTCAGGAATGTTCAATTTGATTTGCTCCATTTGCCTTAGGAGGATGTTCAACAGCACAACAGTCAAAACTGCAAAATGAGTCTGAAGAAGGGCATCTTAGGTAAGTGTTGCTGAATTTGCTCTAAAAGGTCCATGCACAGATGTCTTCCCATCTAGAATAGCCAAATGCAGAATGAACAAGGGCCAGAAGCTGCTTTGAGCTCTGGAGAGGATCTCTGACTCCACATACTCTTGACCGATGGAGCTGCCTCCTCCTTTGCTCCACAGAGGATCCCCTCCTTCCAGACTTCTTTTTGTATTCTGTTTTATTCTTTTTGATCACTCCCCAAGCAGACAGCCTGCTCCCAACTTACTGTCTCCCTTCTGGGGCTAGACCTCCACACCTGCTGTGACAAAGGACATTAGCACTCAGAAGGCTCTGGAAAAAAATCCAGGAAAAAACTTTCACATTATTTGCAATTTTAGTTAATAAGTACTTTCTGGCTGGTTCCAGGTTTCCCTGGGGTTATTTCCAGCAATATTCAGACTGTAATGGACATGTTTTCCCTGCAGAGCTTCACAAAGCTCCCTTCACAGCCAGAGTGGCTCTGTGAGAGGGCATGGCCTCCCTGCCCTAGAATGGAGCCCTACGGCTCCCACAGCTCCCTGGGGTCAGCAGGCAGCTACCTTCTGGACCAGGAAGGAGCCCTTTGCTGGGAGATGCTTCACTTCTCCCCACAAGGGATAAAACAGTGATTCTGCAAGCTTTCTGCACCCCTTTGGATGGACAAAGCCCCTACAAGACACATGAGCTCTTCAGCTGCTGCAGACACTGGCACAGCTGTGACAGCTATAGCACAACAGGCTCGCTTTGCTTTCTGTCACCCTTGAATCACCCATGGCTTTCACACAGCCCCTGGCTCGGGGGCTTTGCAGGGGGACCTGCCTGGTCCCCACATGCCCAGCCTGTGCAGGCAGGTCCACACTGCTGACTTGGGAGCATCACCCAACCCTGGCACAGGATCAGGGGCTGGAAAAGCAGCAAGTGTGGCCAAGCTTAGGAACAAGCAAGTGAAAACCTGCACAGCCTTGGGCATCTAGAAATGGTCTGAAGAGGTATTAGATAAGCACAGAGTATTTTTGCCATCTGAACAACTTCTCTGTTTCTGTTTGGTGCAGCTGTTTAAGTTTTGGGGTGATTTGTAGGTCTCCTTTGCAAGCATGTTCCTAGTATTTCCCCTTGTCTTGATTTTTTCCAGTTTCTGACCATTTTTAATGGTTAACAAGAGCTGAGCAACTAAATGATTTGGACCTGGAGAAGTTGCATTGCTCAGAAGCCAAAAGAGGAAGTTTTAGTCTTGCTAAGAACTGAATTTGATAGCAGTGAGGGGCAGAGCCCATTCCAGCACCATGAGCATTTCAGTGGGCAGTACAGGACTACGTTGCTTTTTCCTCAGTGAAACAGGACTGATGCACAAGCTCTGGGCTGGAGGAAAGAGGAAAGAATACTGGGAAAAGCACTGCCAGTCCTTGCTCACCAGCTTCGGGATCTAGAGGGTGATGCTGCCATTGGGGCTGGGAATGGGAGGGAAGAAAATTGAGACAGATCCTGGGAACCTCAAGAAAGTGTTTCCTAAGCGAGGCTTGGCAGAGCCTGCCAGGTGAGATAAGCATTTCCACAGAAGATGAGAGAAACAGATGCTCTTAAAAGGTGCTTCCTTCCCAGCAGCACCACACAGATCCATTTGGAATGGCAACCCCCTCAGATGCTCCCTCCCAAAAGGGGATGCCAGCACTGCCCAGCAGCCAGATCTGCCCTGCAGGTATGAGGCAGATGTGCTTGGCTGGGCTTCCAGCAAGGACCACTGCTGTTTGCCTTGCACACTCCCCAAGCTGATACGTGAAACTTCAGCTTCCACATATTCACATCTTCTGAGAGATACCTTTGTTCTTTTGCTCTTGGCATTTTGATCTCTAAACACTTGCATAAGCAGCATTTTGATTGTGTTAGGATGAGGGCAGCAGGGATCCTCTCCTGTCACTACAGCACATGCACTTAGCACACAAGAGGCTCTCAGCGAGTCAGGTTTCACTCCTGACATTGGGGTTTTCTGTGTGAACCATTTATTTTGCTGAGTTGGCATTTATACACCCTCCCCCTTTCACCATTTGAAATCCGAGACAAATATAAGCCTGAAGTCCTAACTTTTCTTTTTTCTCGCAGAAAGCTAAGCTGGTGTTTACATGTGGCCACCCAAATTCCAGACCAAGCTGCTGAAACCCCGTTTCACTGTTGGTAAAGCGTGTAAGGTCTGGCTGGTGCTGGTTCCCACATTCCTGATCCAGGCAAGCTGGATTAAAGTTCCTCCCTCACAGCCTGCACCTCTCCTCCATGCATCTAAACTTACAGGGATGAATCAACACAAAGGAAAGCCTGGACAAGTGCAGACTAATTTTTCCACAAATTTAAGTGCAGAATAACCTCCCCTCCCTGGCTTTCTCCCCATCATCCAGCTGTGCCCATAAACCAGAGTCTGACGAACCAATGCAGGAGTTGAAGGCAGCTATTAAATCTGCTCCCTGGAGCTTTAACACTTGGAGCAATTTGTAGTGGAATTATTCTCCTAGCTCAGCTTGCAAACCACCTCCCCACAGGGTTCAGTGCCGGGGTCGAGAAACCTGCTCTCCACCAATCCTTCCTCTCCAGAGGAGGGGCTCAGATGGGCACACATCCCCACACTGCCATTCCAGCTGGTGAGGGAGACCAAGTTCAGCCTCTTCCCCTTCTTGAAACACGTTATTGTTAGTGTTAGCTGATCTGCGAGATATGCCAACTGTCTGGCAAGCAACTCCAGGCAGCATTGTTTGTTTAGGATAGGACTGGGCTCTATGAATCCAAATTAGACATGTTTTGCTTTTTTTTATAGCTAACTCAGCCAGGAATGTCTGAAGGTGTGTTGGGCTTGAGGAGGCAGGGAAACAGCAAAACAGGCCACAAGCCTAGAGCTTTATAAGGGTTTATGTGTGTTTCTTTTTTTAGTTATTATCTTGCCTCCACTTTAGACTCTTCGGTAAGCCAGAGTTCATCTGTATACCAAATTCTCCTTATCACCACAGAGGCACTGATTTGTTTTACAGCAACGGACTACAGAAACCAGATTATTTGTTGTTTGGGTTCTCTTGTTTGTGGTTTATTTTCCTCCCTCTCCTCTGGAGGGCCCTCAAACACTTTACTGGTGAGCACTGGAAAAGCGAAAAGAAGAGGCCGTCAGTACTCCAGCTTCCCCTTCATTGCCACCACCGCTCCAGAAGAAGTGCAGAGCCTCAGGTCTCAGTAATGATCATAGGATGAGCTGGCTGGCTCCTCAGCAGAGCATCGAGTGGTTCTACAGCCCTGGAGCCACCCCCATACCATTTCCACTGCTCTCAGATGTTCATGTTCAGATACACGAAGCATCCCAACAGCTCAACCTTGGAACATGGAAGCTCACAAAAAGCCCAGGCAGCTGAAGAGCTGTTGCTTTCTCTCTTGTCCCAATATTGCCAAGGAAGGGGAATAAATTGGGACTTGGTTGAAATGAGCTGGAGCACTTGTTGCTCCATCCCCATGCAAAGTAACCAACCTGGTTCTAGAAGCCAAAAAAACCACTCAGCTTCAATGTGAGGCTTCAATGTAAGGACTAGAAAGTGGCTCTATCATAGCTACAGAAGATGAACATTATATTTAAGCCTCAAAATTACTCACCCTTAACAAAAAATAGCCCTTGTCAGCTCCTTCCTGAGAGCAGCTGCTCTCAGGGACGGAGCAGGAGAGCTGATGGTCCCAGCCCAGGAGACCTCCAAGCATTCCTCCAGGCAGACCAAACCTACTTTTTGCCACAGCCTTCTGGGCTCATCCCTGTGCCTCTCAGGGGCTTGATTGAAGATTAATTGGTGTTCTTTACCTTCCCAGGCTGGTGCCAATGCAGGTAGGAGTCACCAGCACATCTCTCCTGCCCGCAGGTGGGCAGATCCAACCATTCTCCATCAGGACCGTGTGTCCCTTGCTGAATATCAGCAAAGTCCTTTAATCAATTCATGGGTGTCATTTCCCCCAGTTCAACCTCAGCCTTCTTGCATTCACATCGTACCCAGGCTTGCGCCAAGGCAGTAAAAACACACTTACATTTGCTTCCTTCACAGTCCACAGCATCACTGTAGGTGCTTCTCTTAGCGTAAGGAAATCCCTTTACAAGAGAACTGTGTGGAATTGTTACAAAGATTTTTGTTCACCAAAAGCAGCATCATAAAATACAAAGCACCAGCCAGTCTCTGAGCAGCCCAATGCCTTCAAGAAGTAAAGCAGAAACTCATATAAACCTTGAGTAAGCACACACCAGGGAAAACTACCCTGAAATTACCCTCTAGGATCGGCCTGTTGAGACAGGGTGAAGGTTCTGTGCAAAATGAACTTGCATTTATTTGGAAATAAATGACAAATGGCTCCATTTGTCTTTTATTCTCCCGTTAACGCTTGAACCTGGGGATTATTATCCCTGCAGTGCCTAAGGCTTGCAGATGAAGTGACCTCTTCATCTGGACAGGATTTCCTTCATTTGGGGAATACCTTTCATCAGCCCATTCAGCCTTTTCACCTGTACCTTTGACCGAATACTTACTTTTCAAGTAATTTTGAAGAGTTTGCCAATTTAGTTCCATATCAGGGATTCAGCTACACAGCTCTGGGGCAAGGAGAACTTCTTGTGAATGGTGCTTGACAAACAAGATCCACAATATAATAATTAGTTCCATAAGCATGAGCTGGGATACAAGCTCCATACAGAAACAGTCTGAGCTATCATTATTTTTGCTTTAGCCATTTCTAGCCACCTTGAGCCATTTATCTGGTGTCTCTGTTTACCCTTCTCCTTCTAAGAGGAAATAATTGGCAGAATGAACAACTAAAATAGCCAACCTGTTATGAGCATGACAATGTGATTTTATAATTTTGTGCATTATTAGTGATATTTGTTATGGATTTTTATGGAATATTCATTCTATTTTTGTATAATCTAGATATTTTAACTCTCATCATATATCTGGAGGAAGAGCAGGGAATGAAGATTCTCTAGGATGTAAATTATGTGAAATATCAGGATTTGAAGTAAAAATGGATACCTTGGAGAAGGAAATTATGGCGAATAAAAATTGTGGGACTCTGTCAACAAGAACGTGTTCAAAGAATACAAATTCATGCTCTTCTTCCCATTACCTGTGCAGCAAATGTGGTTATGTGTATTTTTCTATTTCATTCCCTCATGCTTCTCTCTTTTTGTTACCCACTCCAGCTGTTAATTTTCTCTCTCCCCTCTTATGTCTTGCTTATGTTTATGATTAATTGTTTCTGTAGTAGACTATAAGTAAAAAGAAACGGAGACAGCTTTCACATATCTGACCCTCGATAGCAAATATCACATATCATTGGAATGATTAATATGCTTAATCCTAAAAATTCTGTTCTCATGTTTAAATCAAAAAGTTAAAACCTTGTTCCATCCTATTTTTAACAATGTGTTCACAGCTTTATTTTCCAGTGAGGAGCAATATATTTCCACGCTGGGCCTGGGGAAAGAGGGAAGGTTGTTCCTTGCATGGGATTGTATTTGTTCCTGTTCTTTTCATTGTCCTGGTCATTAACTCCAAAATCCAGTCATTGAATCTAAAAATTAGTTGTGTTTCTTGTAGGTTTTTTGCCATGTACCTCTTATCCCCAGCCAGAGGTCTTTGCAGTGATCTGGAGATCTGTAACACCCAGCAAGTGCCGTGTCTCTGCCCAGCCCAGTAGGATAAACCTGATTTATCCTACAATCAGCAGGAGGAAAACTTCAGATACAGCAGAGAAAGGAGAGAGAGGCAAGAATAAGCTCAGGAAACGTGCTGAGTCACCCAAAATGTTGCAGATAATGATTTAGGCCTTGCTGAAATGTGATATTAATTTCCCAGTGTTGTTTTCATTCTTTTCTACAGATTGCCTTAACCTTGGACACAGACAGAAGAATTTCTTCCTTTCATTGCAGCTTCTCTTCTGTCAGAGAAGATAGCAAAACCCCACAAATGCTCTTTGTAAGAGTCATCTGAATAAATGGACAAGACATTTATAGTAGTTCTGCTTTAATATATGTCACTGCCTAAGAGGTTTGCTCTACCCAGAAATACCCTCACACTGGTATTTTCTTTTCTTCTCCCAAAAGAAAGCCCAAGATGTTGGATTACGTGGCTTCCAACAACTCCAGGAAAGACACACCTGTCAAAAAGGAGCTCATATAGCAATAAATATAAATATCAATCTTTATTTTCTTTCAGGAAACGCGTGGATTTTTTTTCTCACAGTGTGAAGAACCACAAGCACTAAGATCTGTTTTGTTTTCTTCCATTTTCAGTCCTCAGCTGTTGTTTTCCCTTTTTTTTCTGTTGAGAAAGCAAAGTGCATGTAGACAGAAAACCTGGAGAAAGAAATGGAAAATATGGATTGAGAAAACTTTAAAAATTACACTTGGAATGAGTCACATTTCTGAAGTTCAATTTTGATTTTTGCAGGGCTTTTTCACTGGAATATCAAAATATATCAGGACAGTAAGTTAATCATGTTTGGACTATAATAGAATATTGACCTATTTTACCTCTGAGAGAGGGGAGAAATAAATCTAGGAATAAATCTAACTTGCAGAACATCCTGTTGCAGTCAGCTCTTTTCCTGCAGCAAAGAGGTGGGAAACAGTGGCCATCATTATCATTATCATCATTAGGATACATAGAAATGTGGATCGTAATTATAGTACATGCCAGAGAGAGCTGTGAAGTGCATTTTATTTCTCACAAAATATCCTGGAGGTGCAAATTAGGCAAAAATAAGATTAATTAAGTCTCTTTTGTCTGCACATTTCCATGCTGAATTTAGGCACTTTAAAATGGGTTAGAGAAAAATCATCAGTGATAGCAAGATATGTTTGTGACAAAAAAAGTATATTTTTTAATGTAGTTGCTTCCAGGAGTGCCTTTCATGCTTGACCTAGAGGATGTTCTAGGTAGTCCAGAAGAACTCTGGACCTGAGGTGTGCTATGCAAAGCTATGTTTGTGCTGTGAGAAACAAACATTGAACCGAGACAAACTGATTCTTAAATGAACAGAAACATCTGTTAATTGTTTTCTGCTATGTAAGGGTGATGGATGTATTAGCAACTCCAGATCCAATAAAGGAGGAGAGATAAGCGCCCTTTGTTGAGAACAGCCTGATTTGTGCACACAGAGGATACAGAGGAGCAACAGGTAAACTGAATTTCCAGGCATCAAGCCATGGAAATCAGGGGGTGAGGGAAGCCTTACAAAGGTGGGGAGATGCTACTTGCTATGGTTAGCTTCTTGCTATGGTTGATAGCTTCTTGCTATGGTTGTGCATATATGTGTCATACCACTGACATACAATATTTTACATCAGTGCAGTGATGAAGGGTTTTCTTGTGAAAATGAGTAGAGAGGAGACCGGTACCACAGGAGTCTTGAAACAAAGACAATTCCATGATCTGGTAGTACTCTGAGAGAAGACGAACCAAGTATCCAGGATTTTGTCATGAGCTGCTCAAAATTGTGCCTGAGAAAAGCTGTTGTATTGAGCTGGGGCTGAGATGTGTGAGTGCCCAAGCTTCTCCCTCATTTGGCTCTCTAGAGTCGACAGTAATGTCTTGTAACACGAAGAGACACTAAGATCTAAATGTCTGACTCACGATGCCCAGATGTGGCCCATTAGCACATCTTTTGCAGCAAACATCTCAGCTGCTTTGCCACTCTGTACTGTGAGAAAATAACCTTTTCTTTCCCCCTTCCCTGAACCCATTTCCCAGATTTACTTGGCAATCTTTTTCCTTCCTTGAAGCTCTGAGTTCAAGCCTGGGGAAGTTCACACCACATGTTGTCTTGCACTTTCCACCCAGTATCACCACATTCAGGGTTTTCTTGTCCACTGGGTGTTTATGACGATTGAATGAACTTGCCCTCAGTCAGCTTTGATTTCATGTCAGCAAAAATACCCAGCAGACCTTCATGAACCAGATTTCTTTCTTCTTCTCCTCCACTTCTAAGTCCCTTCTGACAAAACCAAGGACCCTTGGGCCATATTTCCTATTTATTTCACTGTCTGAAGCTAATTTGAACAGATGCACGGAGAATGACAGTTAACCAGCCTGAAAAATAGGTTTCCAACCCCTGAGGCAAAAGTTTAAACTATTCTCTTTTTTAATTTTTTTTTTGCCTCTATCAAAACAGCCTGAGTAAACCCTGCTGCTGAGCTAGTGGCTAGTTTAGAAATTGCTGCATTCTCTTGTTTTACTCTTTAACCAGGTTTAGAGTGAAGGCTTTGTGTTTCAGATACAATAGAAGAACTACAACAAGAAGTAATTGTACATCGCTGTCAGGTATCACCAGTCAAAGAAGATGAAACCATTTGTGAAATGCTCCTATTTTCCGGGGCTGATGTAGCTTGTAAGCTGTTTTATTTCTTCATTACTGCTCTCCTTAAGGCTCACTCATGCAGTTCAGGCAATTCACAAGCAATAGGAATTCTAATCCTGCTGTCTTCTTTAAGATCTCATGGTACTTTCTGAAGAGAACCACCACAAATCAAATTCTTCCCCTCCATCCAATTCTTCTCTCTTGATTTTCCTTTATTGTCTAAGAAACAGATCTGATTTGCTTCTGGGCTGGAGTTGACCAGAAGTGTTTAACCCCAGAGGCAGTTGCATTACAGCAAGGGACTACTTTGTTCCAATGCAAATCACCTGAAGAAGAAATGAGAAAAGGTAAAATATCCTTGAACACAGATTATGCCATTAAAAGTGAACTATAACTTTATCAGAACCTGAAAAAAAATATGAGAAATTTAAAACACCCTTTCCTTTATACTAAAATAACACTGGGTCATGCTGTCCACTCTTGCAGCCTTCTAACAATTTAAGCAAGTGCTTATGTGATCACCTAGGAATCTCTGATTTTTCACCCTCTGTTTTATAGTGTTTTCAGGTCTCCAAGTATAAATGTCTACTTGGATACTGAATGTCACACAAATGCCTTTAACAACCCTGAATATAGCTAAACAACATTTTACTACCAGGATGTTGAAACACATTTATACAAAATATGTATACATTTTCAAAGAATATAAATGTGCACAAAAAATGAGCATAAAAATAATTGCAGGATACCAAGAAAAGCTAGACAGGTCTAAAATCAAACATTTGCAATGAACATTTGCAATGAACATTTACCCAGTTCTACTCCTAACCACGTGGAGTGGGTAGAGAGACAAGTGGGTAGAGAGACTCCATCAACCCCTTTGTTTTCTTTTGATTGCTTTGCTTGGCTTTTATTCTAATTAAAGACATCCATAAGACTTCAGGGGGTTATTGGTCTTCAGACTATAACTAGGGATCAGGTCTAATGTTATTATTTATCTGTGGAGATAAGAAGATGGAGCTATTAAAGAACCGCAGCCATTCAGGAAACGCACTGATAAACAAACACACTCATGTTACATATGAGAGGTATCCACACACACACACACATATGTAAGTGTGAATGAGAACATCTGACTATTAAAATAAATATTTCTCCTTTAGCCTTCCCACATGCTGTTGCAGAGCTGAGCCAAAAGTGGTGCAGAAGCAAGGGGCAGTAGGTAACTCACTCTTGTGCTTCTGCCAAGGCTGTGGCTTCTCCCCGTGCCCACTGTGGGCAGTGTCCAAAGGAGCTGTGTGTGACACCCTCCAGGTTGCAGTGGCATCTCTGAACTACCAAAGACCAAACTCCACAAGGCATGGCACAGATCAGGAGTCAGTGTCCGCTGAGGTATCTTGGTACCACTTCAATTATTCCTGTATCTGGACCTTTCCAGACACTCAGAGCTCACATGACTCCTGTAACCTCTTTGGAAGTTAAAAGGACACAACCTGCTATTCTCAAAGCCAAACTTCTCCCAGGGATGCTGAAATCCCACTCCTGTAACCACCACCAGTGGAGGTGATGCAGAGCAGCTCTGTTTGGCTTCCATCTCTCTCCAGGTGTGAGCCTCTTGGGCCTCTGTAGTGGCCTGATGGAGGAGGGGTAGCAATGTAAATCTATCAATAATACCTGTGTTCCTTAGTTACTTTCCATGTGCCTGGTCTGAGCATTCCTGGATTCCCAGCACCAAGAATGCAATCATCACTGCTGCTGAGGCTCAGGGTGAGCCCTCCTCTGGAGACCAGGCACTGCATCTCTGTGCTGAACCAGCATCTGTCAGCTCCATAGGTTTGATTAGACCTGACAGAAGACCCTATAATATTCCTTCCAGTGAACACTAGAGACCAGCCCATACAGACTTCACTCAATTTGCTCCATTTCTTACTCTCAGCATTCCTTGCACTGTTCTGCTCTCCACACATCTTGTAGCTGCACTCCTCTTCCACTGCAAGTCAAGAATATACATGTTCAGTAGAAAAAAACCCATCCTGTTGTTTAGGTACTGTCTGTGATGGGATAGTTTAGAATAGTTTAGTTCCTTCCTTGTGCCTGAGCTTGTGCTCCTATAGCTAAATATCTGACAGCATCATAGGAGAAATACCGAGGCCACCAAGCTTCAAGTCACCTCAGAAGGAAGCTGCACTTGAGCCAGATGACTGGAGCTGGTGTAGTGAAATCCAGGGCCTTGGAACAAATCCTGAAACATAATTTTATCTGAACACAGCACACCTGGCAGTCCCTGTGACTGGGTAAATGCCTTTCAATCTAAAGCAGTGCAGCAAATTTGAACACATCACATCTCTGACAGGAAATCAATGCCTACTTTTAGTACTCAATTTCCAGATCAGATTTTCCCTTTCCCTTTTTCACTGCCAAGTCCCTGTCCTTCCAGTGGCTGCCTTCTGCTTACCCAGGAGAGCTTAAGAAAGGGCTGATGTGGAGGAAAATGGTCATTGTTGTTTATGCCACAGTGAGGAGATGCAGGTTAGTGACAGATTGGCGACAGCCCTCAGGTGACAGGTTTCTGCCTGCACTGTCAGCCTGTGAAGGGGATGCTGCTTATCACACTCACTGGTCAGCTTTGCAACCTGAAACACTTTGCAATGCTGTTTTCAAAATCTTCGTGCTCAGAGCCAGCAAAAAGAAAGCAGGGACTCAAACATTGAATGTCTGCAACACTCATGACAGCAAAGTTTGTGCCAAAGAAACCTGGCATGTCTGAACTCCTCATCCTGAGAAGGCTGGTTTTTTCCCCTTTCTCCCCCACTCTCTATCTTCCTTTTCTTCTTGGTTTCCCACCACATCCTGAGGTTTGAGTCACTGTGGGTTTTACTTTTATCAACAATGAAACACAGAGACACCTTTTACAGCTGCTGAACTCTTTTCTTCCTTGGAATTTGGCTTTCTAAAGGTGATTTGTTTGCTTTTGGAGAGTTCACACAGGTGTACACAGCCTCAGACTTGCACACAAAGAATGCTCCGTTTGCACTCGCCATAGGAAAACAAAAGCCATACCCAGCTGGGCCTGTCACTGGGGTTGGTGGCTACTGCCCTGTTACCCTGGGGCAGTAAGGGGATGCCAGATAAGCACTGCCAGCCTAATTAGAGCCCTGCAAAATAACAAAATAAATAATAATAAAAAAAGAACAATGGATGACAAGCCTTTCCAAGATGATACACTGAGAAGTGACAACAGCATCAAGATTAATGTTACTTGGGGCTTTCACATGGAAAAATCATTTTAGAACTGCATTTGCAGCCTCTCATTTCATCCTGCTGCATTTCTCAGTCCCAGGGGAATGTTATTACCTGGGCTGGACCAGTGAGTGGGCTGAGTTGCTCTTCCAGAAGCACATCCTGCTGCTACCTGGCACAGCATCCCATCCCCACATGTGCTGATACCTTTCAAAACTGGCACGTTTCTGTGGAGTTAGAAAACTTGATTAACTTTCCTTCTCAATTTCCATTCTTCTCCCTCATCCCAACCCCAGCATTCTATTTTACATTCTAGCTCTTCCTCTGCACTTTCTGATTCTATCTCCTACCAAAAATTATAAACTTCAGTGAGAAGGGCTCATTGGATTGTATTTCCTGCCTGTCAAACAACAGGAAGCATCAGCAGCCAGTCAGAAAACTATTTCTCATGACACCACGAGGTGAGTGAGCTGGGCCCAGGTGCCTTGGAGAACTTCGGAGAGCATCCATGTTAGTATCTAATTGTTAGGATGTTTATCTGAGCTTCTGATCCTGTATCTCTTTCACATTCCCTGTAAACTTTGACTCTGTCTGCCATGGTTTCTCAGATGCATTCCATGAGGAAGGTTATTTATACCTCCTGATCAGCTCAGGGTGTGCACAGTGCTTCAAACTGCTCTGGTTGCATAAAGATACTTCCTGCTGGTGTTGCTTCTTTTAGTTTGCTCTGACTTGTGGGGTTTTAGCTCACACGTATCCTGACAAGTGGGGATCTGTGTATGTTGATAAACCCCTTTGCTTTAATCTCTTTGACGTGAGCTAAAATTCTTCCAAGTAAAGAAAACTTTCTCCTTCATTGTGTTTCATTGGGAAAAAGAATTCTATTGTGTGGTTCAATTCACTCATCATGTGAACTGAATAGGAAACAACTGATTCAAAGGGTACACACCATCCAAGACTGTTAATGAATATTGGGGGAAAAGACTTGAAAGAGTGTAGGTTCATTCCCCAAATAATTTATGAAACAGAAAAGGAGTCTTGGTCCTGCTTGGAAAAGCAGTGGGTCCTTGTTGGATTAAACATTTACCCTTAACAATAAGCACATGCTTAAATCCACGTAAGACAAGTGAGACTAAAGAGTGCTGAGCTGGGACTCCATTGCAGAACATTTTCAGCTGTTTTCAACCCTGGAATTTTTTCCCCACATCCTGCAGATGCTGCCGGAAATCCCCAAGACAGCCGAGGGTATTTGGGTATTCACTTCTGCATGTCAAAATTTCCCCATAGGCTTTGCAAAACTTCAACCAGCTCTGCTTTGTGTTTGTCTGAATGACAATGTTAGCTACTGACTTCTGTTGGAGATGGTATAGCTCCAAAAATCAAAGGTTGCTGTAGTGGTTAAATGGAAATAAAAAACAGGCAAACTACCAATTTCCTGCCTGAAATGAAAGTAGCTACCAAGATGCAGTAAAAAAAAGTCAACGATTCAAACTGTGTTATTGAGCAGAGTTTCTCAGGACATACCTGAAAGTGACTCTTCACTTTATTTTTCTCATCTATTCCCAGGTAGAAAAGTCTTTCTTTACTGCAATGTGTTGGCAGCAAATAACATTTCATGAGACAGATACAGTCTGCAATGTCCTGTCTGCAGTTCTTATTAACAATTTTCCTACTCATCTATGTCTGTGTCATCTGAAACAAAAGAGTCTACATGTCAGATGTTCATTATATTGATGATGTCCCAATGACAACCAATTTATTTTCCTGCCTTCACCTCGAAGAATTGTATTAGTAATGATGTCTATCTGCTCTAGATATGCTTTGTTAAAACTGATGGTCTGCCATGAGGATACTTAATTATATCTTCTTAAAGGAACACAATTAAGTTTGCAGGTAAAAGATGGCTCTAGAGTTAAAATGTATTTTCAAATTAGTTTTCCTGGTGGACAGGATGTTTAATTTTCATTTTGGTAGTCAAACTAGAGAATTGATCAGAGCAATCTGGTAAGATGAATGCTCTTGAAAGCAGAGCTGGCACACATCAGAATTATCTTTTAACCTTCAGCCAATGTGATATTTGGTGGTAAAACTGGGGAAGCAACAGACACACATGGCAGTGCACGGAGTCATGAGCACCACTGTGGTAAGGACACTGCTAATGGGGACAGGGCTGGCATCCCCTGTACAGGGCTGTCAACCATTGTGCAGGGAGGGCTCTGCTGAAACTGCAGCTCTTCATTTGCACTTCTATCAAGGCTTCCTGGGACAACACCAAGGAACCTTCATTCCCAGCTAGGATCTCCAGTACTACTCCTCCTGTAACAAGAAGCTCATCCTGCACATGAGTTTGTGTTTGGCACTGGAACTATAAATATTCCCTGCCTGAACAAGCCTCTGTGGGACACTTGGCCATCCCATAATGGGATACAGGGCTTGGGGCACCGCCCACACTTGGATCCTCTGCCCAGAAAAGGGTCAATGTGAGTATAGGTTGACCAAGAACCAACTGATTCACCAAAACCAGCAGAAAGTCTCCTGTTCTCCTGAACCTTCAGAGAACCAGCGGTCCTTCATCTGTGGTTTCCAAACTGTCCTGACACTGGCAGAAGCAAGACTTTCTGTAACAGCTTCATGTGAATCCTTTTTGGGATAATTTATCCTTTCAGTTCAGTCTCCACAGTTTTCCACATCACCTCTGACATATAGAGTTTCCACATTAACTTTAACATATTCATTATTTTTAGCTGAGCAATTCCTTTCTGAAAGCAAATCACTTTTTTTTTTCATAGCATTTTGGAAACCCCAAAGAGATGCCTGAAAGGAATGTCATGAAAATACATGTAGCAATACTTTCCTGCAATACAAAACAGAACTCATTTAACATGCAGATCTCTGCAAATGTTGGAAACCACCTGCCTCCCAAAGCACACAATTCTGTAGTCCAAACCAGAAAAATAAATAAATAAAAGTATCTACATGCACACACATACACATCTATGGATCCTTATCCAAGTCTATTTTAGTACAGCAGAAACCAGAAACTGTGGATGTAAAAAAGGACATAAAGAAGAAAGTCCTTTGTGCACTACTAATTTAAAAATAGTCTATCATAATTATTTCCAGAATATGTCAACATATAATTTAAAACAAATGTTTTGGATGAAAAAATAGCTTTTAAAATTACTGGTGGCAAGTAATATTTATAATGATATTGATTTTATTTGTGGTCTTTTCTCTCCTGCTTTCTGGTAAGCCACTCATTACTGGAACATATTTACCATACAGTTTGGACAAGAAATTGCCAATCTGTTGTCTTTCTGCAAATTGTACAGTATGATATTTTGTTAGTTGATTTTAATAATGATGATGATACCAGCTGGCTCAATCACATGCTAATATTTCTGTTTATTAACTGGGAAGACAGAAAAACTTAAAACTAAAAATAATTAATACTAAATCACAGAATGGTTTGTGTTGGAAGGGACCTTAAAGATTATCTTGTTCAATGGGCAGGGACACCTTCCACTTTCCCGTGTTACTCCAAGTCCCATCCAACCTGGCCTTGAACGCTTCCAGAGATGGGGCAACCACAGCTTCTCTGGGCAACCTCACCACCTCACAGGAAAGAATTTCTCCTGCACATCTAATCTAAACTTCCTCTCTTTCAGTTTGAACCCATTACTCATTCTCTTATCACTACAGTTCCTGATGGAGAGTCCCTCTCCAATAAGTAATGATAATAAATGCACTTCCAGGTGCAAACATCTGGTTGAAATCAATGAATTTAATTAGTTTAATGAGTTGCAACTCATTAAAAGAAAATACTGCAGAGAGTTGGCAAGTATTGATCACAATGTGACCAAAGTCTTCATGCTGATTAAACTTTTCGTGTTATTCATGAGTCAATTTTTGAATCAGGCTTTAAGTACTGTACCTGCTCCAGCTGACAGACCCCATCAAACCAAACCAAACCCAACCAAACCAAACCAAAAAAGAGACCGTTCTGAAAAAAAGCCAGATGAGACATTTGAGCTGGGCTGTGTTCAGGAACACTGGGAATATTCTCTGCTCTCCTGGTCCCCATGGTGGGAGATCCCTCTCCCTCACAGATGCTGCTGATGCTGCTTAAGCCTCTCTCTTCCCAGGTTGAAAGTTTCACCACTAAGCCAATCCAGAGCACCAGCTCCAATAGATCTTATCCACTGAGGAAACACTGTACTCCAGCACTATGGATTTTCCATGCAAGTACAAGAGATTAAATCAAACCTCCAGATACAACAGAAAAAAAAACCCTCCTGTTCTTTAGCAAAGCTTGGATCGAGGTTTAGATCCAAGCTTCATGGCTCAGGATCATTGCCAATTCTGTCATGTCTTTCCATTCCTCTTTCTGGACACGATCAATAGCGGCCGTGCCAGTAGAAATGAGCGTTGGAGGCTGTTTTTAGAGCCCTGGTGATTTGTGCTAAAGCAAAAAAGGAACAATACTCCAGCTGAAGCCTCACTTCATGAAATTTCCATCTCCATCCTGCAGGCCTGGGGTTTGGATGAGGTTCAGTTTTGAGGTGCTTAGCACTCAACTCACCAGCTAACGAGCACCGTGCCGGCCAAGACCTGGTTCTGCTCCGTTTCAACACAGCTTCAACTCGTCACCAAAATCAATAGATGGACTTGAGATTTCACCATAGTAACACACAAGAAAAAATTAAGGGCCCTGGGAATTTGCTCCTTTTGCTAGATTTTGAATGCTTTAGTCTAATTCTTTACCACAATGCATGACCCTGGACTAAACCTCTTGAGATTAATTCATGGAGCAGCTTTGGCGAGCTCTGCATTCAGCTTATTCTGAGAAAAACATCAACCCTTCATATTACAAGAGGAATGAAATTGTGTGGGTAGGTGTACCTGTGAGAAAAATGTTAAAATTATTCTTGTTCTCTTACACATTTCAAACACAAACCACAGAATTCATGTACTCTTTATAAACAAGCCCTCTATGAGACTTCCACATAAATATTGCATTCAGTCAGGTTCCTGACACATTATTAATAGGTTTTCTGTTTTCACCCAACAGATTTGATAGAAAACATTGTCTGCTCTGTGAGGAATACACAAGAACTAGTTGGCATCCATGCAATATATGCTGCTTGATGTAAATTGCTTCAGAGCTAGACTTACAAAATGTTTATTCAAGGCCTTGCAGCAATCTGTTTGGATACACAGCAGCTAGGGAACATGTCACCTACAATGCTGCTGGGCAGAGTCTCCATTTAAATCATTTTAATGGTAATAAAAGCCATGCTGCACAGAACCCTGTGCAGAGACTGCAAGCCAAGCCATGTTTAAGAAAAGTTGATCTTTTATTTATCTTTATGGGGGAGCTGATAAACTGAGGCTTCTGCTGGATACCCTCAGCAGAAGCACATGGGGCCTTTTGGTGACAGTGCATCCCTTGGAGTGAAGCTGGGTGTGATACCTCTCCATGTAGTGGCTCCACCTGGATTCAACACTTTACCATATTTTTGTCTACAAATTCATTTTAAAGGTCTTTCAGAATATTTTTTTTTTTAAATACCATTGTATGATACTAAATCATGTGCTTATGCTGACATATGCAAATCAAAAACTTTTGCGGGTCACGAGGACTAAAAAAATCATCCTCATATTTACAAACCAGCAATAGTCTTTGCCATCTGAACCTCCAACAGGGAATGTCATATCTGAATGACAATCCACAGGTAAGCTTTCCATCCACCAGCAGCAGTAACATCTGGGGCATCCTATTAATTTGTTTTCTCAAAGGCAATCTCACAAGGATCTGATCAAACAGCCCAGTGGAATCTGAACATCAGGAGGAGATCCTGACTCCAGGCGCTCGCAGACCGATGCTGCCCAGGGCACAGCCAGGTGACACAGAGCTGTGGTGACAGGAGCACAGTGTCCCCCCCAGGCTGTGCTGAGTGCTGTAATGGGTGTGTGGCTGGTGTTGTGCCACACTGGTTGCCAGTCACAACCAGAGCAAGCTGCTGGTGAAGTGCAAAGAGAAAAAGCACTGATCCATCACCAGCCCTGGCTATACCGTGAGAGAGACCACAGGGGTTTTGCTTTGTTTCTCAGCTTGACTCAGCATGGAGCAGGCAGCCAGGAGCAGCAAAGCCTAGAAAATGTTGAGCTGAGCAAGGAGGAAATGATGGTGACCCACCATATAATTGCTCTGAGGATAATCTTTCCTCCCCAAAGGCCCTGCAGGGCTGTCTGCAGGTGAGCTCTCACTTCAGTCGCTCACACACCGAGTTCACAGGATTGGAGAGGCTCTTGCAAATCAGTGCAGCCTCCAAGTTTTAGGTAACAGTATTACCTCTAACGGCCCTACCCCACTCTGTGCAGCTGTCAGATGCATGGTTGTACAGGGCTAGAGCCACATCTATCTCCTCATCTGGTTTTTGTTCAGATCTCCAGATTTTTCTATTCCCTGCTGCCTTTAACTCATTGTCTCCTGTTAAATTGATTGACAGGCTTGGCAACCATGCCCTCTTAAAAAAAAAGAGAATAAAAAAAAAAAGCAGTGTCTTGCCAGACAGAGTTTAGAGATAGTTCTGCATACATCTGGAATGTAGCAAACCATGAAACACTGGTGTCCTCTTAAAGCTCCCCTTTAACCAGCCAGAGGTTGCATAAAGACAGTGCTGTAAAGGTCCAGCCCAGCTGGGCTGTAGGTAACGTACCGATGTTGAAGGAAGAACATTTTAAAAAGGCTGGATCATTCTGCTCCTTAAGCTCCCTTGTATTCTCCCTGTAAATCTGGCCACACTCACCATGACTGATCTAAAATATTCCATTTTTAATTAGTTCCAGGCTCGCAAATGTGATTGCTACATCTGCACGACATAGCAGTGCCAAATCAAAGTCTGAGGCTGATGAACAAGTACTGCACAGTTTAAAGACCTGTTGAAGGAGAAAACAGG
The DNA here is from genome assembly GCF_000691975.1 of Corvus brachyrhynchos. Lineage (NCBI taxonomy): Eukaryota > Metazoa > Chordata > Aves > Passeriformes > Corvidae > Corvus > Corvus brachyrhynchos. The sequence goes on along the minus strand of NW_008239758.1, from coordinate 7,504,532 downwards.
GCTACTCTACTATTGGAAATGCCTTTTGGAAAGTTTGGAACAGCCAGGTCTCCACCTCAATCTCACATTCCCACTAAAAATGAGAAACTGGGAGATACTCTTTAACTTCTTCACTATTGAAAAAAACAGCTCTCAGAAAAAAATGAAAATTTATAAATGTTGTGCTGTTCTGAAGATGTCTCTCTGCAGAGTTACCACCAGGAATTGTATCTGGAGGCTGGGGAATACCTTGACTCACTGACCTCATGTTTTAAAGCTGTCATGTCTGTTACTGTCTCCTGGGGCTTCCCACAACACAGGGGTGGAACAAACATCCCATGTACTCCCAAGTGGCACAACAAACTTCCTTTGCTCTGGATCTCTGCTTACAGTGTCCTCTTTCGGTAGTGTCTAACTCAATGCTGTTGATTCTCTGTCCTCTGTCAGAGACATAACAGTTTAATAAGGATGAGACCCAAATGCTGATGGGAACCCTGTTGTCCCAACAGCCAGGTGCAACCTTTTCTCCATAAATACAAGCCCCTCTGCTATGGAGTTCTGCTGAGCAGCTACTTGAAATGCATGGCACCTCAGGGGGAAGTTAAAGAATTCCTTGAGAAATTATCTTATAAGGAAGACAGTAACATGAGAAGGAATGCATCACTAATAATAAAGCATATGAGCATGGCTGATAGACAGAGAGACAGATAGGCTGAGAGATAGTCCCGAGTATTACTCTGTGGAATTTTATGCCAACTGAAACTAACATTTCTGTGGTTCACAGAAATCATTGCTGTCCCTAATTAGATGTCATGACTAAGCCATCCTAAGTCTGTGCATATGGGGTTTTTTTTTTAATTTTATTTTTGTTAATGTTCTGTGTTACTTTTTTACTCCCTTGAGAGCAAGGCTGAAACTCTCACAAGGATTAGGAGGTGAAATCTAAACCATTACAAACTGTGACTTACATAAATCTTACCATATGCACTTTTGGAATGTCTCTTATATTTTAAACTAGAGGTCTGTGTGTAAATGTTCTGGCTTTCAAGTCTCAAACCTAGGAAAATGGATGTCTCTCAGCTTTAATAGGATCTCTTGTGCAAGGATAGTAGCACCTGGCTTCCCACTGCAGGATAAAAAGAGGGATTTCCCCCTCTTCTGTGCCTTTGTGAGACCCTATCTGGAGTGCTGCATCCAGCTCTGGGCCCCCAATATACAAAGGATATGGACCCCTAAGAGTAAGTCTAGAGGAGGCCACACAGATGATCCAAGGGCTGGAACACCTCTGCTCTGGAGACAGGCTGAGGGAGCTGTGGTTGTTCAGCCTGGAGAAGAGAAGGCTCTGGGTAGACCTTAGAACACCTTTCAATACCTACAAGGGCTCCAAGAGAGCTGGAGAGGGACTGTGGACAAGAGCATGGAGTGACAGGGCAAGGGGGAATGTCTTTAAACTGAAAAGGGTAGGTTTACACTGGGTACTAGTAAGAGATTCTTCCCTGTGAGGGTGGTAAGGCCCTTGCACAGGTTGCCCAGAGAAGCTGTGAACGTCACATCCCTGGAAGTGCTGAAGGCCTGATTGGATGTGGCTTGGAGCAACCTGGTCTAGTAAGTGGCATCCCTGTCCATGGCAGGGGCATTGGTCCCTTCCAACCTAAACCATTCTACAAAATCTGATCACACAATCACTTTGTTTGCAACTTCTTACAGCTCCTGTGGCTGGGGGCTGCTTACAAAGAGGTGCTGAGGAGATGAGACTGGAGTCTCATCTGTTCCTGAGGTTAAGAACTGTCTAGAGGCAACATTCCTTTGCTTCCCAAAGGCTTGAGTCTCTGGCTGGCTGGAACAAAAGCCTGTCTGTTTTTGCCTTGCCTTGTCAGGATTAGCAGTACCTACCTGGGATCTGCAGTGTTGACCATGGCTGTCAATTAAAACTAAACACATTTCAGCATGGCTGCCAGCCAAAAACACAGAACCTGCCAAATAGTAAACACAGAAGATCTGCCTAGCTTCAAAACAATTGTGCCACCGCTGCGAGGAGAGAGTGCATATAATTCCTCTGTAATCCAGGGGCTGCCAGTGCCAATTCCCAAATGACAGATGAGGTCTTCAAAAGGAGCCCTCCAGAGCTGACTGACTACTATCTTTCTTCAATGTGAGATTTTTTTATTTTGTCATAACCTTTCTTAAAATATTCCTGATTCGTAGCAGTGCTTTTGCTCAGTAAGAAATGAAGGCACTAAAATGCATCAGACACAAATAAAACCACAGCACTTGATCAAAAGACCACAACAAGTGGATTTAGATTTTTTAGAATGGGTATCTACTTGTGATGTTCCATTAAAGAATCCATTGAGCTTGTATAATTAAATAATAAGGGAAATTATTTTCGTAAAACTAAACCCATAGTGAGGGTGAAACTTTCTTATAAACTCTCTTCTGAAGGGCATAGGACAATCATCATATGGTGGTTCAAACTAACAAAAAGGTGTATCAACTGTAAAAAAAGTCATCTTCCAAACTGAAAATGGATATTCACCACAAGAAATATATCTAAATTAACAGTGATGACTGAAAAAGATCTCAGAAGATGGAAACAGATTGAGCTGTGCCTGGAAGCTTTGGGACGTTTGGACATCTGAAATAAAGTGTCTCAAAGCTGCTCATGCTTGTAGCAGCAGGGAAGAAATGGGGCTGCTCTCATCCCACCTCCATGGGTCTCCAATCCAAAGCTTGGCTCTAATCCTTTGATTAGAAACCTGAAAGCAAACAGTTTCTATTTCCTGAACTATTTAAGAGCAATAGGAAAGACATAAGAAGATGATGAGGAATGGTGACAACTCTATGTGCTGCCCATAATGTGGTGTGTAAGGCAGCCTGCACAAACTCTTGTGGAGATGATACAGTGGAGACGAGGAGAGACTTATTTCCTGGCATCTCAAGGGCCAGACCTTGGAATGCTGTAGAGTTCTTTTTTTTTAGGTTTGTAAATCATCCTTAAAACCTACAACAGATGAAATATGGTTTTAATTTTATATTTAAAATGGAAACCAAACAAAGATGCCAGAGCACATTCTACTCTGTTTAACTGAACTTGGTAAAGCCTATGACAGCCACGTTTTCTTTTGCCAGAGAAACCCACTTGCCTTTTCAATTAGGCTTAGATTCACTCCAGAAATATGATGTTGCTGGGTTTAAATAGGGCTCACATGTTCCAGCTTTCACCATTATTGCCTCAAACCTCAACCGTGAAGATCTGACAACACGATGGGACAGGTAGATCAAGGGAAAGAAATATGGAGACACTAATAACCAAATACTCTACTTCAATCCCTGCCTTTCATTCTGAAAGCCCCTAAAGCACATTACAAATTGGGTGCTTTATCTCCCAAAACAATTTAATTCACCCATGAAATAAAACCATCTCAGGAGGTGGGGTATGAAGGAGGGCAGAGAAAGAGGCAGATGTTTAACATCAGCCCAATGAAATAATTTTCAATTTAAAAAACAACACAAAAAGAAAACTAGCAAACCCAAAGACCTATTTACACGAACACCAGATACTGCGTCTGTTACCTCTTTACTTTGAGGTTTCCATAAAGCAGGTAATGGAGCTGATACTCAAAATTTACAAAGTCCTCAAAATGTTTTGGCAGCCAACACAGAGTTAAATATTATATATGACTGAATGCCCTTCTGCCTGTCCAGGAGAGGTAAGTGCTCACTTGCTGCTACAGCTTTTCTCCAGAGAAGTACTGCAATGTGAGCCTTCAATCCAGACTTCATCAAAGTATAGCAAGATGCCTTGGTCATCCTGTTTTCTCTAATTTTATGAGTGCAAATAGCTTCACTGAGGAGGCAGTAGTAGCAGAATCACCAGTGTACGGTATTTTTCCATCTGTACATACATGTATAGAAAGAATCACTTTATTATGAGGGTGCTCATCATCTCTCCTTCCATCTGAGCATGATGGGCATTGATGGCATGGAATTTTTGGCAACAAACAGAAAAACAGGTTTGCTGTTTCTGGACTTGCCCACCTTCTCTCAGCAGCAGCCTCAAACGCTGTTTTGTTTTGACATGTGTTTCCAATAAAAACACAAGGTTCATATTGACAAGAGGAATGCTGGAGCAGACCACTAGTATTTCAGAGCAGCCACAAATTCTTCTTTCTCTGAGCCCCCAAGGGTCACTTCCACGCAGCAAGAATCCCAGTCTCTAATTATTCACGTTCCTCCACTGCCAGCCTCATTATCTGGTGAACTACTGTCAGATGAAGCTGAATTTTTCAATTATTTAAAGAGACACTGTCAACTCAGCTCTGCTCTATTTACATACATAAAATCAATAATCCCTTTCTCATTACCTCTGCTGTGTCTGCTTTAAATACTACTGAAGTTTGGAGAGGGGCAGTAGAGGTTTTCTTCTTTGCAGTAAATCCCCCAGAGAGATATTCTGGTGACCCATGTAAGGGCTGGGCTACTAAGACGTGCGAATGAAAACAAAATGTTGCTACTGGGATATGTTGCTGGAATGTCCTTAGTTTCATGCCTTATCTAGAAGGCCCAAGGATTTTTTTTCCTCAGAATTTCCATCTAAGATTTTGTGATCTAGAAGGCATTTTGCTCCTGACTTAGAAAAGAGCTCTTCTTTTAACCTAGCAAAGGACAGAAAGTTATCAAAGTGAGGGAAGTTGTTCCCATGAACCATGGTTCCTGGCTCTCTGTCATCAAGTCAAATGATGAGGATATTAAAGAATCAAAGGCCTTGTCTGTGCTTCTCCCCCACTTCCTCTCACACATAAGAGAGGAGCAGGAAAAGCTCTGAGGGTCCCTCACAGTACATGCCTTTGGAGCAGGGATGTACAAGGCCCACAGGTCTGGGAAGGCATCAAGCCCTTTTGTACCCTCAGGCTGGGTAAAGGGCAATCCCAGCTTGCTCCAGCTATGCACCTCTTCAGGTACACAAAAATTCCCCTCACAACCCTCCAGCAAGAATTACAGTGCCGTGACCTGGATTTTTCTCCACATGTCTGCAGACCATCCCCAAATGGATTAAGAAGAAATGCAGCCTGTGTGAGCTAAACATCTCCAAGAATCCCCCACAATCCTAGCAGAATAACTGGGAAAAGGGCATTGGCTCCTTTTCATCTCCTTCAGGGGCAAAAGGGACATTTTTAGTGAGTCTCCTTTATTCATCAAAGACATGATCCATGTGTTAAGAACCCTGTCTACACAGGAAACAAGGAGCATAGCCAAAACAACTGATACCATGGGGCTTTTCCTTTTGCGTCCCAAACAAGTAAAATAAGTATGGTGTAGCATTTATTTTTTTAAAATAAATTCTATTCAGACTTCCAATAACAACCAAAGGAAAACAATCACAAAGAACACAGAATAAGAAAAGCCATTCCTGAGACACAGTGCTATTACATGCCATGAATTGCCGTGTCTTCCCATTTCACCTCACACTGGCACAAACGATAATGGAAGCCCGAACAAATTTCTTGAACCAGCAAGTCAGGCTCTCAGGAGGAAAATTCAGAACATTTGTTGTCTTTCTACTTTGATATGCTCTACAATCTCACACGAAATCAGGGCTCAGTGGGAACGGCCAGGCTCAGCGTACCAAAGGCAATGGGCTCCCCTCCTAGGGAGCTAATCAAAACCATCCAGTCTCAGCAGAGGGAAGGCTAAAAGCAAAGCACCAGCAAATAACTAAATAAATACAATTGCTACCCCTTAAATAACCTTGTCACCAAAACACAGAACTACACTGATAACTCCATCCTTCTTCTGAGCAAACACACTGGGTGTATTTAACTTGACAGGTTTTTCGAGACTCATATTCCATAGCTTTCCATATTGTCCTCAGCGGGACACAGCCAACAGTCTGGAAAATAATATCTTCTCTAACTCCACTATTCCCTCCCCCACTTTTTTTTTTCTTGTAATCATCCGTATTATTAATAGGAGGCAGCTGGTTCCCATTAATGTTGGGAAAAGTGGTCTATCTCAGGAATTATGGTTTAAATTGGCTTGTAGTCTGGGGGAATTAGCCATCTGCACCTGGCCTAACATGGATATTTTCAGCCATACTAATCATAAACAGGGCTTTGTCCTAGTTGTGTCCACTTGGGTCTCTCACTCTGTCGGTTTTTTTCCTACTTAGAGAGTGGGGAAAAAAAGAAAAAAAAATAATCCCATTAACCCTTTCACAGAATTAATCAAAACTTAACTACTTTATTACTGTCCTGCATTTTAATTTGTGTTTGTAACTGAACACATCATTTGAGTGGGGCCCAGCACGAGTCCTGTAGCTTTTCAGAGGCTGAAGAAAATTGGCAAGAGGAAGAGGCAGTTGTTTGACAAGCCAGCTGTGATTTAGCAATAACTTCATGACGTCCACACGAAGCTGAATACCATGTGGGCAGGAAAGGCTAAGCACTAGGGTAAGGCTGCAGAGAGGGAGGGTTGCAGTATGTAAAGCAAAAACACCAGGACATTGCAAATTACTCCAAAGAATGTACTGTAATGTAAAGGGAATGTAGGTTTTGGGGTAGCTTTTCCCCCTGCCTTCCATTTTATGCCCATATTTGGCAAAATGGTTGTGTTTTCCAGTGGTTTGGGGCTGAGAAAAAAGTGGATTCAAAGGTGAGTGAAAATAGATGACATCATCAGGTCAGGGGACTGCTCTCTTTGTCTCACAGACTTGGCAATGAAGGTATAAGCTCTATCCCACCTCCAAACTCTACAGGGAATCCATCCACAACTGCAGTTATAGGAATGAGTAGTTATTCTACAGAGCCTATCCAGAAGTTTGACCACTTTTTTTTTTGAACAGCTGGATCTTTGCAAAGATTTGTGAAGGACAGGATTTTCTCTCTCTCCCCATCAATCTTGCTGCCTTAGTGATTATAAATGGACAGTGCTAATGTGTTTAAAAACTGTATAGACAAGGTCTGGGAGAATAAGTTCATCAGTGGCTGTTAATGATCTGGACAAGAGTTTTGGCTTGAAAGCCACTGAACTACTGCACGCTGGAACTGCTGAGGCTCTGCCAAGGAACTGCTCAGTCTGATCACGTCCAAATCTCCTACTCTCCCTACAGACAGGATATTGCATTAGCCATGACACTGTAGCTGTTTGTACACACACCGTTATGAGGGCTTGTAGTGCAAGCAAAAATACACTCTTTAATCTGTCACTCACAGCTTCTCTATAGTCTTGGGGTTTTGTCTGAACAAAGCCAGCTCCAGTGGCCACTTTTTGTGGTACAGCATCCCTTCTCCACCCAGACCTACCGTTGGACTACTGCACTGAGGTGCCAAATCCAGTGTTGTGCCAATACACAGTCATCCCCCACTATGTCAAATGCCAGCATGTCCTGGCACTGCACATCTCAAGTATAAGGAGTCAGAGAGTTCCTTACAGCTCCCTCAAGTTTCCACCTGGTTGATGGGACCACCTAGCTCTAAATGGGTTTGTTTGCTTGCTCATTCCTTTTGCAGGATCCAGTGAAAACAAGCAGCCAAAACGCTGCCCTCTCATGCAAGAGCCTGTTGCCATGCTATCTGCAGCTTCTCTGGGATCAGGAAGTGCCAAACACTTGGAAAACAGCTTGGGTCTTCTAGGCCAATTTGGAGTCTCAAGAGGCCCAGATAGTTTGGATAACCTACAGTCAAGCATTACAATTTATGGGAGCTTTTCCAAACCAAACTCTGAATCAAGTCACTCACCCATCAGTAACTGAAACACCTCTCAGAACAAGGTGTGCTGCCAAGTGCTGTGAGGTAGGGCCAGGCAGCAAGGAGAAGGGACAGGGTCAGCTGGGGATGGACTGCTGAAGCCAGGCCTTGGAGGGCAGGGAAGGTGCAATCACCCTTCTATGAAAACATGGGCAAACAGCAGGCAGCAGAAGGAAACAGAGCATAAGGAAGGTAGTTTTTAATATGCAACTTTGAAAAACCCATTCAGCTGCCCCCAGAGAGATCTAAATCAGGAGGAACTGGTTTGTGAGAGTAGGGAATAGTGCCAAAGCCACAAAGGGGAAAGATAGAAACTACATCTGCAATGAAGATCAGTGTAGGTCCCAGAGGACTGAAAGGTCCCAGAGCACCTTGTCTCCCCAAATGTAAGGTACAGTAAAAAAGGAATGAAAGGAAGGAGGGGAGGGCAGAAAGACATCCTTAATCTTGGTGAGCTCTTAAGTTTACTGAGACAGACACAAATTCCTGGAAATGAGAGTTCCCACCTCTTCAGGGAGGAGGATTTAGGCACAGAAGCCAGAATAATGAATCTTGCACAAGAAAGGTGTATTAACAACAAAGTTATAGAAACTACACAAAATAATAACTGAGAGAAAAGGCACCTGTAATCCCCAGATACGTCGTGTTGGAGGTGTGCACAGTATCCATGATTCAGATGCAGTAACTCAGGAGAAATAGAAACCAAAAGCAAAGACTCCCCTGTGACTTGTTCCTTTGCCTGAGTCCACCAGCAACAAACCAGCCCATGACTTCCACCTGCTCTGACTCTTGTCCTCCTCCTAATTGAGGTACTCAGGGCCTGTCTTTGGAGTAATTGGTGCAGTGTCTGGTACACTGCAAACCTGCTCTCCATGTCTGCTCTGGCTGGACAGTTAAACTTACTTCTTCTTCATGACAGCACAGATCACAAAGTCCAGAACAAAAAGTGCAAAAGCCAGAGACAAACTCTGCTGGCTGGAGATGCAGCTGTGGAAAAAACTTGCAGAGGAAATGAGACAAATCCAGTTAGAGCACCTTTGGGACACAATGAAAAATGTTTTCCATCGCAAGCAGGATGATATTCACAGCATCACCATCCCTTCACATCTGAGGAGAGAGATATTTTTAACCATAAAAAAGATGAGAACCAGAGATATCCCAACCTTGCTTTTGCTGACCTTTCTTTTCTCTCATGAGCAACAGTCATGTATTAAACTGCTGTGATAACCAGAAGGATAAACCATCAGGAAGCTCAATTTAACAGCAAGGAAAATACTGACAGGAAATACTTCAGGAGGTTGTGGAGATGCATCTCCTTCCAGCTTTTCCTACCTGCTTCTATCACAGAGCCACCATCACCCCGCAGCTACATAGACTTTTTTGTAGCAAATAATATACCTGTAAAAAATACATTTATTTCCATCCCATTCCTGAATTTCTGTGCACGTCCCCCATCCCAAATAATCCTCATTGGTGCATTTCAAAGCCAAACCTCTTGGAACACCCTGGATCTTGGAGACTGACACCCTAACCATAGTTGGTCCTTCAAGAAGAGGGATTCATGTCACCAACCTCATCACACAAGAGCCTCTGAAAATCCAAAGCTTAACATGCTGCTTGACTCCAGCAAAAACGCAGTCTTGTAACAAAATAAACACAAGAAAAACCTCTTAATAGCGCAAAGACCTAATTCAGGGAGTAGATCTCATTATGGGAATAGCACGTGTCTGTCTTACAGACCTTAAAGACCACATGCTTTGCTTATTTCAGAACCTGACTCCATAAAACAAAACACTGCAGGATAATCATATTTATTTGTTTGGTTTTCCACTTTGTTCAGTTATCCCAGCTTAAATCTAAGCCAAATGTTACACTCCAAAAACCCCATGGATATACATGTTTTTTGATTTACTAACAGAAGTAACAAAATAGGTTACTAAAGCCAAGACCAGAGGTCCTCATTTGTAACCATTTATCCTCACATAGTTAAAGGTCACCCACAAATTACAGACTGTGGGTTCTAGCACCATTTTATATATATAAATATACATGTATATTTACAACTGCTACATACTTATTTTCCACGGTGTGGTGCCCAGTGTTTCTGCTGCAGCCTGAAACGGAGCTGCCTCACAGGAAGGCTGTGCCTGGTGCTAAGTTTAACACACAGGAGCTGTTTTTGTTGCTTATAAGTGAGAGGAGGAGTGGTAACACGGTTAAATCAGTTGTGCCCAAGACAATCAAAGGTAACTGTTGTGGTTTGTGAGCTAAATGGCTGCTCGTGTCCTACATGAAATAGAGAAACAAACCTAGAAAACCATCCCGTTAAGAAATGACTCACTAGACCAGAAAAAAAAAATTGTTTGCAACTATTCCTATCTTTTTCTTGATTGAAGGAGAGATTGGAATGACAAGTTGAAGTTTTAAACATCAGAATGTCTACATAACCATAAAATTTGTGAAGAATTATAAAAATGAAGGAGTTGTACTTACATTCTCATTTATGAATCTTTAGGAATGAGCCTTTCAACATTTCTCTGTAGCTCCTGCCACCTGAAAAACTGAAAACCTGCATTCTCAGGGAAATTCATGACTCAGGAAATCAACACTTTAAGAAAAACTGCACACACTGTGTGACCAGCACTAGAACTGTGAAAGTGGGCAATAAGCCTGTGTAAATTGATTACCCTGCAAGTTTATAGGGCCAGTGAAATTATTAGGGAGTAATTTGTAGTCACCTACAAAAAAGAGGTCTCAGGTTAAGCAGATGGTGTGTTACCATGCAGGGAACACTTAAAGCCAGTGAGATGGAGCTTCTACATTATTTACAACTTGCCATTTAAATTAGATTTCAAAGCTGACCAGACTTCTATAGGTTTCTTCCAACCTGAAACATTCTGTGAGTTTAAGATTTTGGCATATATCTCTCTTCAGTGGGGGGTGGGGAGGAAGGCTTTTCAAAATGCAGAAAGAAGTCAATCCTGGATGAAAAGTCAGAGGTGAGAAAAATGAGGTGAGAAAAATAAATAAATGATTATTTATGCTTGGGCTTTAAATAATGTCCTCCCTGCAAAATGTGTTTTGAAGTTTTGGCATTTTCTAAGCAGTTCTTCAAGGAAGTTATACAGACCCTTCAGTTCTGTGCAGCTGGGTGAGGTTCAGCACAGTGTTGCTCACTACTGTGAGGGACTTCACACACTCTGCACTATTAGACTTGGTGCAGTATGTACAGACTGATGCTGTCTCCCTTTGAATCCCTCCAGCTCTTTACCTTGGTCTCTAGTTTTATTTCTGATCAGACTTCCCATGAAGAGTCACCACAAATTCCTAAGTCCCTAAAGATAACTTAGGTTTTCTTGCAGACTCAACAGCCCCACATACTCCACCTGGGAATAATACATGGAAAAATTACCAAACCTTGTGTTTCACACAAAAGAAAGAGATTTATCTCATTAAAAACCATTCTTTATATTCCAGCTTTAAATGGACATTTCTCACTTTGCTTTCTTCTTTTTCTCACCTTCCATCCCTGTTCAAGCACAACAGCCCCAGAAGACAGAATCATAGGATGGTTTGGGTTGGAAAAGACCTTAAAGACCATTGAATGCCAACTCCTTGCCATGGACAAGGATGCCTTGCACTAGACCTGGTTGCTCAGAGCCCCCTGGGACTGTCCCCATGCGCAGAGACAGGGCAGTCCCCACAGACTCGTGCTGCTGCCTGTGCCCCATGTTCTGCCCCATGTGGGCAGACCAAGTGCTGAGCCAAGGGGGCAAAGAGGTAAATACATGAAACTGCCCCCCAAAAGTGGGAAGACAAAACAGGGCATACACAGGGCAAAGGGAGAAGAAACCAAGCTCCGCTTCTCCCAGCTTTCTGCTCCCTTAGAGAATCACACAAGTACAAAATCGTGAAAACAATAACCCCAGCTGCAAAGGCAATGAAGCAATTTGTTAGGGAGATGACATTTTTAATGAGAAACACTTGCTGGAGGAGAACAAAAGGCCCTGTTTGGTCAGAGAGATGCTCTTGATACTCTTCTGAAGTGCATGAAAAAGTAATTTCATTTAAGCGTCATACACAGAGCAGCTGAATTTCCTGGGGCTCCAGATGTTGTCCTGTGCAGATGCTGAACAAATGGAACTCTGTCTTGATGAAATGAAAATAAAAAAGCAAGCCTTCCTAAACCAAAACCCATGCACCAGAGTATTTCATATCTTACAAGAAGAAAAAGGGAAGAGAAAAAAAGAGAGAAAACCATGTAAATTGGAGGAAAAGGGAGTTCTTGAACATGGCAGTGTTGCCCATAGGATAGGGTTCTTAATCATCTGATGGATAATTGAAGGAGAAGAGAATCTGGATTTGCAAAATACTGAGATCTGGCCCTGATGCTTCTTTTTCTTGGCTTTACTCCATTTCTCTGTGACATTTATCTGGCTGTGTTTACACTGAGTTTGTTCCCTAAGAAGGGACAGATTCTGCAAGCTTTTATTAAAAGAAGTTACTGGAACATTCTGGGGTGAGTGACAGATTCAGAATCAACAACTGCAAAACTATAATTGATATTTACAAAGGGTAAAAGTGCAAGCCTGATTCCTAATTGAAATGACACAAGTTTATGTCCTGAATTTTGGGGAGGGCAAAAGGTTTGGTGCCTCAGTAGTAAAAGCTTTTGAAATAAGAGATCGGACCAATATCAGCTCTCACATTAATGAAGACTAATGAAGTATAATGACCTTGATATTCAGCTACTTCATTCCTGAACTTTGGGGTGGGTGACAGAAGTAGATGTAGATGATTCCTAAGCTTTGTAAGCCATACAGGGCCTATACAGATCCTGATGTAAATCAGAATAGCCTTAGGCCTGCTGGCTTATGCTCTCTTTTTTTTTTTTTCTGCCTTTTTAGGCTCTGAAAAATGGACACTATTCACTCTTTCTTCTAAGGCACAAGTCTCCTCCTGCCACAACATTATCCTTCTGCTAAGTGGTTCCCTTCCCAAGAAGGCAATGCTGTCACAGACAACTCTGCCTTTGGAAAAAAAAACCAAAACTAAAAGCCAGGTTTGTGATGCTGGTCTATCAGCAGGTGGTACTGTGTAGTCAGTTTATAGTGAACGAAGTGAGAACGATAATATTGTTCTAAATTGGGATTTGGAGAGGGTGGTTAGCATCACATCTGACACCTCCCTGAAGGGCAAAGCTTAAGGGTGACACACCAGAGTACACACCAAACCAGGGGGAAGCACACAGTGGGTGTGTTAAGTAGATCTGAATAAGAATAGAGCTAAAAAATTGAAAAATAAAACAAGGTAGTGCATGCAAGTTATGAGAAGCTGGGGACTGACCTTTTGTTTCTCTCTGCTGAGAGGTAGGAAGAGGCAGAGAGCAACCACTCTCCTGCTCAGCGGGAAGAAGTTGCTTCCAGTAAGTCTCACCGGTCAGAGAGAAGTGATCTTGGAGTTCAGGCAAGAAGTAGATAAGAGGACTGAAAAAGAACATTCCTTGTTATTTTTTAAAAGTAATGCGTCATAGGTCAAATGACCTAGTTTTGTCCAAACTCAGTCAAACCTAAATCTTAGATGACCTAATGTAAACATCAGCAAACCAGCCACGGTGCTGGTGGCTCACAGAGGAGCATTGTGCTTTGGAGAAACCTGCTTGAAGCAATGCAATAAAAACGAATTGACCTTAGGATGGAAAAATTAACTTTTTACAGAATTATTGGGTGTGATCTAGTGACTGCACTGAATAATCCGAATTCCAACAATAGGTAATGCTTCTAAGCATGTTACCAGGTTTTGTTTCATGCATATGTTGCCAAAGTAATCCCTTTGCATACACAGAAAGTAGTCAGTGAAACTTAACTTCTGGTGAGCACTTATGAGAGCCTTCTACAAGCAAGCAATCTGTTACTTTATATTCTAAAGAGGTTTCCTTATGGCCTGCCCCCACCAGCAATCAGCAGCATACCAACAGTCTCCAAGTCTTGATTGCTAATGAGGAGAAAAAAAAAATCACTGGGGAAGAGGGAAACTAAAGATAAATAAGGTATTTTGCTCTCATTTTTTCTCCGAGCACACCCTACAGCAGAGTGTGCTTGAGCCATGTGGGATACAGGTTTAATCCCACAGAACTTTTGCTGCAAGGATTTCGGGGCAGGGAGCATTTTAGCATTTCCAGAGCAACAGCAAATGCTGCCACATGAGCCAGCATAAAGGAGACAAACAGGGAGTGGTGCTGAGGGACTGGGGACCTCAGGGCAGTGACAGAGCCACACGAACAAGGCAGAGTATTTTTAAGGGTGACCCTCTTATTAAGGGTAACACCATTCCAGAGCAGGCACTGTTAAATCCTGCTCATGGGAGTACACAAGGCAGAATGTCACTGGAACCTCATGTTCCCTCTCTCCTGTGTCATTTTCCCCAGAAATCCAAGGGTCATCTGCATGGCAGATGCTAGGCCTTCATCTGACAGAGAAGCCAGTGGAAATGGGCTGTGTGCCTCTCCTTAGAACCATGGAATTCTCTCTCCTTGTGCATCTCCAAGCAATGGGCAGCCAGACAAATCTTTGGTAGTGTAGCAGAATCCAGGGTATCATTAGAACAACCTGTATTCAAAATCCAGATTCCTCATATCCAACTTTTCAGGGACTTCTTGGCCTTCTCTATATTTCTTTTGATATTGTAAAATAGTTTTTTTAATTCCCTTAGACATAAATATAAAATAATTTCTTAAAATCATCTGGAATACCCAGCTTCCTCACAGATTGCTAAGTGAACACACTTATCCCCTCAGAAACACCAGGGAATGATGATTTCCTCATTCAGGAATCGAATGTTCACTTTCATGGGTCATTAGAGATGGATAGCTCTAAAGGTAGTCTAAACCTTTAAACTCCCCTGTCTTTTAGTTAGGGGAGAAAACCAAGAGAAAGACAAAGAGAGAGGAAATAATGAACATTTGCAAAGCCACTAATGAGCTATTGTGGGTCATTACTTTTATTTCCAAAAGGAATTTAAATTACAAACTGTTTTGAGAATCACTTGTATTAGGCATTTACTTCATAATGAATGTGACTGCAATTTTAAAAAGCTGGTGCGCAGGATGGTAGAGAGGCCATAAAAAACCCAAGTTACATATTGAATTCAGTGTACACATAATGACCATATTATTTCTAGGGAATTAACTTTTTTTCCCCCCTAACTTTCCAGACTCTGAATCATTTTCTAATAGGATCTCAACAGGCAATAGTATTAAAAATGTGTTAGATGTTAGCATCTGGGCCAGGAAAAGCATGACAATCTAATATAGAGAATCTAACCAGGGCAGTCATCCAAACCTGCCATCCATCTTTCTGTTCTCTGTGGTGTCTCTCCCACTTCAGGGTACATAGATTGAGCAAGTCCTTGGAATAATGGCATTTAAATGAGGTAAAACCTACCTGATGACATTTCCTTGCCAGGCAGGTTGCAGGTCCCAGAGAACTGATACCCAAACTACAGTTGTCTTCCTCTCAATAATGCCAATTTGAATACAGGAGTCGTTTCAGCACATGGAAGCAGATTAAACCAGCAATCTCATTCCATTAAAGGGAAAAGAGAACCCCAAAGCCCCAGCTGTCATGATCTCGACACTTGATTTTCATTCCACAGTGGAACAAAAATGAAACCTTTCAACAATTCTCATGAAAACTTTCAGGAGAGAGAGACAAGCCAGAGTAATGAACTTGCTGGGTGGGTAAGATCAGCAAACTGGAACAGCCACAGTGGGGGAATTTGAAAAAAGGGGCTGATGCCACATTTTTTTACTCGAGACAGAATATTCAGTTTCAAGATCCTCCTTTATATTAAACAAATCTCATTATAACTATAAGGCAGTCTGGTCTGAAAAACTTATTCTTTTCCAGTTTTCAGTAAAATGGCTTCTTTAATAGAAATATTTTTAGTTTTTTTTTTTTTCTTTTTTTTCTTTTTTTTGGTGATCCTAAGCCCTAAGCCTGTGGGGAAAAATACCCAAAATCTTATTTTGACTAGCATGAAATTCACTGTCTAGATTTAGGATGTCTATTTACCCTCTTCCTATTTATCACAGTAGAACAAATGAGGTCACATTGGGAAAGGAGCAGTAAATACCTAAATCAAGAATACCTGCATCTTTCCAGTATGTCCACTTTTTCTGAGGTGTCCAGGGGGGCTAAATATTAATCAATCAGCTGCACAATGTACAGCTGCACATCATATTTGGATGCTAGCAAGCTTGATTAAAGTCTTTCTTCAGTAGTGCAGACTGCTAAGAAACCATAGCTGTCTTTGAAGGCTTAAAATTGCCAAAGGCAATATAAAAAGAAAGAAGAAAAGGCATTTTAAACAAATTAGCCCATTCACGTGTTTTAGCTTAGCAATCTTTGCAGAGAATCAAAGGAAGCAAATTATTTGAGTACACTTCTGGGGGTTCTGTGTGCAATGGTTATGTTCCCTCCCTTTGGGATAGATTTGCATAAAGGAGCTGAACTCAAGATTTGTTCAAAACTTAAAACTAAAGCTTTAGTGTTTAGAGGTATTTTGTTTTCCTACTCAAACACACAGAATGTGATCAGAACAATGGGCACTTTCTTTGGGCACTGTGTCCAGTCCCTTACACTGCAGGTACATATCAGAGAATTATAGAATCATTCCGAAACAATAATTTCTTTGAAAAGCTACTTTAAACATTCACGATAACATCAAGATGCTGCCTCTTCTTCTAACGTGGACATTCCACTTCATGCCAATGAACCTGCCTACATCAAAAAGCAAATGTCTTGCAACCATTAATCCACAGGGAGACACAATGAAATGTGTGAATTTGGAAACATTTCTTTTGTAGTTGCTGGGCTTCACTTATACTTTGCATGTCTGCTTGGATGACCCCATGAATACATTAGTCCAGTTGAGCTGGGGTGCTCTAAAGTCAAAATCCATTTAACTGAGCACATTTTGTGTTCTCAGTACCCCATTCTAGATGCTCCTAGAACAAGGACATCTCTGTGTTTCTAATAACTCCAGTGGCCAGTAGAAAGTAACTTCTCTGTTTAGTTTAGTACTGACTTGGAAAATGGCTAAACAAGACAGAATGGTTTTTATTATTATAATTATTATTACTATGGTTTTAAGCAAAAGATAAAACAAGAGGGAACAAAAGTTAAAGCTATCGAGACTGAATGGTGTTTATTTTAATTCCAAAAGAAAAATATTTACTTCCAAGGCTTGAGTATTTGCAATGTCCTTATTAGTTAGAGTGCATAAAAACAACAGAGGTAGGAAACAACACCTGTAAAGGAAAAATGGGCTACCCAGATGTTACAGGACTTTCACTGAATTCCTACCTGTGTGTGGTTATTACAGACACTGAGGTATAAAGCAGAGCACTGCTCATTTTTATTGCAGGAGAGACTACATGCAAGCATGTGCATTATGTTCTAGTGTGTTCCATCCATTATTCACTGATATTTTTGACATACAACTTTGCTTTTGCCATGAATATTTACCTCAAAACAACTTGTGAAGAAGCTGCTGCATAAAGTACTCAAATTACTGGGAATCCCAGGAAACATCAAACATTTGGTTCTTCATTTTGTTAAGAGTATTTTCAGAAAAACTCCAATTTTGGCCTGGTAGTCTCATCTGTAAAACATTCAGGCTCATATTTCATGAGAACATTTACATGAGGGAAAAAAAAAAAAGAAAAGGAGCAATAGAAACTTCATTTTGGCTTTAATTATAGTTATTACTGCAGATCAAGGGATATTAAAATAGTCCACTGCAGATGGACTCGCACATATATTGAATCAGAGGTTCGAAGTGAAATATTTCATCGGCAAGTTGCTCATAACTCCTTATTGGTGCACCACAGGGTAAGCCAGCCAGTAAGACAAAAATCTATTAAAACACCTTTCTAAGGCTTTCACTCTGAGACTAAAGAAGAGCACTGATTTTCTTATATTAATATTGCATAAATACAGACTGAAGGCTTCTCCATAGATATTTGTTAAGGTGGGAGGGAGTCTCTTTACAGAACGTTTTGGGAGTGTGCTGCTGTGTTCACACTTCTGGCAAGGAGGGGAGGAAAGGAAAAAAATGGGTTTGAACAACTTTTTGCACCTCCTAAATTATGCAGGACAATCTCTCTACTAAACATCTCTTATGGGAGAAAAATGCTCATTCTCACAGATTCCTCAGTGGTGATTTATGGGGTTTATCTCCCAGTTGAGTAATCCCATAGCAGAATAAAGCATTACTTGATCAAGTTCCTTGATCAACTGGTCAAAAATCAAAGATCTGGTTCTTAGAACCCCTCACAAATTTGGATTTCATTACCAATCTGGAAGACTTAAGATAGCAACCACAGGCCTTGTTCACACATTTTTCTATAATTAGGTTACCTGCCCCCGTAAAGAGATCGTCACACAGTGAACGTCTGTAGAAAGACAAAGATACTTGGAAAGAACAAATGGAACCACTGCCACACCTGGAGAATGGCATATCTCATTTTAAATTGTCCCTTACAAACTTCAATACAGGAGCAGTGGATGAGAGTTAAGTGGGTATGTTTGGGATAAGGGAATGAGTTGCTGAGATATATGAGGATTTAAAGGAAAACAATTTGATTGAGAGGTTTGTTCTGCAGGGAGGGTCCGAAGATAGGGCCAGAGCAAGAAGTCCAGAAGGTTGTTTTAGCAGCAATTTCAGCAGATTGAAATAGCCAAATCAAGTCCTTCAGTCAGCACGAGCAGTCAGAGAGAGCAATCTGAGAAGGTAAAAAGAAAAAAAAAGTTTGTATTTTCTCTCCCTCTGTGACTGCCTTGCTGATGTGATTTTACATGTTTACTGTCATGCACGTGGAGTGCAGTCAGAGGCAAAGAGGAGGAGGGGGAGGGAGTAGGAAGTCAAACAAAAGTCATGTGAAAGGAAAGTCTGGAGTAAAAATAGCATGAAAGCCCCATTCTGTTACCACGGGGCCAGATGTGGCAAGGCAACATATCTAGAAACAGTGTGGGTCTCAGATGGTGTTTTCATGCCCATCTCTATTTATACTGGTGATATATTACCATTATTACTGCATTCATGTGCATCCACTGCACCCACAGTGCAGTCTCTGAGCTGTAGTGCAAACCTGAGTAATTACATTAATTTATCACACACACCTTTGCCTCACCACCTCCTCCCTCCTGAATTCTCTTAGCCTTCCAAACAACACTCTTATGTTAGAAAATTTTAAAGTGTTTAAGAGGGAGGAAACCAGTAGGGCTCTATAAAATCTGAATAAGGTGTTACAAAACATGCCCTGAGAATATGTTGGGTCCATCCTTCTTTAACAGTGCAAACCAAGAGTAACACCAGTGTAGTTACACTGCTGCTCTATTAGAGGACGACACCACAGGCCAGATCCAAGAACCACAGGGTGAAATTGCCTCCAGGACTAATAAAGCTTAATATCTCTTGTAAAATTATTAACCCTAATTAGGGTCATTATAGCTCCTTAGCACTAGCACCTCACTTGCTTGCCTATGTTTTAAAAGCAGTCCAGTTTTTGTCACCACTGTTGGTGTTCAGAGGTTACTGCAGAACATCTCTGTTGATGAAGCACACCCTTAATTTTTATGGCCTAAGTGAATAAATTTTTTTTCTGTTCCCCACAATGAGATGAAAAAGTGAGCTAATAAAACTCTCACAATAAAAAAATCTCACTCCAAGCAGATCAGCCCCTAAATTTGCAACATTTAAGGACAGACAACAAGTAGCAGCACTGAGTTTTTACTTTGATGGAGTTTAGGCAGTGGAAGCCACAAGTAACTAGAACACTACACCAGGAAGGACAGAGAATATTTGGTATTTTCAAGAGTCCTCCCTGGCCCCCCACTATCTCTTTTGTGTGGCTGCTGATACAGCTTCTCCAAGGGACAGGACAATGAAATAGGTTTTGCTTTAATTTCACCTCTGCACCACAGAGGCTTCCTAGACACTGGCAGCAAGAAAACAGCTTCTTTTGGGTGGGATATCCTCATCTTTCATGGCTTTCCTTCCACAGCCATCAGGTGAATGAAATTTTTAAATTGTCCCCCATCTCACCCAGACACCAGCACACCTGCAGAATCATGGCTTTTACCTTTGTAAATTACTGATTCTGGTGAGGGTCTCAGGTTGTTCAAAGCAATTCTGTTAATAAGGTAGCACTGGGTTGATGCATCTACACACACAGATCCCAAAGAATTTTTTGGGTGCAAGGGGGAACAATTCATCTGTTTCTTTGAATGCAAAATTACCTACACGCTCTCAAATCTGTTTTAAATATTCAGGCCAACTTCCATATGGGCACATCCTAAATTTCACTTTCCTCTGAATCAACATAAATTCCCAAGAATCCATAATTCTGCCTGTAGCATTCCCTCACTGACCAGCTTAATATTTTACACTCCAAAAATCAAATAAGAAACTTCTTCTGATATCATTATCATTTTCCTCATATGGCATCTCTCCTTCATCCCTTTTTGAAAGTCCTTTTATTTCCTTTTAAGAGTCATGAATGCAAACACAGAGAGAGAATGATTCAGCTCTCTGTGTTCATGCCAGTCGAATTCATCCCACTTTTAAAGTTTAATTCCACTTTTAAAGGAGTTTAATCCTACTTTTAAAGAAGTTACTTCTACTGGTCTCTATCTGCTTCAAGGTTATGTGACCTAAATCCTGAGATCAGAACCAGACACAGGAGCAGCTTACTCAGCAAAGCAAGTGGACTATTTGAATATAAATCAAATCTAACAGAGAGTGTGATTAGGTATCTAGTTTTTTATCACACAGCAGGAAAGAAGATTGAATAGTAAGCATTTTGCATCTGAAATACACTGATAGTTCAAAAGTCTTTGGGTTCTGATGGCTGGGCATGTTTGTGTATAATTTACCTTAGTTTGGCTGTTCCAGTATAAGCTGAAATTAAAGAAGTCAGCCTATAAGAAACTAGGATCTTGTCATTTCCATCATCTTAAAGGGGAGATAAGAGCTCTTCAAGCTACTGGTGACACCTTGACAGCTCAGAGACAAGCAGGCACATCAGTGCACAGGGGTCTGCCTCAGCCAATGTTCAGGGTCACCCACACAGCATTGCCCCATCAGGAGACTTGCCCTGTTTGAATCTCGCTGGGGACAATTAGAAGATGGGTGCTGGGGTGAGCTCAGCTGTCAGTGGGAGAAGCAGACACAGCAGAGCTGTCAGCCTTGGAGCCCTGCACAGGGACTGAGTTATGCTCTGGGTACCACATGGAAATACAGGTTCATGAACACAGGAGGGTTATTTCAACAGTAGCATTATGGGATGGCTGTCAATGCTAACTACAACAGATCTTTTAAAAACATAAACTTTTTAGCGTTTAAACATTTTTAATCTTAAATAGTAACCTTCAAAGCTGATCAGACAGAGCCAAGGAGTTGTTTGATGCCTGAAACACCTGGAAGAAATCATTGCACCCCAGTTTGGTCATCATATTCAAGATGTTTCTTCCCTTTTCTGACTCTGTTTAGTCATTAAACAAGTGAAATGCCCTTCAGAGATGCCATCACACCGTCACACCGTGCTGCTGACCTGCAGTGCCAGTGGATAAAACCTGGCCTCACAAATTCTAAGAAATCAATTTTGCACAGATGAATCTTGTCCCTGGTACCTTTGATATGCAGAATTTGTACATAGCAGAGGGGAAGTCTGGCAATGAATTCCTATTGCTTAAGATCTGATCTCGATGCACAAAGCGAAGTCTTGAGATTACAAAAACGCATTTGCTTCTGGGAAATATTCTACATGCACAAACGTGTTCAGAAGACAGCTTTTCCTAGCAAAGGATTGTGATCTCTATCTGTGGCCCTTTGTTCAGAAGCAGAAAAAGGGGGGAAGAGTGGAGAGATCTGGGCAAGAGGCTTCAAACTTACTGCTCCAAAGCTTTCATAACTTGCTCTCACTCCTGCACAGGCAGGAGACCTACAGAAGCAATTCTCCAAATAAACCCTCAGAAACAATTTCTTCATCTAATTGTCTCTTATGATCCACATAACCCAAGAATAGCAGATGACAGAGCATTACTGTCCACCTGTTTTAGTGTATAAGCAAAGTGGAACAAAAGACAGTTCAAGTGAAGATTTCCAAATACAGATACATGCCACAGTTCTACCAGATGATTTCTAAAGGTTGATTTAATCGAGGCTGACAACCTTGTAAGGACCCAGTCAACCTTTCTTAAGTGATACAAAATAAATGGGGGCAAAACTCTCATATTAATCTGAAACTGAACTCATAGGCTTTATGAAAGCTGACATCTGCATACGAGAAAATTACACATGGGTGATCAAAGTTTCTCTGACATGATCTATTTCCATATTTATAGGTTTGATGATTTTATGTTTGCCAGCAGACACACATTCCTCATACATACTGGACACATTCCTCAAGGCCCATCCTGGAAACATGCTCTGCAGACTCCAGGCCTGAATCTCCAGCTGTTGCATGGATTGGGAAGCAGGGTTTGGTGAGGGAAGCACTCACATTTGCTTCATGACCGTGTCCATCAAAGTGTCCATGCAGATCAGAGCCACTCTAATGGTTGCACAAGGGCTCAAGGTGCAAGTGCACCATCCCCCAGCAGTTTTCCTCCTCCAGGGTAATAGCAACACACTCTGACTGTTGCCTGCAGAGGTTTATATTCACCGAACACTGGCCAACTACTTTGAATTGATGTGAGCCTCCCAGTGCCAGTGAAGATACTTAAGCAACCAAACCCTTGCAGCCAGGAATTACAGCTGATTTCCTTACCCTGGAGACAATTAACTCCCATTAGCTGAGCAGGATCTCAAGCAAGTTGAAAGGGAAGGTAGGAAAGGTTGTCCTGTGAAGATGGGGTGTATCTGTCTCCTAGGGCATGATGTCCCACCAGCAAGACACAGAGCTCATCCCAAGTTCCCCAAGTGCCAGAAAGACACAGAAAGGAAAACACCTCTATCTATCCAGGTCCTCCTGAGCAGACACCAAAAGTCCCTCCCAGCATCTTGATCCTATATTCTGAACAGCCTCAGGAAACACGCACAGTATCTAAGAAATCTCCCTGTATCCGGCCATCCACAGGCACAAGACAGAAGCATCCTGATGAAACACACTGAAACTGGTCTTTCCCAAGTGTGCACAAGCTCAGATGTTTTGACAAATATGTGCTGCAACTGGCAAAGCTGTTTCATCTGCCTTCAGTATCACTGGATCCAGAATTACTTCCATATTATTTTCTTAGACCAAGACCTTAAGGAAGAAATAGAAGGGAAGAAGCGAGGGGAGCGCAACAATCTCTTCTGTTAAATCCACCTCGTGTGCGAGCACATAAAGCCAGAGGAGTTTGCTGCCTCATGCTGTGAGTGCATGTCTCAGCTTTTGGCAGTGGAACAAAACCCTGGGAGCAGTCTGGAGGCACTCATATGTTTTGCTGCTTGCTTTGGCTACTGTCGAAGCAGCCTAAGCCCTGTGTGCTCTTTACAGAAATATGTTTGCACGGCATTTTTCTGAAAAGGGTCACAATGAAAATACCTGCCATTTAGACTCCTCCACCCTCTCCTTTAAAAAAAAAAAAAGCTATTAAAAAAGCTGATTTTCATGTTTTTCAAATAAAAATGGCAGCCTTATCCATAAGAAAAATCAAACAACTGGTTAAAATGGTTTTTTTAGGCTACCCTCTGCATGCCTCATTTTTTATTCATCACAGCACATATTCTCTCCTCTGTGAGATCTCACTAGAATATTAAATATATTCAGACTTTGACTGCTGCCTAAGGAAGGTCTGAAAGCCTTTGGAGCTCTTCTAAGGCCATGCACTTGACATGGGAGGAGGGCAGCACACCTGAACCAGCAGGAAGGTGACAGTTCTGAAAGAAGTTACAAGGCAGCAGCAGATGACTGTGGGGCATCAACCCATCACTCACTCTGCTTCTGAAGCTAATTTAGCAGCCTGTATTGACCTCTCTGCTGCCTTGGCTGGGTAGCCCCTGGTGTATTTTGAAGTTGTGCTTTGCCTTTTGCTGCCACACAGAACACATTTCATTCCAGCTCTCCAAAGTGCCTGGATTGGAAATGGGGCTGTGATCAGCTGTTTAATTACCCTCAGTACCCAACACTGCAACTCCACACTTTGTCTTGGCAATTCTGGCTAGGAATGGTCACCAGTTATCTGTGTTAGATTCCCTCTGGAATGAGTGCTGAGGACAGTGAGAGCACATGGGAGAGGGAGGACTTTAATCATGAGCCAAATTACAGCCTGGACCATAAGCCAGTTGTTCTGATGAGCTGTCCCAAGAAGGGCAGAAGGAAGGAAGCAAATCAAGAGTACACCACTTTGGAAATTTCCATCATCACTAAATCACTTTACACCTGAAGTAACAGGAATTAAATTATCCTGCTATTCCCCCAGTAGATCAGAAAGAGCTGTTAAAATATTCCCATGAGTCCAAACTCAGTTTCTCTCAGTCCCATTCATTGCTGCAACTGTTCAAGTTTGCTCCAGCTTCCACTGGCTCAAACTTTCTCCTAGTGCTGTAAGATGTGAAGTATGGCGTAAAGGGCAAAGGAGCTGAATTTGATTGTTCTGCATCCTTGCTCATGCTCTGACTGAAATATGAGGCATTATCTATTTTTCCTTCACATCAGAGGAGCCTCAAACCACTAGCTCTGAAATGAACCCCTTTGAGGCTCTCTGATAATACACTGCAGCAAGTATTTCACAATCAAAATGAGTCTTGGTATTTCTGAAAGATGCCAGAATCATGCCAGCACATCTGCTTGGGCTGAATGACTGACTCATTTGGCCAAGTCCTGTTGCCTCTGTTTCCTTTTCCTAATAAAATAAGGATAAAAATTAAACCCTCAGTAGACTGAAGTTCTCATCCCAGTTCCAAATATCTTTTCCTCCATTTTTTAATGGCCTTCAAGAAAGGAGAATGCTTAGTTTTTTTCACTGCTGTCATTCTCATCTGTTGTTCATCACAAAACAGATTGAGGGATTTTATTGATACTGATATATGTCTGATCTTTGCATGTCAAAAACCAAGGAAGAAAAGCATTTTGGAGTGTGAAAAATACAGGAAATACAAGGAGGGAATGGAATGGAATGGAATGGAATGGAATGGAATGGAATGGAAAAGGGAAAATACTACATGAAATACAGTTCATTAAGAAAAACGCTTAGAGAACTCATCCTAAGCTTGAGATAACAATATGTATTAAATAAAACAAAGTGGCCTCTGCAAGAGGAATACAATGAGGAACACTCTAGGATCTTTCCTAAGGAACCAGCTTTTTAAGAAAAGGACTGGAAGACATCACTCAATGAAACAGGCAGGAGAACATATTAAAGGCACTTATAACAGAGTTTTAATTTAACTAGATCATGGCCTTATGATGGGCACTGGCCCTTCATCTGCATGGTGCCTTGGTTTTAACTCACTCTGGAAAGCAGAGAGTAGGTCAGCAAGGGAAAATGGGTTGGGTAGGTTGTCTTTAAGGCATAGAGCAGAAAGAGCAATTGTCATCTGTAAAAAAAATCACAAGTGCAACAACTGCAAGGCTGTCTTTGTTTCCCCAAATCTGTTGAAGCTGTGGTGTGTTTTACACATTAACCTCTCCATCCCATGGGCAGCACAGGGCCAGATGATGCTGAGGTGATAGGTCACTGAGGCAATAAATCTATGCCTTATTAATGCCTGTGCTCCTAAAAATGCACCCCCAAATTCCTTCCAGATATTCAAACCCGTGATGGAAGTTTTATTTGTGGGTTAAACCATAGAGCGAACTGCAACCCTGCTGCCCTCTTAAATCATGCAGCCTCCTTGGAATGACTGCAATTCCCTCTGAGTTGCATTACCCAGAGTTTGTAAATGTCTGGAAGGCATAAACCACTAATGCATGTCATTTTTCTTTTCTCTCCCACCATTTCTCCAGCTTTCCCACACAGATTGCTGCTTTTTCCCAACCACTTCAAGAACTGGATGTATTTCTGTCTCAAACCCCGTGCACTATCTCTCCTGATCCAGGGAGTCAGATTACACTGAGATTCAAAACATACTTCCTCGCTGAACAAACTGAACATTCCTTTTTCCCCTGCAAGGGGCTGTCTGCTTGCAAACCAGGTGTGTCTTGGAGTGGGCACCCCCAGGGCTTCCTTCAGGGAGGGTTGGAAGGCCTTAAGAGAAGTTATTGATTGGCTATAGCCAAGAGCAAATACCTCGATGCACATTCAGTGCACAGCACTGGATCACTCACCCAGTTTCTTTGGATCCTATTCTTGGATGAAGTTTTCCCATGAAAAGCTGGCTCTGCCTCTCCCCACAGTCCTCTGCAGGCTTCCTTCTGCCCAGCACTGAAAGTTTCCTGCTGCAGAAAACACATGTTAAGCCACAACAAACCTGTTCAGCAGTTCTGTTCTTCTCCCCATCATTTCTGCCAGGTTCACTTTGCATAATGTCTAGCACTGGTTCCCAAGGATATTTTTCACATACAAGGAGCTCCTCTCCCCTCTGAATCCTCTCAAGTTATTAGCATATTCAGCAGGCACTTATTTCTGTATTTTTCTTCAAAGTAAGGCACTCAAAAGCCTCAAACACCAAAGCCAAGGTGATCTGGGCCACTTCACCTTTAATTTTATGTCTCTCCAGCTCACCAAGATGGCATGCTCTGTATCAAAAATGTATTGCTTGGGTTTGAGCACTTGGATTAATTTTTATGCATAAGCTTTACCTGGATCTCTCTCAAAAGTAATTTTACAGTCATCCTGTGGAGGAGTTTAGCATAAGCTCAAGCCTTGCTTCTCATCCCTTCTTAAGGCAAACTCTGACACACCTGAGACCTGTGTGCATCCAAAGTCTTCTCTATTAATCACCAATTCTCTGATCCATGCAAGAGTTATTCACAACCACCACGCTAAAGTCACTCTCACCTTTGAATAGCACAGCTAAGAATACCTGTGGTAAAAAGCAAAGGGAGAAAAAAAGTCCCTCTCTGCTCAGTTTTAGACTGATGGCAATAATAAAGTAACAATTTAGCTATCTCAGCTACTTATCCTTACAATTTAAAACTCCACATATATTCTGCTCTGGGCTTAACCTCCAGAAACCTTTATAAAAAGAAATGGACTTTTCTTGACTTCTTGTGGTGTTTACACCTCTGCAAGCTGATAACTGTTAAGCTGGCAGCATCTCCAAGAGTCAAAAACAGACTAATCACTTAACATATACAGACAGGCTAAATTCAGATAAGGATATGAAAATCAACTTGCTTTTCAAAACTCACATTGACAAGTCATAACTTCTTCCATTTGCAAAACTAATTCAGAAATGTTATAACAACAGGGATGTTCAGACTGCTTCTGGTTGAGACAGAAATGTACAATTTTGGCAGTGGCTTCCAAAAAAGACAAAGATGATGCTAAAGGCGGGTGAGGGAGGAAAGTAACTGCAACCCAAGATTTCTGGTACTGAAGTATTTTGATATAAATGGAGCTCTGTGAAGCTTGCAGCAGGTTGTTTTCAGTGCATTTCTTTGCTCCTGAACCTTTTTTCCCATCTTCCCGAGGTCAGTGATTTGTAACCACATGTTACAGTGTTGGCTTTGAACCTCAGAACCCCATCTTTAAGATTTTGGTTCTTGTTCACTCCAAAGGCAGGAACTACGCCCAACACTGCAGCTCCTGCCTGGGATCCCACATGTCTCTACTGCCAGATGACAAATACTTGTGTGCCAATAAGTTTCTGTGCCTGTTTTCATATTTGGGACTCCTGTAGTGGATAAATAAACACTGAAGTGGCACAACTAGTTCTGCATGAAATCAGTGAATAGGCCTGATTTGCTGTATGCTAACAGATCTCTGCTGCATTCATTTCCTCCTCCTTCCTTCTGCTAACAGGATTCTTCTCTCCTTGGGCACTTTTTTTTAACTATTATCCTTACTTTTTAAACAAGTGAGGATACTTCTCAACCCTGTGTATTTCTTCAAACCTCTGATCATTGTAACTAATCACTTAATTGTGGGTTGGTTGGAGATACCGGGCATTCCAAATGAGCTTTTCCAGGTACCAGGCAATCAAACCCTGCCAGATTTCCCAACTGCACTCAGCTGGGTGGAGTGAACTCCAGTGGGTTTGGCAAGTCAGCTGCTCCCACCACCCACACCTGCACATCCCTATTGGTGCCTTATTCCCTGAACAACTCTTTCTTCTCCTCCTCGTCCCACCCACCACGGCAGCTGTGCCAGGAGGGGAATTTGTAGTTCAGCAGTTCAAAAGAGAGCTCATTCATCCTGCTCTGAAAACTGTGTCAGGGGCACAGCTGCCCTGTTCTGACTTGCCTGGAGTGAGCAAGATGCTCCAGCTCTGAGCTCACATGTGGAAGTCCTTCTGCTGTCACACCAGGCAGTGCCTGGCATTCAAGGGCTTTAGCTGGCTCTTCAGCCTGCAAACAAGGAGAATTCTCTGCTGACATCTGAAGGAACTTTGTGCTGCCAGGCAGCTGGGAGCCAAGACATCAAAAAAAATCCACCCTCTCAGCTTTTTCCAAAGGAACACAATAATACCACACAGGCTCCATGGCTACATAAAGCTCCAGTAAATGTGGTATAAGAAACAAAATAAAAGCAAAGGCTTTTCAGCTTTAAAAGTACCTCAAACAATGTAAGGACTTATTTTTCCTGTTTTATTATTTTTATGACTGTTTTTATTCTCCTTACAAAACACTCAGCATTCAAGCAATATTAAAAGCACCTGAACATTAAACTTTCAAAAAGACACAGCCAATGCTCAAAACTTTGTTTTCTTCCCTTTTATCTACATCTATTAAAAAAAAAAAAAAAAAACCAGAATGAAAACACAAGTCAATATTCCTGGAAAACCAAAAAATAAAACAAAACAAAAAAAAAAAGAACCCTTTCTGCCTCCAGACTCCCAGCTGCCTTTCCACACAGCTACAAAAATGCACTCCCTGAAGTCCTGCTGACATTGTTTGTTGATTATGGTGCACAGGGATTACCTGACCTGATAAAGCTGGGTTTCTTCCCCTCCTAGTGGGGCAGTGCTCATTTCTGGATGCAAACAGAATTTTTCAAAAGAAGCACAGCAAAGGTGGGAAAAAAATTTGAATGCTAATTCCTTTGCAGAGCATGGAAAATAAAGGGGACATATAAGTGCAAAGTCATTCTTTCCTTCTGTTTCCTTGCAAATCATTTATATCTGTTGCAAACTCAGCATTTCAGCTGGCAAGCAGGCAAAAACCCACCCAAAAATGTGATGCCCTGGTCCCAAAGTCACTTGTGCCATTCTCCCCAGGAGGTTCAGGCATTAATCTAAGGTCAGACATGTCCTGTGTGAAACAAATACAGGAAAGTTTGAGTCTTGCCTACTTCCACCTTGCTAACCACAATTTGCAAATAAATATAATTAAGGGAAGAAGCTAATTCAACTTTATTGTTAAATGTGTTGGTGCTTGTTTAGTACTCAGTGCTGTGCTGATCCATTGCTGGTCCCTCCATCTTTACAAGCCCGTGGGATAAACAGAGACCCAGGGATGGTGACATATCGCTCTGAATCAAGCTTGTGTTTATTACGTCCTCATTTTACCTCCTGCCTTATCTGTAACTAATATCTGTAAAATGTTTTGAACTTTCTTTTTCTCTTATCTCAGCCACGGCACAGCCTCTAGATGTGATGAGTTGAAACAGCCTCCTGGTGGGATTTGGGCTGGCAAAAGGAAGGAATCTCTACCTGCTTATCATTTTTGTTTGGCAGGATTAAAAATGATGGTAGCCAAGCACTGCTTGCACTCTTTAATGTTAATGTGGGTTATTTTGGTCAGCAGGGTGAGTCCATTCGGTTGTGGTTCAGATCAAGCTGTGATTTTCCAAAGTGACTGACCAAGTTTCCCTCAGCAGTTTGTTTCTGCAATGATAAGTACATGCCTGTGTAACCTGAGAAATTTCAGGGAGGTATGAGGAAGGGTTTATGAACCAAACCAATCTGAGGCAGTGCTGCTCTTGGCAGTGTCAAAATATGACCCATGTGGCTGCTTTGATTCCTTGGTATGTCCACAAATTCCCTACTATGAGGACTATAAAATACAAACCAACATTTTAATTTGTGACAAACAGCTGCACAAAGTAATTTACTATGAAAAGATGCAAGGTAACTCAGCACCAGCCCTCTTCTGATTTTTTTTTTTTTTTTTTTTAATTTCTACTATCTGTGATTACAGGCATGAAATCCAGATAATAAGTGGGTTACATTTTCTGCTAAGAAAATGATGTCTATAATTACAGGCACATGTTCAACTGAGATACTGTGGTATCCAGTGCTTCCACAAAGATGATAATTGTCAACCTTTGCACTGTAATTAAGTCTAAATGGGAATCCTAATCGTTTTCCAAATGAGCAAACAGTAAGCCTATCTTGATTGGCTCCGTTGTGGCAATGAATGAAACTGATTTACTCTATGAGTTAATTAAGTTTTATGAAATCCCATGCCCCCCTCTCCTCAAAACCCATGTTGTCAGCAAATATTTGAGCTAATTAGTTCTGTATTGTTTTAGTGCTGTGTGATAGTATTACCTGCATTATCCCTTAGGAGCCGTGGTTTTCTGCAACCTTGATTTCAAATTTTCTCCCTTGGAGCAACTGCTCTGCCTTTGATTCACCTGTTCCTTGGGTTCACAGCCTTCTTTTGCCTTTGAGGCTCATGATTTCAGCAGGGCTCACAAACAAAAGAGGATGCTGTGCACTTGGGTGCTCAGCTTTCCCAACAAATGCTCTTTATGCCTCTAACTGTGACCTAACAGGCTCAGTGTAAGTGATCACATCTCACAGGGTTTCTGTTCAAGGCTGTTCATGTGGGATACTTTTTCCTATCAAATGCCACTGCAGGCAGCCCAGAAGGACTCTGCTTAGCATGGACCACACGGGGAGGGAGTGTGGATTGCTGGAGGCAGTGTATCATCCCAGGTAAAGTGTCACGCTACACGAGCCAGCCAGAACCAATGGAACCTGCCCTTGCCTTCTGTTCCCACATTAAACCCAAACATAATTGTGTTGGAAGTGTTCAAAACTTGTGTGGATGTGGCACTTGGGGATATGTCTTAGTGGTGCTGGGTTAACAGTTGGACTCGATGGTCTCAGAGGTGTTTTCCAACCATAAAGATGCTATCATTCCATATCATTAAATCAACTACAGCTAAAGAGGTCATTTGAAGTCTCAGGCTGATTTGCTCCATGCCTAGCAATTAGCATTTAACTGTGCAGAAAAGCCCTTCTACATCACATCCTCAGTCTCCCAAAAAAGCCACAGATAGATATGGGTTCAGGTAGAGGTTGGTAGGAGCTGCCACAGCTGGGGATGGAGAAGAAGGGAAATTTTGGATTACCTCATCAGCCAATACAGCACAGGTATACTGAGGCAGTACGAATACACTGATTTACTATCTGTGAAGACCAGGTTTTGTTTCCCAGTATCTCTGTTCCTCCCTTTGCTTTCTCACCCCAGTTTTCCTAGAAGAACATATTTATTCTTCCTTTCATGAAGGGCTTGAACAGCAAAACAAATGCAGAGTAAAATGTTTCCAATGCACTTGCTCAAATATAAAGATTTGTGCAATTTAGTGGAAAAAATCACAGAGCTGAAAAAATATATGTGCTTCCTGTGGCGAGAGCACCTGAAAGGCAATGAAATTCCATTACCTGAAACAAGCCCATAAACAGCATTACATAGCAGCCACTTGTCAGTGCTGGATGCTATTTGTGGGAAGCCACTAATTGCAGCTTTCATAAAATGGTTTGACTCCCTTCCAGGCTGATGCACAGAGCATTCCAAGTGGGTGATTTAGGAGCTGCAGAAAGCCAAATGCCCCAGCCACAGGGGAAAGCTGCCACTTTGGGCCTCCCTCAGGAGAGATCCCCAGCTGAACAAGGTGTTGGCCACTTCCTGCCAACTGCCTTCCATGCTGTCAGCGTCTCCTCCTCCATCAGGGCCACCCTAAAAATCAGGGATATGTGGGAGCAAGGGTGGTAGCAACACTGTAAGGAGCAGCCTGTGCATCCAGCAGATTCCTGGGATTTAGTATTACAGGAGAACTAGGAGAAAGACTAAGAGTGCCATCTATTTGCCTAAACAGAGACAATTAATGTCTCTTAAGCTGTGATTCTCAAGAGTTTGTGGTCCTAGCACAGAGACTACTGGACCTACAGAGACACCCTCCTTCTTGGAAAGACAGCTGAGGTCAGGTGGGGCATGGTGAGCATCCCAAGATGTTTGGGATGGTTAGGCAACACTCACGGCACAGATTACTTTCCCACAGCCATACGATGAGCCCGAAGCAGAAGTTGCTTTTCCAGTCTAAGGCTTTAGCAAAAGACCTTTCTTCCTAATTACCTTTCTTCTTGTGTAACCTGGGCTGCCTCAGAGACCAACTATGGGAAATGAAATTTAAGTGAAACGCATCATCTTCGTTCTGAATCCAAAACACACAGGCCTCACCTCTGACCCCAGGATTGCTTCATACCTTGCCCCCTGAGTCTATAGGGATGACACAATAGGACATGCTTGATTGGCATGTGGGAAAACTGGCACGCAGCAGTGTGATTCATCCATCCTTTCAGAGCACACACAGAAGACAATCTGCTGATGTTTGGATAGTTTGCTGTTCTTATCTCAGTGGAACTTGTTCACACAAGCAAGGTTTGATTATCATGTTATCTTAAGCCTTGCCCTATACTTGTCCTAGTAGCTGAAAACAAGTTGTTTTATCCAAAGGCTCCAAAATTCTCACCCTTTTTTTAAAATAAAAATAAACTGATCAGTGAATTAAAAAAAAAAAAAGAAATTTCTTGGTTGTTTTTTTTTTTTCTTTTCCATTTCCTTTTATTTTTCCCTCCAAAAGCCAGAGGCATAATTAAAAAAAAAAAAAAAAAAGAGAGAGAGAGAAAAAGAAATAAAAATAATAAAAAGGAAGAAAAAACCAGTATTTTCAGTGGCTCATGAGCTGGAAAAACAACATTTTTTAATGAGGGGAAAAAAAAGATTAAGGCCACTCAGCAGCTGAAAAAGCAAGCACTTATTAAACCAAAATATTTAATGTTCACAGCCGTTCAATGGTTGGAAAAGCATGTTCTAATGACCACGTTTAATAATGTTTAGAGCCACCCAGCACCTTGAAAAGCAACTTCTTGCCTAACTTTACAGAGCTGCTGATCCTAATAAATAACATGCATGTTGAACCCACGTGCAGTGAATCAGATTCCCTGGCTCTTCTGGAGAGAAGAGGGTTAAAAACCTGAAGCAGAAGATGCCCCTCTACTTTAGGGTACTTTAGGTAGAGAGAGGAGGTAAAGGAAACAAGTGCTGCAGAAAGAAGCTGGGATCTCTGCCATACTTCCAGTGGGGAATATCCAGCACCCAGAGGGTCACCACATTGTCTCCGTGTGAGAAACTGGAGAATACAGGTTTTCCACTGCCAGGTTTGCGGTACTGCAGACACCCCCTGCGTTTTCACAAACTGGGAGCACTGGGGATTGCAGCCGGGCAAAAGAGGCCAGGGACAGATTTTTATCTGTGTTTCCAAGCAACCTATAATATAAAATTCTTCTTCAGTTTGATAATCTAATGGCTTGTCCTGAGGCAGAGTCACAGGTCCATTCAAATTTCATCATATTGGCACAGAGGATATTTGCTGGGGAATGGTCCTGCTTTAGCTGTTTCTTACTCAGAAACAGCCTGTGCATATTGAAAATGGTCTTAATTTTGCTGCTCTTAAAACCAAAATTACTCAGGGTCTGGTGCTAGGAGAGCTGAGGTGTTGTGAACCCCTGAGCCTTTCAGCAGCGTGACTGCCTTGCATTTGAAACAGTGCTGCAATTTGTTGTCAAAATTCCACATTCCTCTAATTTTCATATGTGGAAAATAAACACTCGGAGTCATCTCGCCTTGTTGTCGGGGATGCAGGGAGTCATTCGAATCCCTCTGGGCATCTGGAACCTTTCCAGCAGCTCAGCATGGTACCTGCAGAGCAATTTGTCTTTGCAAAAATATTTTGCCATTTAAAGCCACTAAGTGGCAGGGAAAAGCAAGTCCTGAAATATATGTTGTGCTTAGCGCCAGTTCATGCTGAGGGTTTTAAATGCAATGCAGAAACCCCTCCCAGAGACACCAGGCTGCTGCTCAGAGCACCCTTTCCACCAGCAGAAAGAGGAGAAATCAATGTATGTTAATCAAGGTATCAGATATGAGGGAGATCTATCAACAAATAGAAATAGGACCGGTCTGCTGGTGCCGTGCCAGGCATCTGGCCAAGGCTCAGTGCACACAAAGGCACGGCAAAGGCTCCCAGGGCAGCACGGGGGTGACAGTCAGCTGCAGTGCTTCAGCTCATGCTTGCAGGAGTCTGTGGTGCCCACCCGACCTCACATCAACAAACAACCCCGAGCTCAGCCTGTAATTAAGATGATGACAGGAGTTGCTCTGAATATCTGACTTCAGCTGCCTCAAACTGATATTTCTTGGGCAGAACTGGAAGCTTCAGCTATTTAATTTCGGGTGGCACTCATTTGCAGTGTCCCAGCTCGAAGCAGTGACCTCCAGCTGAAAGAAGGCCTCCATGAAGGACACATTAACCTGAATGCTTGCAGTGGCACAGCCT
Source organism: Corvus brachyrhynchos (assembly GCF_000691975.1). Lineage (NCBI taxonomy): Eukaryota > Metazoa > Chordata > Aves > Passeriformes > Corvidae > Corvus > Corvus brachyrhynchos. The sequence continues at coordinate 7,470,088 of NW_008239758.1, read as the reverse complement.
CACCTTCCAGCCCCAGTGACACAGGCTTTTATTCAGATGGAAAACACACAGGTTAATTTTCCCATGCTGAAGTGCTGGCTTTGTGTTCCCAGCTAAAAGGCACCTGCAGCTTTGCTGAAAAGCCGTATTTGTGATCACACATCAAATAAAATGAATCCAGTCAGAAATCGGGGCACCTCCACGGCAGGATTTGGGGTTCCAGGGGTTGGAGAAGAGGGCCACAATAAATCAGCAAGTGTGCAGTTGAGTGTAGGGTACAGCACAATGGATGGTCACAGCTGGGTATCACAGATCTGTCACAGAGCCAAGACATTTACCACAAGAGATCATTTACAAAACTTGTTTCTACATCATCCTGTCCTGCCTGGTCCACAGAAGCCCCTTACAGCCTCCCTCAGCCCAAGGGAAACTCTCCTCTCTATGAACAAAGAGTTTAACACACAACTAGCAGGGTCTTACTGATGCCAGGACACCACACAAAGAAGTTTTACTGCTCCACAGCCACAGACAACAGAAACCTCCAAAAATAAGATGCAAGTCCCTCTGTTCCTTCCAGAGCAGATCTGCAGGTGATCCCACCATGTCTACCATCTGACATGCCAAGGGGTGACATATGAGGAAAAAACAGGGTCCTCCCCCCTCCTCAGCATTCACAGATTGAGATTTCAACCATCTCTGGGTCCTGCACCCAGCTGGGCTGCCCTCTCCTTAGTGTCAGGCCCAAAATTTTGAGATTTTCCAAAAAATCCTGAGAGCTTTCAATGCTGGCATGACTCAATGTAGAACTTTTCAATTCTTTCAATCAAGAAACTGGCCTTTTCTCCCTGTTCTTCCCCCTATAAATTATTATTAATTGGAGCTGAAATGGAAGTTGGACTGATGCTAAAACACCAGGCAGAGAGGGCTGCAAAAGGTAAATGTGGGGGACATATTGATTGCTGTGGATCACCCCAAAAGAAGGATCCTGGAGGAAAGAAAAACCCCAACACAAAGGACTGAAGGTAGCAGTTCAACAGGACACATCTGTTGCTGCTCCCAGCAACATTCGAGCATCCTGTAAGAAATTTGTGGCCACCTCTCATGGGACTTTTTCCCATTTTCTGCAAACATCCTGACAAAATCCTACAGCTTAGCATCCCCAGCAGCTCCCACCACCTGCCCTCTCCAGCCTCCAGCCCCGGGCTTGTCCAGGCTCTCACAGATACTGTGCAGATGAGAACAGGCTACAGGAATCCTGGGGAGGAAGCACATGTCTGTCTGTACATCTAAATGAAAAATGCCCCGGATCCAGTTTCCTCCTGTTAAGATCGTATGAAACACTCGTGCTGTTCTCTCCTGAGGAGCTGTAGGGAACCACCTTAAGCCCTATGACAGTTTTGACAACAGCTGCAGCAAGATTAATGTTTTAACTACATTAGGATCCTTAGTGGTACTAAGTGGTTTTTCATATATTTGCTCTTCCACAGTGGTACTACAGGATATTTACCCACTGGGAATGCTCCACTTTAAACAATAAAAGGACATGAAGCTGTTTTCTCCCATACCAAATTTTCACTCACGATTCACAATGAATTTATTGGGATTCCTCATGATTTAAAGTAATACAAACAAAGCAAAAGAAAAATAAAGCTCTGGATCTGGGGAGTAAGGATGTTCAAGTTCAACAAGGAATGCTCTGCTGTGAAAGGATGCCCCAGAACCCTCCAAATTTCTCCTACTCTAGGAAATTTTATAGGGTGAGAGCAGATGAGTAAACTGTATGGAGCAAGTTGAAAATCTCATGTCAAGAGAAGCCAAACACAGTAAACTGAACTGGCACGGTTAAGGGAAATGGAAGGAAATGGAGGATAGATGGGGCTGTTGGTGTGAAAGCTGCACTTATGTTGAGTTCCAGTGATAATTAATAAGGGAAATGGGGGTCTGGCTGTGGTGAGAGATGAATGGAAAAAAGTAGGATCCATGTTGTCCCAAGGAACAAGAAAACAGCCTTAGAATATGCAAGTGTCATTACAGTGCAACAGGGGTTCACAAGAACATGAGGAGTTAAAACTTCCTTTCGGTTGACAGGACATTTTTTTCTTCTCTCTGAGAAATAACCTGGTTAGACTCCTTGGAACAGCTGTTTTCTACCATCCTTGTCATCTGTTTTTCAAATTACCCAGATATTAAGTGATTATTTCTTATGATTTCATCTCGAGAGCATCTGGATTTCTTGAAAACTCCCATCACTTCAGGTTTCCCTTCCACCTCCTTTACATCCTGTCTTCCTCTCTTTGGTCTCAAAATTAATTTTTCCCCAACATGCTGATATTCTTGAACTCAGAGATCTCTCAGGGTCTCAGTTCAGAAGGTACAGGCAGGCACACAGAGGAAAGGGTGTTAATTATTCTCCATGAATTGTGACTCTTTCAAAATCTTGTCCTTCTAGTTATAGTTGCAAGGGAAAGGACTATCTGAGCCAATTGGAAAATTTCTGTTGTTGTAAGATCATTCCTCGGAAGTCTTTAAGGAATGTAAAACTATGCAAGTGCTCAGCCCTGTGTTGAAATGAGGAAATTGCTCTCCTTCCCCTTCCCTCTGCTGGATGTCCATCACAGTGGTCAAATCCATGGCTTTGCTAACAAACCCAAGGCATATTCCAAAGGTGAGTCAGTGTCTAAGATGCAGAGCACAGGCCTGAAGACCTCAGTGCTGGAACATTTACCAGTAAGTGTGTGACCTGAAATTTAACACCAAAGAGCAGGATGGGCAGCATCAGTGAGGCTGTAAAGGATTGAACGATTGTATACATTAAAGAAGTGAAACATGATCTCCCAGATCACAGCACGATGCACTTTACAGGTTTGTGACAACACAGCATCTTGAGACTTTAAGTGCAGCAAATATATTTTGCTAGTTCTGTTCCAAGATATTGCATCTTCAGTTTGCCACCTGCTGCCCATGTTACTCCATGTGCACCCTAAATGAGGTATCCCTCACTACTATTGCACATTTTCTCTCTCCCCAAATACCTCTGCCCCCACTGCACAAAGCTAAACTGACTCATCAGGGGTCAGTACCACGTTCTCCTCTGCAGCACAGCAAAAAAAAGGACTTGGGATTTCCCATTTGGTTTTCCTATACAGATTCCTCTGTGGAATATACCAGGGACTTGAAAAGAGCTTTATTTGTCTGCCTTCAGGTCATTCGTGGTGATTGCTTCCTCTCTGTAGAGGTTCCAGCTGTCAGCACTGTGCTGCTGGGATGTAGCAGCCTGGCACCCGGAGCAGCACACAGAGATGTTTGCAGTCCCTCTGGCTGTCACACCTTACCCTCATCATATCACCAAGGCCTAGCAGGACCTTATCTTGCAAGCTGGTCTTTCTCCCTGTGAGCAAACAGTGGTGGGTTTTGTGGCCTGGGCTGTCACCTGCCCCAGGAGGAGCAGAGGAGTCTGTGATCCCCCCCACACCACAGCCCCAGTGCTGGGTCCTGCTGCACACGTGGGAGAGAGCTGAGCTGCTGGGCTGCTGAAGAACCAGCCACCTTTGAATCTGCCTGTCTGGGCATGACTGAAAGGGGAATGTGTGAGTGAGGTGCAGGGTCTGGGAGTGCTCTTGTCTCGCTCATGCTCGCACAAAGGTCTTCACTAGAATCAGAACCATTAGAGCTGGAAAAGACCTGTAAGATCATCTAGTCCAGCCATTAGCCCATCACTGCCAGGTCTACCACTAAAACACATCCCTAAATACCACATCTACACATTTTTTAAATGCTTCCAAAGATGGTGACTCCACCAGTTCCCTGTGAAGCCTGTTTCAATGCTTTACCACTCTTCCAGTGAAAAAATTTTTCATAATATCCAATAGAAACCTCCACAGGCAGAACTTGAGATCATTTCCTCTTGTCCTGTCACTTGCTATCTGGGAGAAGAGACCGACCCCCACCTGGCTACACCCTCCTGTAAGGTAGTCACAGAAAGGGAGAAGGTCCCCCATGAGCCTCCTTTACTTCAGGCTGAGCCCTCCCAGCTGCTCCTCACCAGACTTGTGCTCCAGACCCTTCCCCAGCCCTGCTGTCCTTCTCTGGACACTCCAGCACCTCAGTGACTTGTAGTGGGGTACCCAAAACCAAACACAGGGTTTGAGTTGTAGACACTACACCCATGCCACACTGTGGCCCATGAAGTGGCTATCAGTGGCAGTTAACCTGGGCAAAAAGCTGCACCAGAGCACCCACATGTCTTTCAGGGTCTAAGGTGGGATCTCTGTGTGGCAGGTGGACTGGCTTCCTCGAAATGAGTTTTAGCACCTGTAGCTGCAGACAGCCCTTAATGGGAAAGCCCTGGGTCAGCAGTCAGAGGGTGGCCTTGGACCTGGGATCGCCCTGGGCTATTGACTCATGAGCAACCAAAATGAAATATCCAGCAAGGAGCACAGACTGGAGAAGGACCTTGAGAAGCATTTGTTGACCTGATTGATGTTGACTGGACCATGCTGGACTTGGGAAATAAACTCAGGACTGAAGTTGTGCTGCTTTCCACAGCTACCTGACACCATTGCTGCTGAATTGGCACCACTGAGGTCAGTGAATGATGGGATGAATTTTTGTCCCACCTGGATTCTGAACACTCAGCAGCTCCCAGGCACCAACGCCCTTCCTCACAAGCACATCCATCACGACTGGCATTGACGGATTAGCCAAGGACTGACTGGACATGAACTAATGAGCACCACTGAGGTGAGGCAGACGTGTTAAAAGGGCAGCGTGATGGGAGCTTTCATCCCACAGGATGCATCTGCACTGGAGACCCTGCCCCAGCCACAGCCTTACAAACCCTCCAGCCCTGGTCTGTTTGAGATGCAGAACACTGCACTGCTTCTGACAGCACATGTGGGCAGTGTCCTTGCCCCAGTGTGGAGTTAAATGAACATATCAGCTTCTGTGGAGGTGTCCAAACTCACCCACAGCCCTTGGGATAGGATTGGGGCATGACAGGAATGGTGGTAAAATAGCTCTGATGTTGACATCAGGACCAGGGTGGGTGGAAGCCGTGATAGTTGGATCCTGTTCTGAAAAGCAGTTTAAGATGAAGGGACAAGCAGGTAGCAGAGACAGTTCCCAGGACCTCAGGGGAAAATGAGCCTCAAAAGACACCCAGCAGCATCTCAAGTCTAAGAGCAGACCACCTCTAGCATGTTAGTGTCTGTCTGGAAGGACAGGTCCTTCCTACAGCCTAAGGCAGCCATTCCCTGAAGCTGTACCCTGGGACCAAGCTCCCAGTTGCTATGCTCAGATTCGCTCCAGTCCTGCCTCACTCCTTCTCTGTACTGTTTTCTTGTCTTCTCTTCCAGGTCTACAGTCATGGATCAACAATCTCCACATGCTATGGTAGAAATCTCCCTTTTCAACAATTTCTCTGAACTAGAATTACCTAGAAACCTCAGAAACACCCAGTTTTATCCGTGAAAGGCAAAATTTTCCGTCTTCACAAGATGCTTTACAGAGTATTTTACTTAACACTCTGGAGCCTGCAGCAACTGTTTCCCATTTGTAGCATCTTTTATTTCCCATCTGACACGTGTAACCAAAACCCTGATGTAAATACTGTGGCACTGCCTATCTTCATGAGTACACACTGACACATTCCCTTTTGAAGATAACTGGCAGCATACTGGGTGCAAAGAGCAGCTGGAAGTAGGGAAGTAAGAGGCAGATCAGATGGAGCTGTGAGTAAATACCATAGAGATTGTGTAGTGTGGGTGTGAGCGGGGAGATTCCTAGAAAAGAGCAATAAAATAACAGCCCTTGGCTTTAAACATTATTTACTTATTCATCTAGACCCAGATTTCAATTGGAAGGGAACAGCTAGGGGCAAATAAGGATATAGCCAATGCAGTTTTGATGGTTGATTTGTCATAAAGGTCCATTTCACACCCATCAAGTATTTAATTACCCACACATCTTTAGGAATCCACCACAGGGTTTCTCTTCCCAGAGTTTCAGACTGGGAGAGGCACGTGACAGCACAGATCTTCCTCAGTGCAACATCCAGCAACAGAATGGTAATTGATGTTGTATAAAAAATAGATCATCTGTCTGCTATTTTCCACCCTCCTCAGGAGGGAACCTTTTAATTGGCTGATAATACCCCCCCCCTTTAGTCTGTCCTCTGTGAGGATTATATAAATCAGGCATATAAAAGGTCAGGGGATTCCCAGGGGAGGATCCATAAAGAACAGAAAATTTGTGTTGCAGCCATTCTACTGCCTCCCCCCAAGATTCACAGAGGAACCACAGAAGTCCAACTCCACACCTCACATGGCCAAGAAGCTCCTGTTGAGCAAAAATTAATTAATGTCTTCCACTAATGAACATTTGCTTCTGTCTCAGTAGGAAAATCCCAGTGAGTGGCACCAGTGGCAGCCAGTTCCAGTTCCCAGTGGGTTAATGACAGAACCCACAAGTCAGATCAGTTTGTGGGTTTTGGCATCAAAAGGGAAATAAAAAAAGAAGGAAAGAAAAAATAAAAAGAGCATCTATTTGTCTTCATTCCCCACATTGATGAAGTTGCTTCCAATACTTGCAATTATTCTCTTCTTGAGAAAGGAATTAATTAGCATCATATTATATCTTCAAAGTTCCAAGAAGAATAAAGGAATCTGGCACAAAGCAGGATTTCTGGCATGAAAATCAGCCCCTCATCTAAGCAGCAAGGGTGATTGTACAGGCATACTAGTGTGAAACAGGGGGATGCACTTCTATTTGCTGCTGGAAAAATTTTGATGAATAAATCAAAATCTTTATCATGTCTGAATGCACTAATAAGGCCTCTTGGTGTTGGAGAAGGGTCAGCAACTCCTGCATGATAAGGACTTGATTCAGCTCCATGGAAAGCTACAGGAATGTTGTCCCAGAGTTCAGGAGGACAGAGATGAGGCAGAGAGCTTATGTTTCAGAAAATGCTGCCTTCTCCCAAGGACTAATTCAGCAGCCTTCAGGCAAAACATGCACCTCCCTTCCGAGCCACCAAAGTAAAACTTATTTTAAGTTGGGCAAAAACCATTTATAACCTCAGACAATTTCAGCTACTGGCACAACTGCTAAAATATGGTGTTCTTTATGCCCTATTTATTGAGGCATCTTGATAACAAATCTGGAGACACTGTGTAGACACATTAAAAAAAGGCATCCCTCTGTCAGACAGCACAGGCCACAGAAATGAAAGATGATGTAACAACAGATGAAGGCACTTCATCACAGATCTGCTGCTTGCAAAATTCAGAAGAGTAATAAGGTGGTGGGCAGCAAGACTCACAACCTGCCACACATCCAGTTGCCACTGTAGGAACAGGAGTTCATTGTAAATCACGGCAGGAGATGACTCGGAGGTGGTGCTGAAGGACAAATAGCCATTGCTTCATGGGCCACTGACACCAAGGCAAGCCATGGCCGTGGTGGGCTTCGTTACTCAAACAATGATGGGCCAGATAACGTCAAGCATGAAATGTAATCCTCACCTGACCTGAGTGGAAAGCTCTGAAATAAAGACGTTGGAAAGAAAGAATGATTTTATGTATTCTTGAAAAATAGTGACTGGCACCTGTCAGTGCATCTCACGTTCCTCCTTGAAGGTTTTCACTGACATTAAACAAGAGTGTAAATAACTCTAACAAAAGGGAGGGTGGAAACAAAAGAGGTGAGGTGAAATGCAATTAGGTTCTGCAGGGAGGATGAGCAGGCAGGTGCAGGCAGCTTCTGAGCAACCAGCGGCTGCGGCCAGAGCCATTCGAGATGGCTGCACTTGTAATCTGTTTACAGAGGAGTAATTGAAAGTAGAGATGTCTGTTAGGCCAAGTGTAACAGTTTGTTCTCGCTTTTCTGCCCTTTCAGTGTAGCTGAAACGATGGCAGGAGTGATAAAGGACGAGGATCCATGAGGTGTGAAACCTATCTGATTGGCACCGGGAGAGGCTGTGATGTGTGTCAAGTTCACCTCCACAACGATGTTGTTTTTACAGCTTGTGACTCATTTGGGTTTGTGCGACTGCTACAAAGCTACTTCTGGCCACTGGGACATGCATTTGACCAGAGCAGGATGGAAGACAGATTTTGTGCAGGTCACTGTGTCTGTGTTTTAAAAAGAGAGCCCTGGGAGCAGAGCCCCAGAACTGCTGGTGCAAGACATGCCCAGGAAAAGGGGGTTTCTAACTCCGTTTTCCTACTTCATTTACTCCATTTTACAGTTTCCCCTACTGTTTTCTTAGTGCTGTAACAGGAAAACTCTGTATTAGGCACTTTCAAACAAAATTTGGTGGTGAGTGAAACAAGCAAGTTGCTTTTATTTCCCCTGTTTCAGACTAAGAGCTGTGCACTGGGCAGACTTCCTAGAGTGTGCTGCATATTCCCAGAGAGAGACCTATGACAAACATTCCTGCAAAAAATGTGTGCTGACACAAATTTGATACTGACACATGTAAAAATGTGTGAGAAAAAGAATACTTCTGAGATATAATTTTTTTTTTCAAAATTCAGGAACTTTCCCTATGATTACTGGGGAGCATCACTCAAAGGAAAAACTAGAAAGTAGCACTGAATACTGGAAGACAAGGAACATTAGACTATTCCACATGCTCAGCAGATTTAGAAGAACAAAGTCAGGCACTGGTAACTTCAGTCTTCTTTGCACTGTTTAACCCATGGCTAAAAGAATCTTTATAAGGTTATTTATTACTTAGAAGAAGAACAAAGGCTGGCACAAAGGAAAGGGAGAAGAGCTCACAGTGACCCTGCCTGGGCCTAAAGAAATAAATCCAACAGCACTTTACGAGAAAAGCAGGTGAGGTTTAGACTAAGCTCCAAGTATCTCTCTGCTTTTGGGATGATCTTGTCATATTTGATTATGGGCTGTGTTTGGTAGAAAGCACCTTAAAAGTGAGAAAACGCCATCCAATGTCTCAGAGCTTCCAAGTAAAGTTTGTTAGAGTTGCTTGAACGGTTCAGATATTCCCAGCATGCACACATGTGAAAAACCCACCAGCCATGCTACCCCCAAATCCCATTTATTCCTCTTCATGCTCTGTTGTCCTTGAGCTCCAGCTGGCACCAGCAGTGGCCACAGCAAGTCGCAGGGAGTGTCCCCCCTGCCCCAGCAGCGCTGGAGGAAGGGTTGGGAGAAATCTCAGTAGGAAGCCTGCACGGCAAAGATTTTTGCACCCCTTTTTGAAGGCACAATGTGACTGAAGAATTTAGATAAGGCTCCAAATGCATCTGTCCCTTGGGGTGAGTACTTGCAGGCAGAGCCTGTTCTACAGACCAAGGCTGAAGATTCCCCCTGTCACAGATAGGAGCTGGATTAGGCTTCACACATAAAATTTCTCCCCTCTCTTTTCCATAACTAAGAAGCAGTTCCAACTACAGGGTTGCATTCTCTGCTGGCAGAGATGATTGTTACTGCACTGGATTGCCCCACAGTCAGCTTACTGGAGAAGGGAAAGTGAAGAGAACCCCTGGAGGTTTTTAACCAACTTAAATAAAAACCAGCATGGATGAATGTGACTCCGTGTGTCCTAATAAACAAACAATACAAAACACTGCCAAACCTACCAGAGGCCTGAATTTACAGCTGAGATTTGTGGCTAGCCAGAACCCAAATCCAAACCCAGACCTGGCTTCCTCCCAAGTGAGTCTGAATTTCACGTCTAGTTTTTCTAAAGCTGTTGCTTATGCAAAACCTAAAACTAGTCAACATCTTCACGGTAACTTTGGTTTCCCTCTTGCTCTGAGGGCCAGGAAATGGCAGAGCAGAGCACAGAGAGCTGTTTGTCTTTTGCAACCTGTCTTCATCTCCATAGATCAATTTGGCAAATTAAATTCAGGGCGTGAATGGCCCTGCCGCCCAACCACTCCAGGATCGATGCGACGCTGTCTGTGCCCCACAGAATATTTATGCCAAAGAGCATTAAAAATAAATAATAAAATGCTGCTTCTTCAATATACTCTGACATTCAGCAGAGAGAGAAATGAAGGCGAGGTGGGGAGGGGAGAGGAGAGGGGAAAGCAGTCAGTTCCCAGAGTGAAAAGCACAGGCACGTGTGTCAAAGGGTTTTGTCTGGAACAGTGGGACCAGGTGGCAGGAGGATGCTGCAGAGGGGAAAATACTCAGCTTTCCTCCCTAGCAGGCAGGTCTGCATAACTGCAATTCGGGCGGGCAGTGTTGGTCCCCCACACACTTTGCTGAGGCAAAACTCCCTCTGAGATTAAATTATTAAGCATGGCAGAAATGAAGAGAAGAAAATCAGGTTCAAAGTTACCTGCTGGAGGATATTTTGGTAGAGAGGAGTCAATCAGCGGTGAAATAAGTATAAATAAAGCACACACCCAAATTTTTTCTTAAGGTCTGGATGCTAATCTCACATTGCATGGATTACCTGGATAATCTGAGCAGGCAGGTCCCCAGGTGACTGAAACAAGGCTGCCCTCCACAGTGATTTTGAAGCTTAGCCCTGCAGTCGCCACACATGGACTCCCAAGAGCTGGAATCTGCATGAAACCTGGAGCCGGTGGGCAAAGACCTGTGTTAGCACCCAGAAACCTACTGCTCACAAAACAGACATGAAGTAAATCTTTGCAGGATTTGCACTAAGGTTGTAGCTCTGAGCCAATATTCACCTGGATATCCAGCACAAGAAGGAGATACTGTTGTATTTCTCATTTACCCAACCCACGACTCATCATCTGATTTTACCAGGGAAAAGAAATATCAGAGCAGCTCTTTCCCCAGCCCAGGTGAGGGCTGAACAGATCCACTCACAAGCTTGGTGGCACTGTTATCTGTCTTTTCCCTCTTGCCCTCCATTTGCTGTCTGGGATATTCCAATTCACTCCAATCTTTCAACCACTTCCCCTTTGTTCACCTCTCTTTTGTGCTTCCTTTTGTGCAAATACTCCAGCAAATGAGGTCCCTGGAAGGAACAAAGGCGTTTAAGGATAATGTTGCTATCCTGCAGGAAAATGGTTTTCAAATTTATCATCATGTATAGAGCTAGGAAATATTTTACAGACCTGACTTTTTTTTCTTTTTTTTTTTTTTCCATCCAAAACGTTTCACAAGTTTGGATGGATTAATGTGAAATTACTTTGTCAGAAAAATGGGTAGCAGTGGTGGGGAATAACAATATTTATTTTTAGCATTTGGAGAATAAAACACTGGCTTTCTGCTACACTTAGGGGTTTTTTTTTGCTTCAGTTTTACATAGCAGATCTTTTAAAGCCTCTGAAATTAAAAAAAAATCAATTTTGGTAAAAAAAAATCTCTTTTTTCATCTGACTTCCATTTTTCTTAAATAATGCAGAAATTATTTCCAGTTGAAAGGAGTCCTTCCTATTCTCATAACAGTTATATATCATTAATGCCTTGTAAGAGCTACATTTAGCCAATGAGCTAATACAAATAAACCATGTGATTGGCAAAGACAACTCTAATTAGAAGGACTTCCAACAAATTGACCACAGATGAGATAAAGGGCAGGATAAGTAAAAGTGCTATATAAATTACTTGCCATGAATTATCTACCAGCTCAAGACAACTGACAGTAATAGACCTGGGCAGCACATTGTGTCACCTTTCATTCCAGATCCCGATTTTTCCAGTGAACTCAGGAATAAAAATCCTGCTCTGCTCACTAGGGAAACACACAAGACATAAATTGTAGCAGGGTATTTTTTGCGTCAGAGATGGCTCTTTGTGTCTCCTCGTGCAATTGTACTTTTCTTGCCTTATACCCGAAATTCTGAACTCTTAAGGATTTTGGTGTGATCCCTAATGGAGCCAGATTCAGGCTCTGAGCAGTAGGGACCACAGCAAGCACTTCATGGGGGATAGGGGTAAGAGAGATAAAATCATCATCCTCAGGAGATGTGTCCATCCAAGGAGACAAAGACCTGTCAGACTGCTCTCCACTGAAAGCACGACTGGTGTGCAGGAAAAGGCAGGAAAAGATTCCTAAGGTCAGTTTCCAAGTCTTCGGTTTTCATGTAGCCAAGAACATTTTCTGCACTGGACAGGGTGTGTACAGCATCTTAAACAAAACCTCGTAACGTCTCTCTGCGGGGATTGATTTAGATGGCATGATAAATCATTTCAAATAAAGGTATGGGATGATATCCAGAGACTTCAGGCTTCAGGCTTCAATCTAATTAGGAGTCTGGGAGCAGCACAGAGCTGCTGGATGAGCAGGGGTTTGTGCACAGCCAGCACCCTCATTTAAGGCACATCCAGACCTCCCACCCCACATGGCTGTGATGCTGCCAATACCCACATTGCATTGAGGTTCCCAGCAGAATTAGTGGTCGTGGTGGTCTCAGTGGGGAGGAATGAATGGGATAAGTGCACTACCTACCCTTAAATCAGCACACAGGGAACAAAAATCACCTTGTAATACAGTTCCAGCACCAGGAAGCTTATATTTCTTCTAGTGACATGGCAAGGCCCATGACATCATGCCTCGGTGTCGTGGCCCCACATCATTTCATCATGAGGTAATCAGGTCAGCATCAGAGCAAGGACCCTTTAAATCAAGCGATGAGAGCCAGAGGCTGTTTCTGATCGAAGGGCAGCCACAGGGAGAAGGTGCCATTCACAGCCTCAGAACGGTCTCTCCTGCAGCTGCAGAGCTCAGGAGGGAGGGGGAAGGAGAAAAAACCCCCAACACCCAGGTGTTTGTAGTTTGTCCTTGCTTGGAGGCAGCCAGATGCTTTACCATTTCAGAGAATGGGGAGAGCAAGGGGAATAGAAAGAAATACCCTTTGCTTTTCACAAGGAGACAGGAAGAAATGAGAGAGTCCATTAGATGTTAATGAATTACCCTGCAATATGCCGGGCAGGCAGGCCAGCTCCTTAACTCCAGAGCTGGCAGAGCTAGGCAGAGATGCCAATTTATCCATGTCTGCAGCATTTTGCAATAACACACCAGACTGTGTGATACTTTCCCCTCCTGCACCAAATGCTTCCTCAGGGCCCATCACCGGCAGCACCATGATTTAAGAGCAGGGTGAGTGTGTGACCGGCAGGGCCAGTTAAAGCACTAAAATAAATTGCCAGAGGAGGGTATGGAACCATCATCATCGGCAATTTCTAACAGCAGGTTCAACATCCTGCCTGCAGCCAGAGGGATGGAGCAAAAAAAAACCTTGCAAAGTCCTTTCCAATGTGGTTTTTACGATTTCACAGGTTACAGAAGCAGCTTTGAGAGCTCTGAGCCCTGTTCCACATTTGCTGCTGCCTGACCAGAAAAAAATCCTTAAATATAAAATCCTTTGCACTTATTTTTTTCTTTGTCTTGGTTTATTAAATGGCCTTCAAATCCAATTTTAGAGGTTCTTCCTTTATCAAGAGAGATGTTTCCAATTGCAAAGGTTATATCAGCCCCACAGATTACTGACTGCTCTGGTAAATACCCTGGCAAAGGTCTCAGTGCACTCTCTGCTCCATAGACCTGCAGAAGTAGCTCAGTCCCAAACTGCTGTCTGAGGACTGTCCTCTTTCAAATCCACCAGATGCAGAGCTAAATCCTGAGAAGGGCTCTTGCTGCTTCACACAAAGTTTGATGGAGTTGAGAGCCTAGGTTACAACCTGAACTGGTAAATTAAAAACAGTTTTAATTGTTATCAGAATATCCCTCCAAGCTTCACAGCCAGAAGGTGAAATGCGAGCCAATCCAGGGGTTATTTTTAAATCATCTCAGAATTTTAAAGTTCAGCACCTGAGTTTTGCAGGGTAGATGTCTGAGATACAAAGGTCTGAGTCTGGCAGAACTGAAACAGTGCCAGAGCAGAGCCCAAAAGGTGAGGTACAAAGTATTTCCCTGGAGGATGCTATGCACCCTCACCTTGGCTCTAAAACACTTCACTGGCAGGTGCTTTCCCTGTCCCTGGGTGCACTCAGAGCCTCGCAGGACTGAGTTGAAAGTTCATCGGTTACACCATTTACCCAAATGAAGATAATGACATGACAAGTAAAATCAATTTTCATATGGTTTCTAAGCTGAGATTTGCTTCCAGAGGTTAAAGACACCAAGCAATACCCTTCAGTGAGGCTAAACAATTTATAGCAGCTGAGGATCTATCCTTCAAAGCTTAACTGCTAAGAGAAGGGAGAAATTAATTTCTGAATCCAGTGCATGTTCATCCAAGCTTAAAATAAATGGGGATTATTATTCTTTTCAGGTGAAAAGCAGATTATAAAAATAAATATACATTGTAAGTTTAAAAGCAAGACTCTAGGGAGACAGCTGGATTCAGAGAGAAATTAATCAGAAAGCAACTTCTGAAAGCATTGAATATTCTTTGCCATTTCCCAATCGATTCTTAACTGAGAGAGCAAGAAAACAGCCGACACTCCTAATAGCTGCTTTTGGAAGTGCAGTCTGCCCAGCAGCATGATTTGTGGGGCTTGCATGAGTTCCTGGCAGCCACTGCAGATGAATCAGAGGTTTCTTTTTTAACATCATCTGTGATAATAGTCTGGCAGTGAGGAGAAGTGTTGCTTTCCTGCAATCCAGCTTTGCAGGATGCTATCCTCTTTGGTAAAGCAGACATTAAGATTCAAAATCTGAGAAGGTCCTAATATAGAGAATATGAGCTAAATATATCCACTCTGCAGATCAATTTTTCCCTTGCCAACACGTTAACATGTTTTTTTCTTTTTATTTTCTTTTCTTTGTTTTTCCTTTTTTTTTTTTTCATCTGAGATCAGTGCCACATTCTCAAGCACTTGGCCAAATTAATAAAATCAGTTCATTATTTCAGGTTCCTGCAGTTTTAACTCCTCTGGTCTGCCTTCTCAAAGTAAATGCAGAGAGGCTGCATAAGCACAGGCTGCCTCTGGGGTAGGAGAGAACCTGGGAATCAGACCAATTGCCTCCCTCACTTCAGCTCCATCAGGGAATTTTAAATATAAACCCTGCTTTTTTTCACCACATAAAATGGGTAATCTGGGTCTTGCTATTAAGAATTGCATCACTCTAGGAATATAAATAGATAAATACTTCTGTGAGACCACTGCTCACCAGCAATCTTTCTATCAGCCAGTCTTCCTCACACAGTCTTCTCATTAATTAAAAGCTGCACAGTTTGGACCATTGAGGCAAAACACAGTGTAGCACCCAAAATATTACCCTGGGAACAGCTCGTGAAAGCTCCCACTAATCTCTCAGTAAGGGGCTCAGAGCAGCACAAGCAATCAAGCCTCAATGATTCCTCAACAACCAATGAAATCTGGCAAGGCAAAAGAAAAGATAAATGGAGGGAAAAGCAACCAAAACAAAACCCTTGCCAGTGTGCAGGGAAGTTTTCTGGGGTCTCTGCATTAGGAGACAAAAGCCTCCCACGCTCAGCTTGACGCTGTTGAGAGCTGAACCTTTGCCGCAGACTTCCCTCAGCGTGAGTCCCTGTCCCTGAAGTGTGATTTATCCCCCCAGAACAGCAAACAACACAACATCCCAGCACAGGAGTCACTTCAGTGCTTGAAGATCCAGCCATTGACTGCAGGCTTTACCTTCCACCTCTACACAAACACCAACCAAGGCCTGCGCAAGCAAATCAACTGGAGAATGGATTGGGGGGAAAAAACCTAGCAAAACACTAAACACAGCTTTCTTTTCACCTCTTTCAGCACTCAACCAATGGATGTTTCCCTAGGGTAGAGTAAGGAAGGTAGAATTAGTGCTCTCTAAACAGGTGAAGTACATATCCAAACCTGTACTTTCTCAGGCTAATGGTAAGAAGGTAAGTAGCACAACAGTTCACATCCCCAGCATTGCTCAGGAACAACTAAGCATGTGCATAAAAGCATCTATTAACATGCTTTACTTTTTCAAATGCTTCAGCTTTTGACACTTTCTACATGGCTTGCTACAAGGAATCAGTAGTATTTCTTCTTTATGCTTTCTTTAGCTTACTACTAAAAAAAATAACAGGGAAGATCTGTTTCAGTTCATCATTTGTCCAGGTGTATTTGGAAATTCAAGAGTCTTCTAATCCTTTCCTCCGAGGAAAAGGAATCTGATCCACTTTGAGTCTCTGAAGTGTTGCAATGGTCCTTCCCATCATCATAGTGAAGTTATGGCAGGTGCTGCCTCCCTGGCCCTCAACAATCCTTCATGAAGTCAAAGGATGTCTTTCCATGTGTTACTCCTACCTTTAAAACCAAAATAGAAACTTGCCCTGACTGGTGTTTGGTCAGTGCTTTACAGCTGAGGATGAAGGCCTTTGGCAAGCTGAACCCAGCTCAGTCCACCTTGGATTAGCCACAACCAACAAGAAGGAAATTTTGGCTTCTTAATACTGCTGTTTTGGCCTCCCTTTAAACTTCAGTTGTGATCTGGGAACCTGACATTATTTAGGGTTCCAGAGAGCAAAGACATCCTAGTTTAATTTAGCCTTTGGTTTGAGTTCAGCTGCTCTGGCTCGTGCTGACCAACCTGCACAGCACAAACACATGGAGACAACAGGGAGAGAAGCATCAGCCCCATTCACATCTCCCTGAAACGTGATCTTGCTGCCCTCCTTCCCTCTGTTGTTAGTGTATTAACTCTCCATGTTGCTATTTTTGTGTCTTGGAGCACAAGGAGTGAGAAGTAAGAAGGGACCTTGTTGGGCACCCAGCACCATACCTTAGGGTGTGGTCCAAGCCCTTTGCTCCCAGCACAGCAAACCTGATCTGCGTGGGCTAGCAAAGACACAGATAGGGATTAAAATGCTGTGCCCTTCTCCTGGTGGGTCTACACTGACACAGAGCCACAGGGGTCAGGGCAGGCCAGATATTGCCTCTCTTCACAGACACATTTTTCCCAGATGCTCCTCTATCCTCCAGCCCTTGCTTCATCCCATGTGTTCATGAGTTTATGGAAGACACAGCACTTTTGTAGAGCTTTGTGCAGCACCTAGGTCCACTTGTCCTGAACCTAAGCGAGAGCACAGTTCCCAGGAAAGGCGGTTCCGAGATGGAAAGGACAGGAAGAAACACGACCCGCATCTCAAGCAACAAGCCCAGCTTTCAATCCCCTGCCAGGAAAAGCCACAGTGAAGCCAATGACTTTCACTCAGCAACCAACAATTCCAAAGCAGAGAAAAAACCAACCCTTCCTTAAGTCATGTCTTTCCTTGACCTTCCCAACAGCAAAACAACTTGTGTGCTTTAATGATGTCCCTCCTGAACCCAAATATCCTCCTTTTCCAGCTGTACCTGGTTTTTCAGCTGACACCCAGGGGAGGATTCCTGCAGGAGCAAACTCCCCTTGAAAAGCAAGTGACAGCAATGAGGGACCAAGGCATTTTTCCTGCACATTTCAACATAGGAGAGTAAGCAAAGACTAAGACCCAGTCCTGATCCTGAAGTCACTCTGCTGTTACTCCTAGTCTGGATCTCTAATCTCTACCAGAAGCACTAGAAAATCCAGTTCCCAACGCACCAGCTCAAGGATTTTCTTCTCAGCCAGGGTAGAGAGTAAAGACAGAAAACCCAGAGTTCAAACAGAACCAAGAATGGCTGTTGTTCAGTCATCTGCTTTGGACTTTTTCAATGCCTTATTAGGAGTCAATTGACAAAAAAAGAAAAGGAATAAAAGGAACAACAAATCCATAGCCTGTCTAGCAGGGAGAAGGGAAGAATGCAACAGTTTTACAAGACCAATAAATTGAAACACACACAAACTCCACAGCCATGACCTTTTAAAGTGTCATTTTTAGTGAGAGCATTGGCATGGAACGGTGCTTTTGATTTGTGCTGAGCAGAAACATTCAGAAAATCCAATCTGCACTTTGACATCAGCTGAGGCAGATCAGCCTTTGCCAGATAATTTAGAAAAGCTCAGGATTGCTTCTGCTGCAAGGTAAGACTGAACATCTGCCTTCCTTCCCCTTGATTGCCCACTGAATCCACAAGACCTCTTTAGGGGCTGTGTAACATGGATGTGACTTTTCCAACCACTCCCCATCTTAAAGCTGATTTCCCCAACTGGGGAAGTGTGTAGGGGTAGTATGGGGGGGTCATTGCCAGCACTACTGCCTTCTGTCAAACTGCTCCCCTCTTTGTGCTGCCTAAAGCCTGAGATGAGATCACTTCCCTCCAAAGATATCTTCCTCCAAGACAGGCAGGGTTTGAATAAACATGGGTGTATATTCTTGCCCAAGCCTGAACCTGTAAGGTTATGTTACATCCACAATGGAAAACCAGCCTCTCACATCTCTGCCTTTCACGCAGAGATGAAGGGAGTTCTACCAGGGATGAAAACATGAATAAAGATGTGTGCCAGAAGTTTTAGGGGGGAGGTAACGTGAGCCACAGACTCCTTGAAGAGCTTGTGTTATACATTGCTCTGCTAAAAACAAAACCTTTCCTGCATTAGGTTTTACAGGGATTCAGGAAGTGAGCAGGCAATCCAAGGGAAGCACCATCAAAAGGTACAAATTCAGGTCCAATAGCTCATTTACTCCTATACTTTTTCCCAGCTGTTAACCAAAGATGGGAGTCTGGTTAATGAACATTTAAACTACTAGTTTATTCTAACTCAGTGTGTCTTGTTTCATCCAAGAACATTTTATGTCACTCCCTTATATGAACCCAGGAGCTGTTAAAATAAAATAAAACTGGTATTTCTAACCACAGCAACAATCAATATGCCTCAGAGAAACACAATGAACATATCTGCAGCCTGAATTTATAAAAGTCTTGGTTCATTCAGGAGAGCTCTTCTAGGCTGAACAGCAGTTCCATACCTTTGGAAGTTAAACCACGATTCTTTCTGCTAATGAAGAAATAGAAAACTGAAGAGCATGTGTCCCCAAGCAGATTGAGTAATGAGGTTGCTTTCTATTAATGCAGTGTAGGAGAGAGGGCAGGAGGGAAGAAGCCCTGGCAAAGGAAAAGGGCTGTTAAGCTAACAGGCAAATCTGTGCAACAGCACAGGAGACATAACTGGCTACAAACTGGAGAGGAGGAGTTAGTCTCCAAAATTCCTCATTATTAAAACACATGGTGCTGGAAGGGCCATTTCCTCAGGCCACATAGGACCTTTGGGCCCTCAATTCCCAAGTAATATGTTAAAGCATGATTTGCAGAGGATCAAGTTTGGATGAGTTTGGCTTCACGGGCATAGCAATCGGCTGGGAAAGGTAGACAGAATCTTTGCAAAAAGTCCATTGCATTGGGAATTATTTTAGCAAGAACATGGAAAATAATTCCTCGCCCTCTTCCCTTACAGCCAACTCTGGCTTGGTCAGCACAAATCTTCCCCTCTCATCTAAATTAAGATGTTGCAAGGGTACTAAACAATCAATTGATTTCTCAGAGGACTTTCTACATTTATCAGCCTGGAAGACTAAGATTAATTCTACTCCAAATTAAAGCAAAGGCACTGGCAATGCCTGGAGAGCCCTGCAAATGCATCTTTCAGAACCCTTTTTCAGCTCTTTGAGGACTTGAAGCTGCACATAATTTAAAAATATTTGGAAAATTGTGGGCCTATTTTTCAATTACCAGACATTTGTCTTTTTCCCCGAGATTTTCTCTGCCCTGTTCCAGATTGCCTAAAAAATGGAATAAAATCCTGCCATGACTCAAGACCTCATCCTGCAAACCCTGCCATTGTGTCCAGATGACTTTGCCCACAGCTGTGCAAGTAATACCTTTCTAAATTAAAAGGCAGGTGTGATACAAGTTTTTATCCCTTTTTTTCTTTCACTGCTCCTGAACTATAAATAAAGAGAAATTCCTGAGCACTAAGTAGCTAAACCATGAATAATTCATCACCCCATGTTCTCTTCCAGATGTAGAGACCCATGTGCAGATTCCTGTGCCTTTGAGTCTCCTGGGGGGCTTGGATACAATTGAGAGACAGGTTTCTCTTATGCTAAATCTTATTTCATCTCCTAGACCTGTGCTAGCAGCTCTCTCAGGCTGCAAACAAACTCCCTGATGAATTCTCTCACCTCCTCCTCTTCCTTTGCTCTTCCTTTCTTTTGCTTTGTCCAAGTTGCTTACACACGATCACACCCTGCTTCGCAACTCCTGCAAAAAGGAATAAAACATCGAGAAATGTTCTACATTCACCCCCAGAAACACATCTCCCTTCTCCCAGATGTGTGTTGCCTCGGGTTTAACTGTGTGGACACACATCTGATTGCACAGAGGAGAGTTACCACATTCAGCTTTGCATCAGACAGGTCAGAAAAAGCCCAGAGTCCTTCGCTGGCCAATGTGCTTTTTCATTTTACAAAAGGAGGTTGGTTTTCATTAAAGGAATGGCAGAACAACACTGATAAAGTATTCCTTCAGTTTTTAAGCTGTCTAATGTAATAGAGAATATTAATCAAAGCACAAAAGAAAATCATATGCTTCTCCAGTCACAAATGTCATTAGAATAACTTTCCAGCTTTAGAAAGTTCTTTCCAAGTTGTATCTTGAGTGGCAGTTACTAAATTAGGCTGAAAGTCATCCATCTATTCTATTTTCTCCTCAGAAAACACATTATTTTAAATTTATCTCATAATGGGGGTTTTTCTTAATCTCTTTTTAATAATGATAGGGAAAAGAAAGGGAGGGAGAGTTTCTTTTGTTTTGATTTTGTTTTTATCCAACAGTATTCAGATTTGAGTCCTTTTCACGGTGCATAGAACTAGATATTCTAGAGGTCTGCTTTTTTCAATGAGAAATGCAATTTTTCTATTAAAAACAAAAAAGTTACAAGTATTTCAACCAGCTCAAGGTAGAAAACATGTACTGAAAGATCAAATATCAGACCCAGCCACTGCTCATTGCCAGCACTGACAAGGGGTCACCTAAAGATGTTCCTTTGCCACATAACCAAGAAAGTTTCACGACAGCGATGAGGGCTCCACAAGAAGGAGGGAAATACAATACAATGCCGAGTTCTTAGCTGAACCCTTCTCTGAAGTGTGCCCTTACATCCTAGAGTCAATCCCAAGCAAGGACTGAAAACATTTGCTTGGAGCTTTTTCTGTGCTTCTTGACTGAAAAGGTGATGCTGCCCTGGGTCACAGCATCATGAAAACTTGTAAACTAGAGGGAGCACCTCACTGCTTGCTCTTCCTTAATTTTCATCCTTGTTTCTCAAGGACTTCTCTAAAAACACCCTCACACAGCCATCCAAGAGAAACAGCAGGACTGCAGAGACAGAAAACAGAACAACTGGCCATGCACAAGGGCTGTCAACTGCAGAAAGAAAAATTGAGAACAGATACAGAAAAACACTGCTCTTCATACTCATTTATAGCCATCTTTGGACAGTATAAGGAAAACCAGCACGCAGGCAGAGTCCATTCCATGTCTGCCTTTCCCATGGATTGGGTCTTGCTCAGCGCTCACACCAAATACTTGGAGGGTTTTAGCACTCCCCTAACTCCGTGTGGAGGGCTTGTGAGGTCATCAGCTTCTATACATGAAAAAAATCCGAATTCAGCATGAGAGAATTTTACAATTGAGTTCATTTGGGAGCTTGCCAGTTCAGGAAAGGGAGATAGATCTTGTTTTAAGATGTGTTTATTTGCAATCCTCACACCTACACACACATATTTGATTATTAATGTGGGTTTCATAAACAGGGCTCTGTGCATGCCTGTTTCTCTGGGAAGAAGCTGAGTGGAAAGGAAATGACAAAACGTTTTCTACAGTCCCTACCACGCTTATAAAATGACCGTTCCAACTGTGAAATAATGCTGGATACCACAAGTAAAAGTTGTGGGTGTCAAATGTACCACCAGAATGTGTCTAAGTGTTAATTTCTATATAACATTAACACCAACTGATTTCCTTTAGTCAGACTTGAGTCAGACCCACTGGGCACCTCCAGCAACCGGAGCCACTCTTGGTCCTCAGCCTGGCTGTCCACACTGCCATGAGCAAGGGCAGCAGTTAACACTCGGCACCTGGTTATTGGTGTTTATTGGTGGAAATATTCTGTGCTGCGTGAGTCAGCCCTACTGAGTGCATGGGTATATTTAGGTGTATTACACCACGTTGTGAGCTGGCTGGATCAAGACTGTATTGCTGCCTATCGAGCTGGAGAGTTTGGCACAGTGGCTGTGTGGGGGTGACCCTCAGGAACAAGAGCTGGAGGTGCTCACAGCCAGCCTAGCACATAGCTCATTTAGCACATTACAAGTTTTACAGGGTACGGGGAGAATTGTTATTTGAGAAAATCGGCAGGACATCAACAAGTGCTGAGGGTCTGACCTGCCTGTGCACCTCTGAAACCCTCAGGAGAGCTCCCAGCTGCAATTTAAGGCACTCAATTACTGCAGACACTCCTGGGTGATTGTGTGAGAACCAAGTAAAGATATATTTCCTTTTCCTCCATGGACTAGAAATGAAACAAACACTTGATCAGCTGAATCAGAAGAGAACAATAACATGAACCATTTTCCAAGGGTCCCCTTTAAAACTCCTTATATCTTCCAGTAACTAAATATCATCTTATGCCCTGCAGTTTTTGTAACTTACCACTATATTTTGATAATCAAATTATCAAACCTTTGGCATAGGATTTAAAGCAGGAGAATTAGAACACAGAGGGGCAGGGAAAGGATAACATTGGAGCCAGCTAGTACGTCAACAGAATGACACCCTAGAGGAAGAACCTGAGATATCCATCTATTTTTCATCATCAAACTAGTGATACATCATTTGGCAATTAACTGAGAGCTAAAAACATTAAGTATTGATTCCAATTAACTCTGAGGTGTAATTAATTGTTTTCTTTCCTTAAGATCTCCAATGTAAAATAGCAGTTTGTAAGGCTGTGTCACGAAAAAAACACAACAGCTGGTAAGAGCAGGGAGACTTTGGACACTAAAGGAGAATCCAATGCATTTAGTCTGGTTGGGAAATCTTCCTTGCTTGTTATTTAATTATGTGTAAAAGAAATTTACATTTGATTTGATTTTTGGCAGTATTAAATCTGTGCTCTCAAGGAAGAGCCAAACAATTCTGAAAGCTTTCTGATGAGCCTATTGACAGAGAGAGAAAAACTGTATTTTTATAATTGCACACCCAGAAGGTTTGCCCATGGTTTGGGGTGTTAGTCCAGGTCTGAAGACCAGGGAGCACTTTGCTATCCAGAGTCCATTACTGCTTCATTATGCAATTTAAGGCCCAGAAACACATGGGTGGTGACTCAAGTAATGTCTTTTCCTGAACGTGTGCCAGGGCAGGTGTGTAATTCAAGCTACAAATGGGAACCTTGTGCTTTGCAATCTGAGTAGTCCTGGGCCAGGGCACAGGTGCAGTAAATCCCCAGAACTTCTTTGACTCCTGCCCCATAGAAGTAACCTCCATCCATTTTCTGCTCACCACAACTACTCCAAGTTACAAGCAAGCCCTGGCAATAGTTGAATAATTCTATAATTAGCTATGATTTATACAGCTGGATTTTGCACATAGAGGGATGTTTAATGAGAGACTGTGCCGGAGCAAAGGGGGCTGACCTGAATTTCAGCCTTCTTCAGGCTATTCCACAAGGTAAATGCCACCTCCACAGCAGCATTCACATGGACTTGCCCTTTGGAGACAGCAGGGAAGTAAAGCAGGTGAAGAAACCCAACAGAAATTTCCACATTAGTGGCTCAAGTGCTCAGCTGCCCTGTCTCCTGGTTGCAGTTTTCCCAAGACCGTTGTTCTCATCATAAACTGTTGACTCAAAAGATTTCAAATGAAGCTATCCCACCCCATCCCCTGCTGCTCTCTTCCCAATACACAGAGATGCTTAAAACAAACCAGATGTGCCACATAAGGCTGTTTTGTGATAAAATCCTCAGAAGGCTCTTGCTTACCCAGCCTGTCCTCAAGTATTAGAAGTGGCCAGTTCATTTCCATAAGTTATTATGCAAAATAGCCCGACAAGCCAGGGTGCTGGGGAGATGATTTCCCTTCTCTAATGTGACTTTCACACTCTCCTGATGATATACAGCTTTAATAAAAAGCATAAAAAGAAAGTTCAGCTGAGTTGGGCATGTGGTGCACGACAGTCCCATTTTCCCCCCCTCAGGCACTAATTTAAAACACATCCCAGGATACTGATAGGAGTCCAGCATGCTGAGAGCCTGGTGAGAATGCACACGAGTCCAGGGCTGGAAGGTCATAAACTGGCAGTGTCATTTTGCATAAGGATTCCCAGGTGATCCTCATTTCCAGAACAAAGGTAGGACACATCTGACACAGCTGATAAAAAGACACGAGGTAGTACTAATTGCTTCTGTAGTAGCACTTTTAATCCCTTCAACTTTTAGATAAGAATTTCTTGTGCTGCATTTTGGAACTGGAGGATCCCAAGTGGTCTGAGAGGTCACCAACAGAGCGCAGAGCCAGACACTCTAAATCTCAAACTGTTATCAGGTAGTAAGAGATTCAAAACACCACTGCCAGCCCACCACAAGCTCTCCTGGGGCTTGACCAACTTTCAGCAGAAGGTAAAATTACGTCCTGGCTTTTCACAGCCCTTTCAAAAGCCCTGGGAAGCGCAAATAGTACATTGCAACTATATCCTAACTACCCCTCTTCAGCCCAAGTACCCCAAGGTACAAGGTAGGGAAGGAGGTGATAAAAAAGGAGAGGGAAAGGGGAGAAGGGACAAAAAATAAATCCATTATCTGCTTGTAATTGCTCAAATTGTCTGAACTTCCCTTTGCTGAATGCTACTATTCCCTGTAGTGCTCCACTCCATCATCTAACCTTAATATTGCTAAATCCTTCATGCATGTGTCTGCTCAGGTATAAAGGCCTTCAGGACATATAAAGACCTTCAGGACAAAGCACAGGCCAGGCTCAGTGAGAGGTTTCTCATTCCCCCACCTCTAGAACCAGCCATGCAGAAGGCTCCCATTTGTCAGAGTGATTCAAATCCCTCATCAAAATTCAGCCAAATGGTGTTTGCAAAGTGATGACCCTCCTCTGGGTCATTATTATGTGAGGAAATAAATTGGAAAGAGAGAATGAAGAGACCCAGGTGGATGGTCACACAATGGGAAGACTGCAGTGATCCCAGCGCAGCCACGTGCTGCGTGTTCATCCTCAATGCTTTAAGGGACCATATTCTCCCTTTTCCAAAAAACACAGCCCCCTTTAATAGAAGAACAGCTTATGATCTTCCCCATAGAGAGAAAAGAAGGAAATAGTTTCATTAGAGAGAGGCTGATTTTCACTCTTGCTCCAGTAACACTGGGAATTGATAATTTCTATATCAGCGAACGCAGGGGTTATACTGAAGAAATTATGCTGAGGGAAGGCTACTATCTCAAATTTCATTTTGGATTTCTGTTGGGTTTTTTCCAGTGCTGCAGTTCTGGCACCATGAACAGCACCCCATTGCACTGGGCATTTATACAAATGCAGGTGGAAATAAGGATCCTTGTCCCCAGCCAAGTGGGACAAGTGATATCAAGGGGTCACACTTAATGGGCAAAAAGAAATGGTGAAACCAGCATGGGCTGCCATCAGGGCACAGCGATGAGGATGTTCCCTGCTTCTCAGGTAATAGAAGGAATATCCGTTTTAATACATAATCTTTTTAATGAATCACAGTGGGTGAAGCCGCAGATGCTCCATCTGAAGGGTACAGGGGGTTAAAATCACAAAGCCATCTCATGCTGTTCCTAGTGACAGCATTAGTCTTTGCTTCACATCACACTGGATTGAGCAGTGAAATCAGCAACTAAAATAATTTCCAAGAAACAATTACTTTGTTGGATTGTGTTTGGGGGTTTTTTTCCTCAGTTTTAAACACATTATTTCTTTTGAAAGTAAGAGTCTGGGGAGGGAAAAAAAAAACACAACAAAAAATAAACGGCAGTTCAGCTACAGTTGACTTATATCTCCAAAAAATAGAATTTGTTTTCCCTACTCCCTTTTGAAAGGGCATCTTGATATTTGTAAGAGAAAGTCTTTGGATATATGAATGTAATTACTTGCTTTCTCCAAATCTGAGATCTCCCAGTTGTGAGAAATGGCAATAGATGCTGTGAAAAACACAGAACACAAAACGGCCTCTATCCCAAGGGTTGTAGCAGAGGTTGCAAAGAAAAGGACAGAGGAAAACAGACAAAGGGAGAAAGAAAAGATTTGGGGCTTCAGGCACTGTGATGTTGTATGGCCACTCACCAGCAGCTGCCTAGCTCAAAATGTCATGATTCCCAGTTTGCCAGGACTGACACTACCTTTGGTGTTCCAGAGAGCCAGGCAGCTAAATAAGGATGAAAAATTCACAAGGGGAGAGAAAAGAGTGATGAGCCAAGTGATGTTAACTGTTCAATATGTTTTGGTCTTTCTTGTGGCACAGAGGGTCCAAGAGTGACCCAGCTGGGTAAGGGGCCTGTGTTTCGTACCCTGGGGTTTTTCCCCCATAAAGATGAAAATGGGCTGAAATGGGCTGAAATGGGCTGAAAATGAGAAAATGGGCTGACAGCAAAGCTCCCTTATCACTCTCTCTTCACCCCTCTCCTTCCCCTGCCCCCCCCCATCCTGAGGCTATCTGGGGACATTCATCTCCAAAAATACATGGGCACATTAAATAAAAAATAACAAATCCTGAGGATCCGATATCACCCATCAGAGAGACAGCCCTTGCTCTTTCTGATGACAATGGTGCTAATCTTATCCCCTGGCTGCTGCCCAGAAGTGACATAATGCTTAAAAATATGTGTTTGTTTTAGAGGCTATTTACCACAGGAGTGGGGGAGAGATGCGAAGGCAGGAAAGGAGCTGGATTTGTGGGCACCCCAGAGGGGATCCTTGGTCTATCACAGTCCATTTGCACAGCTCTGTGTCACTTTTAGACCCATCAATACAGAGGGGAGCAAAAGACTCCTTGTGCAAAGGACTTTAAGCTCTTTTTGATCCCTTTGGAGCTGAATATGCATGAGCAAGAGTTAAGAACACAAATGTTAAGGAAAGTATCAGCTGATCACAATTCCCTCTTCAATACCTGGACTGAGGTGACCCTGTTTAGCAGCAAATACAGATCACCTCTTTTAGTCATCTTTTATTTCAAGACTGATTTGATTTCTTCAGCATGAACTCTGGAGTGATTTAAAAGCAACGGGACCTGCTCTTTCAGCATCACTCTGATAAAAATAAGTGGTTAACTGAAGAGACATCGATCTGCATGAGCTTTGGTCTAAATTAAGAACACTCCCATCAGAAACCCCAACTGCAGACATGCTGTACTCATGCAAAGCAAAGCCAGATTCCTAATAGGAAAATTACTTCAGCATCTCACTGGGTTAAGCCATGCCACTATAAAGCCTTCCTGCCAATATAGGCCCCTCATCCAGATCTGTTGGAGGCAGTGTAGTCAAACTGGTTGTTAAAATCACAGCCAGCTCCCCAAACGCTTGTCAAAGGCTCATTTCAGAGCACCCAGGTCCCTCCTGGCCCAAACATGGGGCTTTCCAAGATGCTCATCTTGGAGAGACTGAGAAAGCTCAGTCCCTTTAGAAACAGATCTGAATTTTACATATATTTATACCCACAAACACACACACACACATATATATACAATGCTATCATGAGACACAGCATCATGGGTAGTCTGTAGTTTCAAGGGCCATTGAACAAGAAATGAGGTTTGCACTATTTATCCTGAAATAGATATGTAGGAACTGAGAAACCAAGTGAAACGATTTAAAATCATGGTTCTAAATACACATTTCATGCAGATTTTACTAATCCACTGTTTCCTAATTAGTAACATGTGAAAACAGAGTAGGCTATTTTGAACTTTCACAACACAGTAGATTAATCACCATTACACAGTGATTTAAACTCCCAATACATTTGCAAACAATAAATACTCAGAAAGCATAAAGTGACAGCCTGATTAGATCTAAAGTAAATATATTTCATTTAGTGCTTCAATGTCGTGATAGGAGGAAAAGGAGACCCCACACAGAGCTGCACCAAAACACGTTGGCTCCCAAGGCAAACACACCACCTCCCCTCCCCAATTCTGGTATTTCCCTTGCTCATCAGAGAAACAGCCACCAAGGTAACAAGGTGTATCTGGGTGGAAAAACTGACCTGTAGAAAGCCTGAGGCTGAATCTGATGTGGATGAAGTGCTGGGAGTGCAAGGGTAAGGAGAGCAGGATGTAACAGCACTACAAAGAGAACCAATTCCCTGACTCTAGGAATCACCAGCCCCTTGCCCAGCGTCTCCACCAATACATGACACATCAGGACACAAATGAACACAAAAAAGCTTAATCCAGATAATACCTGACTTCTAATCACAGAGGGCCAATGTGCTGGGGTTTATCATTTTAGGAGGGCTATTTGTTATTAGGAGGAGTGTTTTCCACTATGAATTTCATTGAAAAAGCAGAATGAAAGGTTGAATGAAAGGTTGGAGCCAAATTCTCCAGTTACAATCCTAGCAAGATTGATAGTCAGCCTCATTGTCCTAGGCTCCATAAAGAGAAATGGGCTGGATAAATCCTGACTTATTGCTTGATCCTCCCATTGCCTTTCAGAACAGTCTTGCCTGGCTTTGTCCAAATAGACTGATATGACATGTAAGAATTACTTTTTTATTCTTTGAACGCTTTGTGTAAAGATTTGCTCTGCAAATCTGGCTTAAAAGTAGGACAGAGGCAAAAAAAAAAAAAATCCATCCTTCAAAGAATAGAACTCAATCCCTGAATCCAGCCACTTTTGGGTACTCAGGCCCTAGAAGGTTACAGAAGGCCAGCTTAACACACAAATTCTCCCTAGAACACTAATCAGTGCCTAGCAATTTGACAAGATAGAAATTTGATAACACATTGGCTAGCTGTGATTGCCCAGGGAGAAACATCTCCTTCATAATAATCTTGTTATAGGCGAGCAGTGCTATTTTTTGAGCCTATTCTTTGTGCGGAGCAATTTATTTTTATGGCTGGCAAAAGGAAATAAATTCCTCAGAAACGGCTCCTTGGTGAATCAGGGTCTGTGTAGCTCATTTTACGTTTATAGATAAGCAAAAGGTCAATTGAATGTTATGTCTTTTATGGCACAGTTTGCTAAGTCTTCACATAACAGGAAGAGATAACACAACTGCTCCAACGTTTCCCTCCAGGAGCCTTGGCTGAAGGGAGCCTTCTGTTTTGTGAGGTTGAAGCAAGGCATGGAAGATTGGTCACTTGTCACAGGGTATTTGTCTCGCTCGTGAGGTTTAATAGAGTGAGCAGGATGAGACAGGGTAGGTATTGCTGATGTGAAGGTGAGGAATGTGCTGGCACCCTCCAGTATTTCATGTTTCTTATCATGCATAGATACACCCAGTAACATTAACTTGTTAGAGAGTGTTTTCTGTGGAGTTTCCACCCCTGACCAAAAGAAGCTGGAAGCATATTCCCTCTCATGTACATCTGATTTAAAGCTTGGATCCTCACAGCACTACCTGGCTCCATTTTGACCTGCTGGGAGTCACCCTGCTGAGTTACATCTCACCCTTTTCCCACTTTGCCTTTTCTTGTGCTGTGTTTGGCATACCAGGGACTGTGATCCCAACTGACCCTAAGAGAAAAGACTAAGGTGAAAATGGCTAATGCAGCAAGAGTGGCTGCAAAACCTCACAGCACATTACTGCACTTGCTGGAGAAAAAAAAAAACTTCAAGAACCAGTTTCTGGTAAGAGAGGCTCCTGTGAACACCTAGCAGCACCTTCCTGACATTTTGAGTGTGTTCACAGGCACAGAGGGCAGCGACTGCTGGAGCCTGGTATTTCCAGGCTGTACTGTGCTTTCTTTGAGGACATAAAACAAAAATACATGCTGAACAGATCTAAACAGTTGCTCATTACACATGCACACCTCCCATTCCACTTTCACCCTATTTGCTTTTAGAAATCATTGCTATGAGCCCTCTCCTCTGCCCTCAAGTTCTCTTCTCTTTAGAGTTGCCTCATCCTCTTCAGGCAGCTGTCCCATGGTCTACAGAGAAGGGCACAGCCTATTAGTCCTCACCAAATCCTCTGATCCAGTGTTTGTCCCAGCCCAGAGGGAGAAACAGCACAGACAAAAAGCTCTCATATATTATTGGAGAGTTAATAAACCCATCAGTGCATATTTTCTGTATGATCTTGCTGCAGTGCTGAAAAAGCAAGCCCCAGCTATCTCTTTCAGAAGTTCTGCCAGTTTGATAAACACAATGATTCTCTTGATAACAAAACTGTTTGTGGAAGGCAAGCCTTGTGCTTCCACCTTTGCTCTGATGGATTTGACTGCATGCTCCTGCATCTACAGAGACACAGAGAGAGCAAATGAACTATGACTGAGCCCCCATTTCTGAACATATAACACTCTCAGCTCACTTTTGATGTAGTTAAATATCTTTCCTGGGTATTTAAAGCTAATCAGAGAGAGCATTACTCAGACAGCTTTTTAGCTGTCCTGGAAGTTCTTTTGCATTTGTGTGTGTATTGTCCGCCAGGCTCAGCATCTGCACTCTGTTGCTTTCCTGCTCTCATTTATTGTTTGATATCTGAATTATGTGCCAGCTATGCCGTTAAAATGAGCTCTTCGAAATAACCTTTTCCTCATCCACTGAAGCAGTTACAATTCCCTGACATAACTCATCTAATCACCACCTCAATGAGCAGGGCTTAATCTAAATGCATGTACTGAGCACCTGCCACATGTACTCTTCATTTATCTTACACGGCTTTACATTAAAATCTAGCGTGGACCTTTGATACATTATAGATGACTGTATCAGGCTGTACACGGCGTAAATTGGGAGCAGCCACTCAAAGGACATGACAATTATCTCCTGGCCGATACATAGCTCTAATTAAACTACTGCCACCTTGAGGGATTAGCAATCAGATCCCAGGCCGTATATGGGAAGAACATGAAATGCAAAGCCCTGATTATTTTGGCACCCTCAGAGCACTTGAGCTGTAAAAATTAAAATGCCTTGGAAGGAAGAGCCCGTTGTAGCTGAGGGATTGTGTTACCTGCCAATGCAACCCACTGCACACTCACTGCACTCCAGAAATGTCCCCGACACAAGCCTGAATTTTTCAGCAGGGGAAGAGCAGACAGAGTTCACTGTTGACTTGGCTAAGCTGGCTGTTCTTTGTTTTTTTTTTTTTTTTTTTTTTTTTTTCTCTTTTATCTCTGTTTTAAAGATAGTCTGTGACAGAGTTTAGCTTGTCTAATCTCTTAAAGATTTTTCTATACATCTTATATTCCTCTGTTGTCTTACCAAGAAGAGCTTGTTTCCTTAGAGAACAGAAATGGTTGAGGTCTAATGGACTTGTTTTTCCATCTTCCAGCCAGTTTTTCCAGAGAAGCAGCAGCCTGGGTGCAGTCTCTGTATCTGCAGCAGGGCTGCACATTGCACTGCAATTTTCCAATTCTGCCCTTAGGATAATGACTGTGAGTCATGGTAACAGGCTTCCACAGTGCACTTATGGAACTGAAAACTCCAACTGAAAACCAAGCCCACAAAAGCCTCCAAAGGTTTTTGAAAAGGCTGAATGTCCATGGCAAGTCCTTTCACTACACTCATGTCACTGAAGCTGCTGTACCACCAAAGCAATGGATTTTAGCTGCATGTTGACATAAACACACACTTTTATGCACCACCTTGAATGGCAGAGGTGAATATCTTGGATCTATTTCCAGCTCCAGCCCCTAGTCCCTACAGGCTCTCTGCAGTCGAGGATTTGAGGCTGCCCATCAGCCATGTCAGGTTGGAGAGACCATTCTGTTCTGGAAAGGTATTTCAAAATAGGTCATAAAATGCAACTGCTAAGTGTAACATCCATGAATTCAGCTTCAGAGGGGGCACCTCATGGTACTGCCCAACAAATCTTCCCTGAAGATCCCATCCCAAAACACAGACAGCATTTTCATTTCCCTAATAAATACTCTCTATGAAAGGGAATATTGCATGCACCTGCATATTTAGGAACATGCTAATAGCAGTTCTGATAAACAATCCCAATACAAATGATATATATCTCTAGATATATAGAATACATCTTAGATGGGCAAGAGGTAAACAATGTTTTTGGTGACAGAAGGCAACCAGTAGTAAATCAGAGGAAAGAAGAAAAAAAAGAAAAAAAACCTACAAAAATACCCCGAAAACAAAAACACAAAAAAAAAACCAAAAAAAAACCACCAAAAACCCCAGTACGTTTCTTAGCTGTGGATCTCCACTAGAGCTATGTAAATATTACTGCCCTGATGATCAGCTGGCCTCCATGGCATTGCTGAAAATTAAACATAACCCTAGTGATGCTAATGACTTTGTTAATTTCCAGTAGTACCACAAGATTTAAAACCTCCTTTCTCACACCAGTGACTACATGTACCTCTCATCACTGGGAAAACCAAGGATGGATTCCTCCCAAAATAAATGGAGCAGAAAAAACATGGACTTCAAAAGGGTCAACTTTGCATTTTCCAATATATACATTAATTCATAAAGGCAACAAGCCAGACTTTTTAATTTTCCTATATAATAAACGCAATAAAAGTATCTTTCTTGCCTTATGCAACATTTGAATTCCATGAAAGAGAGAATATTAAAAAGGAGGGGAAACTGGAGACAAAGCCGTGTTATTTTGACAAAAGCAGCTATTACACAGATTGCCAAAATTGAGCAAATACTATACATAAACAAGCTAAATACACTTCCACCTTCTCTAAGTAGACATCTGGACACACATCACAGAGACATTAGCATCACCAGATGTGCAGAAATCTCTAAATTTAGTTCAGGATAAAATAACCCCTTTAGTTCAAGGAGTTTGTTGTTGTTTTGGGGTGGGCTATTTTTTTTTAATTTTGCTTTTTTTCAAAAAGCTCATTTGCTTTGCTTAGGAAGTAGAAAAGAAGGCTCTGAAAGGTTTCTGAACTGAGTGGTTGTCAGATGCCCGGCATAAATCAAACCTGACAGGGCAACAGGGAATGCTGATTTAACTCCCCCCAGCACCAGCTCCTACTCAGATCAATATAAATTTCCAAACGTTTAGAATAAATGTAAGTAAAATCGTTCCAGTACCATAAACATTCCTTCCATTGTTTTTCCCCCTCTTTTTTCCCCAGATGCCATTTGGATGGGGCTCTGCAAGCCCTCCTCCATTTGACACTCCGCTTCCCCGAGCCGGCTGTCAGTGTTTGATTAATGGCTCAGATCCTGCGCACCACATTTACCAAAGACATGAAATACTCTCTGCAGCTCTGACTTTGCAAGGCACATTCTCCCTCCCATAAGCTGCTGCAGTCCCACAGTATATTTCCATGCTTTGCTTTCCGTGGGACCTGCGAAATTTCTCCCCAGCAGTCAAGCCACAAGCTGAAGGTTTTTATGGCAGGTGGCCCAAATTTTTTAACGTTTGAGCTGCACCGTGATGTGGATGGAACCACATTGGTCACATCTTGTACACCAGTGCTATATACATAAAAAAAAAAGATAACGTTCCCATGGTGTTGGAGTTTATCTTGAAATTGTAAATGGAAAATGAATGCGTGTTTGTGTCTGCGTGTGCATTTAGAATTGTCTTTATGTACAGAAAAAAATACAGAGTTATTGTGGAATACATATCTGGACTAATATGCAGATTCTGGGGATTTTCGTCCAAGGCTTTTCCTTCAGGCAGCAATCTAGTAACACAGATTAATCAGAGTCCTTGGAAGCAGTAGTTCAGATGGCAGGTGAAGAAGAGCTGCGCACGTCTGCTGAGCTGAGCCCAACCGATAACCCAGCCCAGGTTTCCATGAGATACCTTCCCAGCCAGGTCAGAAACATGAAGTTTGGGAACTTTTTTCTCCTTTTTTTTTTTTGGATGTTGCAATGATTTTTACTTCTGGACTCATGCACTTACCTAAAGTATCTTCTGTTCCATTAAGTCAGACAGCCTAGTGAAGAAGTCCAGCTGGAATAAGCTTTGGAGCTTAATAGGTGCTGCCTGGCTTGACATAAAAGGGACTGAACTCCACAAAACAGTTCCAAACATCAATTACACTACAATAATTTCAGCTAGGACCTTCACAGGATTTCTATAATTGTGTAGACACAAAAAGGCCAATAATTCACTGGAAAACTAGGCAGAGAGGAAGATTGTGGCACAGAAAAAGGAGAAGTCATTTATTTTTCCTTTTCTTCCTCATTGTCAGGCCTCATAACTTTGAAGAAAACAAAAATCTGAAGGTCTAATCTGTGCCATAAAGCCAGTTCCAGTGAGAGCATTTAAAGACAGCAGACTCACAAACATTTAACACTAACAAAATTAAGCACAGCCCCATCCTCACACTACTCAAACAGCTGGATTAAATTCTGTTCCATGTTCAACAGAGAACATCTTGAGTCCATTCTCTCCTTGAATTTTCACTAATTGGGAAGTTTTCTAGGAACAAGTGTGAGGAGGACCTAATGTGTCCAAGCCAGAAAAATCAAGGGACTACCACTGAAAATATGTATATTCTGCTCTTATTTTCTTCTTTGTGACCTTCTGGGCCTCTATTGTGCATGAGCAGGTTTTACTGACTGCTATACAAGTACATAAAAGAAAAACTGCAGCTCTGAAAGATATTCCATTGAAAACCTAGAGTAGGTTTTTCCTGTAAAAAAAACCAAAACAAAACAAACCCACAGCTAAAGAGCCTTAAATTTACCAAGCAGCAGATTTCAAATATTTAAAAAGAGCACATTTCTACACAAATCTTTATTTTTGGTGTGGAACTCGTTGCCACATAACATTTTACAGAGCAAAGTAGTGCAAGTTGCAACTCTTGGCACTTTGCTATGAAATAAATCAAACACTTTATTTTCTGAATGTCCTTAGTTTTCATCAACCCTTTGGTAGCCAGTTCAGCTATCTCAAAAAACAATGACAGGAATGCTGCAAAGTTCCAGCCCTCCCTGCAGTCTTTTCCACCCTCCAGTTCCAGAAACTCACCTAGACTAAATGTTTACAGGATAGAAGAGTTGTCAGACACTTATCCTTTGCCATCTGGCAGTAATTTGCACCCCCCAAAATAATCTCTTTTTGGGAGTTCAAACACCAAGTTCAAAGGAAAACCTAAGAATAAACAGCATATTTCACCTGGTATTGAAATCCCGAGAGAATTTCAGCATTACCTGATTTCATCTTGAAACCATTAATCTCCCCAGATTTACACCAAGGTTCAGGGCTTGGTTGGGGCAAAACTGAGGCTTTTCACAGATTTTTCACACCAACTTCACATGATCCTCATCAACAGCACTGATGGGTTTTTCAGAAGGAGAAAAAAACCCTGAAAATCCCAGCTTTTGAGGACACTTCTAGCTCAGCCTACATTTGAACTGTTTCTATTCATCTTTCTTGCCTGTAACAGGCTAAGACAAATCCGTTTGTGTTCAAGAGCACAGCACGGTGTAAGAATGGATGAAGATGCATCTTTGGAGGCAGATACCACCTCCGTGCAACTCACAGGAGGAATGCAAGTATTAAATTAGCTAACAAATGTTAAAGAATTATAGTACCTTTTCAGTTCGTTCAGAATATGAAATATTTCAAAGATTAAAATTCTTACAAGAAAGCCCAAACCCAGCCTTCCTGCATGGGTCATTTTATTGTTCCTTAGTACCTGCACTCCTGAAGTTCTAATTAGAGATGTTACAGATCTCTGAGAAGGATTCATTCTCACTGTGTTAGACAGCCAAAGTTTGAGGCATGAATGCCCTCTAAAGCACTTAATCTTGAAAATCTAAAATCCAAACTTTACAGTTTTTTTGGTTTTTTCTAAGCAAACTGTTGCTTTGTAATCTGCCCATCATTCCCAGCTATTAAGAGTTTACAAATACTTTCATTTTATATCACAAAAAGGTACTGTGAGTGAGGACAAAAATACTCCTAATGGTTTATTAATATTCACATCACTTGACATTTGTGCAGAAGCTAACAGAACACGATCAAGTTTAACCTTGTGATTTTATGCTTTTAGCAAGTGAACAAATTTAATGTTTTTAAACCCTTATCAACTGCTCTACACTCCCCGCCTTTAGAGCATAATCTCCATCAAATGCTGCTGCAAATGTTCTCCAGGTGACCTTGAAATGAATCAGAATATGCACAGAATCCACTTTGAGGAGCACAACAACTTGTTTCGTACTCAAGGAAAACAGACATCAAAACCAAAGAGGATTATCTGGGGCTGCCTGGGGAGGGTGATGCCTCAGTCACCTCCTACCACCCAATTTCATTAAAAACATGACACAGTGCAGAATAATACCACTGGAATAAGTGCCCTGTCCTACATGCTTTGAAGGGGAAAGAGCAGTCAGCTGTGTCACATGTATCAAACAAAGAATCAGAAGGTGTTTTTTTCAGGAAACAGGAGCCTCGGGGGAATAGAAAGAGAAATTAAATATTTCCCATATATGTTCCCAACATGCTTGTTGAGCAGATCCATATCAATAAAACCTGTCTTCCAAGTTCTGGCTACTTAAAATTAGTTCTATAAGCCTCGTTTCTAAAGCCCCAGTAATTAGGAATACAGGCTTGATTGGCATCTACTCATTGATATGCTTAGCAAAAGAAGCCGGAGTTGAACCATTGTAGAACAGTGGTAGAATTGTTGTTTCTGTGGCCTCCTCTTGCTTAGGCTTCAGTTTATCTTGGAAGGAGGAAGAATAATTAGAGAAGGTCTTTATACAAGCAGTTATCAGCCCACACTTTCTGCTGCAGCAGAACCACCAGGAAAACTAACAACAGGCAGTGTTGGTCCTGGTGACAAGGAAAAAAATATTGACTATTGCATTCTATGCAATGAGTTCTGCTCTCGTTAACATGGTTCCCCAATGCCCCCTCCTAAGACAGATAAAACAACAGCACAGCCTGAAGGTTATAGAACCATACAGGCTATAGACTATAACAAAAATGCTCTCTACTTTCTTACAGTGGTCTGAATCATTAGGAGAAACAAAGAAAGACATTTTAGGTCCATGTTTGTCTTCTGACTTAGTTCTAAGTTATAGTGGTATATTCTGTTTGTTGTTCTTTGGACATACAATAGCATAATACCATATCTTTTCCCTCATGTTTAAGTACTGAAAACTTGGGAGATGGGTAAGTGTGGGGGTTTTTCTCATCCTTCATAGATTTTTAGGCCAGAAGGAAACATGTTCATAGAATCACAGAGTCACAGAATGGTTTTGGTTGAAAGAGACCTTAAAGATCATCTTGTTTCAACCCCCTGCCATGAGCAGAGACACCTTCCACTGGACCAGGTTGCTCAGAGCCCTGTCCAACCTGGCCTTGAACACCTCCACAGATAAGGAGTCCACAATCTCTCTGGACAACCTGTTCCAGTGCCTCACCACCCTCAGAGTAAAGAATTTCTTCCTAATATTTAACCCAAATTACCATACTTCAGCTTAAGGCCTCTTCCCCTTGTCCTACCTCCACATGCCCTTGTGAAAAGTCCCCCTCCAGCCCCTGTTCTCTTGTTCTCTTGCAGAACAGAAGTCAGCAAACTCCACCCAGTCATTTCTCTATCAAAGTCACAGCTACTGTTTAAGACTGTATTTTACACGGAGGAAAAACCACAAGGAGTCCTGGGTGAGTTGTTAGTTACCTTCAGCATCAAAAATAGCAGAGCTCGAGTTCAGGCAGCTTTACCTTCCTACCACTGGGTCTCGTTACATGCTTTACTTACCACCTCCAGATTAATGGAGCTGTCTACTATCTATTAGTGGATCAAATCACCTCTTAACCTCCTCTTCAATAAACTGAATAGATGGAAGGGAAGGAGACATTTAGCTCTCTCAAAAGGGTGTGAAAGAACACCAGTCCTTCCTCATCGTCAGAACAGGGGTGATGAAGGAGATGTGATCAGTGGCAGGCATTGTACCAGTCCCCAGGGGCAATGAATTTGTTCTAGGTAGGCTGGCAAGTTGAGAAAAATATGGATTTAACTGGGATATTTATGGTCAGCTATTGAAGATTCCTTCCTTTAGCTGGCTCCTGGTATAACACCGCCTTTGGTATTTCCCAGTGTTTGAAAGGCTTTTCCAGCAAATGCAGGAACAATGGGGGTTTTGGGGATTTTTTTTTGCACAATCCACATTCATTTAAAAAAAAAAATGCACAAGCATCATAAAAGTATACAAAAAAATTCCTTTTTTTCAGTCCATTCCAGTAACCTATAGAACTATATTAAGCAATTGGCAATTATGCCAGGCACATTATAATAGAAATGCACTGTTTATCACCCAAAGATCCCAGAGCAACAGCTTCCCTTAGATTTGAGGGGGACTAAACTCCACTCGCTAAAATTGCAAGCAGTTTGCTGGACGATAAGCCACCTGCAGCTCAGGTGTGCATAGGTCTAGGGGCTGTGTCTCTATTTTTATACAAATATACTCACAAAACCTCAGAATATCTAATATGAAATCACCTTTCAAGGCAAAGAAAACAAAAACTATGATATTATTACTGTACTATGATATTAATACCATTTTGGAGAGCCTAGATGTTTCATGGTTGTTTTGAATACTGGTGAATCTAAGAGAATAGGCTGGTTTCCAAGTATTTTCCTGGTTTTCTTCTATGACTGGCATGAGTAAGACCATTTGCCAGCTTCAGAACTAACCCCACAATTTACTTATAAGATTTCACCACCATTGTAAACACAGCTGAGAACAGATTATCAGAATTAATAATCAAGTTCCTGGTATATGAATATGTATACAGTTTTTATTGCTTTAATATTCTAGTCTTATCATTCCCCGAATTCCAGAATATTTCTGCCAGTAAACATGTTCATTCAAGTGTTTGCAGAGAGCCAGCATGCAAGGGGCGTGAGCACTGGTGAAATAAATGAGTTTAGAAAGAGGAAGAGGGGAAAAAAGGAAAGCAGCTCGCTTGTTGAGAACTCCTCTCACCATTTTCCTTCCACTTGTCCCAAAGTATTTATCACATTCCTCAACTTTTTAAGAGAAACTCAAAAGCTGTAACACCATCAAAAGCAGCAGAAGAGGGAGAGAAAAGCAGGAGGTGGAAGAAATCTCAACACTGAGTCTGATTTGCTTCAAGACAGGGTTTCGTCCAAGGAATAATGAGTACAACCTGCTCAAAGATGAGACTCATCACGATTGTTACCTTTAATAACCCTGATTCCTCATAAGAGCCCTCAGTGCTCAGGATGAGGCTGTGAGCTGGCAGCTTGAATTATTCATGAGGGCTGGTGGAAAACAATCATCTGCTCTGGCATTAATGGTCTGTAAAGAGTTGTTTTTGACAAAACCATTTAACACCAGCAATAAAATAAATAAATTAATAAGGGGGAGGGGGAGAAGGGGAGCATAATAATGATAATAATAATGATGTACTGATGCAAGCCAGCATGGAAAATATTGGTGTCTTAGACTGCAGATCACGGGCCCTTCCATCTCATCAGGGAGGAAAGGAGAAAGGGGAAGAAAAAATAACAAAACAAAGAAACAACATAATACATCTTGCTCCAAAATGGTGAAATGCTGGAAGATAAATTTGGGTTGGAGTTGGACAAACAGCAGATCTTGCAGAGGAAAACATGTAGAGGCCAAAGAAAGATATTATAGGTAATTAAATCTCTGCTCCAAGCAGGGAGGGAGGCATGGAAAATCTGGAATGGTTTTCTCAGGTCTTTTTTAATGCAGTAGGAGGAAAAAGATTCATAGGGTGAATGACAACAGATCTTTTGGCTCCACCTCTACCATAGTCTTGGTAGATTTCCATGGCTGGTTACTACATGTAAGAGTGACACTTGTTCTCTCCTTGCTAAATAAAGAATTCAAACTCACATAACACACAGGGCACTTGAGAATTTAAAGTCCAGGTAAGAGTTAGGATTTTTAAGTGAAGGATTTTTTGTTACACACTTTACTAGAGTAGGTTATGTCTGTCAAATCCTCTTCACAGCAACTTACAGAGGAGCATCTTTGGAAAAGGAAATTATTTTGCACCGTTTTCTTCTATTCAGCACATTCCAACCCATTTAAGAAGTGTGGCTTTTTGAAAAGAAAAAAAAAAATAGCAGCACTTGGCAGTATTATTGTGACCCTTAAGTTGTTTGACTCTTGTCAGGAAATCATGTCAGTATAAATTTTCATTTAAATCTGTGTAAAACGGATTACTCTGCAATTGGGAGGTAAGATTCCAACAAGACAAATAAAATAAATATTAAACATTTTCTTGGCTAACTAAATGAGTCTACACACTGCTCATACCACATTTCATTTATTTCCAGTAAGATTTACCTTGTAAAAAGGGAGAAAATAGATCAGAACTATTTGTGCTCTTTGTTTAATGATAAAACCACTGACATAGGAACTGTTCAGATATTCAACAGTAAAATTTTTTTCTGGGTTTAGGAATCAAAAGCCAAAGTCTCAGGTCTCCCGAGAGCAGTGCTGATTTTAGTTGTCATCCATGGGGACACTGTCTGTGCTGCTCTCCGCTGGACACCTCCAGTGGCAAGGGCTCCAACATCTCCTCAGCTTATTTCTCACATTTTCCTGATTTCTGATCTTCTTGCCTTTTTCTAAGTCACCTAATACACAAGCAAAAATCTTATTCAGCATCCCAAGTGCCACAACAAGTAGCCCCAATAATAAATTGCAGCATTTATATCAGGTCATTTGTACCACAGAGTCAATTATAAATAAGTGGCTCTCCAAGCCTCACTCCACCAGCCCCGGATCCAGTAAAGCTTTCCAATATGCAGCTAATTTAACAGGCTATTTTTCATTGCCAGCCAGG
Organism: Corvus brachyrhynchos; assembly: GCF_000691975.1. Taxonomy (NCBI): domain Eukaryota; kingdom Metazoa; phylum Chordata; class Aves; order Passeriformes; family Corvidae; genus Corvus; species Corvus brachyrhynchos. Next base: position 7,429,324 of record NW_008239758.1, on the reverse strand, counting down.
CAAAGCAATTGAACACATGCTTAATTTCAAGCACACACCTAAAACTTACTGCTTCTAGTGAGACCAAAGCATTTATTGTGTTTTGATGAACCAAGCTGTTATGCACAGATCGAGCCAGCAGGATTATACATGTTCTAAAGTCATACACCTGTTAAGTGCTCTATTGGATTGAGGGCATAATTAGTGCAAAATGTAGCTATATTTATTTAATTACAAACAGGACTAATGACTAAAATTATTTTTAAAAGAGCAGGATGTTTCCAGAGGCCAACTGTGAAACCAACTCATATTCCAAGATCTAATTCTGCATCCTCTTTGAATCCAAAGGGAGACAAAACAACTGCTGTGTTTTTCTCAGTCCCACAGAAATCATACTTGAATCAAATTATCTTTTGTATTTATCAGCTAAATAATTCTGTCAACTGTCCAACAACTGCAGCAGCCCCAGGAGCTTTTGTAAACTAGCTGATGAATGATTGGTTAAATAAATCTGCTACAATTATTCTGGTAATGGAAAACAAAAACGACAGCATGTCTTTTCTAACACAAGCTAAATCCCATTTGCTGCTTTTTGGTAATGGGATATATTTTGTTTCTTTAACGGTGAGGATTTACATTTGTGGTTAATTGCAAAGCTCAAAATAGCGAAAGAATCTTTTTTTTTTCTCTGAGATAGGATCTTAAAAAGCTAACACTCATATTGTCCAGGCTTATCATAATGTAACATCTGACTTAATGAAACTCAAGGATGACTCAAGCATCGCTGAATTTATAGACTTTTTGTGCGTTAAGAAACAGACATGAGCTCAGACTTCAACTGTAATGAATAGAAGCAAGAGCATGAACAAACAGCTATTTATATGAGGGCAGTGTCTCCACAAAAAGCTACAAGGTCCCTGGGTCAAACTCAACTGATGTAAATGCCTCTTTGCATTTTATTAGAAATATGTTTTAATAAAAAGCACAGCAAGGTGTCAAAACGGAGCCACACAACTCATCTTTTCCATAATCCTTCCATAATCCATTTATAACCTGCCTCAGTCATGTGTCTGCAAGAGACAGAAAAACCAGCAAGTCTTTCATCCTACTGAAACAAATTTCTGATAAGGCCTAAATGACTGACCATGAGCAAGCAAAGAATTGATGCGTTCCTGCCATTCCAGTATCACAAAATCTGTGTTCTGTCATCAAGTCAGAGAGGCTCATCTCAGGAGAAGCTGTTGTTTATCCATCCTCTGGGATGGATGGCACAGTTTAGATATGTTTTAGTTGTTAGAAAAAGAACATGAAAGAAAGAAATCGCTTGGGCTTTTGTGTGGAGCTGTGTATATAAGAATTATATACACAGATATTGATCCTCTGGGGGGGGGGATAAATTTTGTTGATACTTTTTTTTTTTTTCTTGTGAGGCAGGCCCAAATCCACCACAGTCTTTGCAGATCTTTGAATCCAGAAAGAAAGATATCCAGGGCTGCTTGCATGTGTTCTGACCTATGTTTTGATCCAGCATTTGTAACTCTGTGTTCTGCAAGTGTTTTTACAAGCCAAGATGTATTTAAATAAACAGCAGAAAACAAGATTCGTGGGCTAGTTGGGTTTCATTTTAAAACTGAAATTATTTATCAAGAGAAGAAAGCTCACCCTCAGTTTAGAAAAGCTATGCAGCAAGAATAAGGAAAAAAGGCAAAAGCAATGGTTGACCGAATTCCTGTTGAAGGGATAAGGGAATTCAGACCTGCTATGTGAATAAGAAATCACAGAATTCTTTTACAAGCAGAACAGGCTTTGAAGTTTGCTCAAACACACTTGCCTGGCAATTTTGGATAGGCAGCAATCCATAAAAACATGGGTTCTTAAATCACCATCTGATCACAGGCAACTCATGGAGTTGGCATTCCCTGGATGAATGCCACACAGGTGTACTTACTTCATGAGCAGGTGATGTTATTTGGTCTATAAAGTGCTCAGGAAAATTTTAGTTGGCAATCCTACAGTCCTCAAGGAATAAATTTGTTTGTTTCAGTTTGTGGACAGTTACATTTACTTGCCACAAGCGTTGCAATACCATGGACAGAGCACTTATATTTAGAAAAATGGGGGGAAAAGGTTGACTGCAGTCCAAACAAACTGCTCAGTTCTTCCCATACTGTGTTGGTACTCTGGGGATATTAGCATCACTAGTAAGAGCTGAAGCAGTGTTATTTTGCCATCAACAGTAAAATTGTGGCCACATTTTCCCTTTTGGAAAGGAAAAGTTGTGCTTGACTTCACTAGGGCTAGAACTGGAGGGAAACTCTGAGCCACAGACACAAAATAGTGAAGCACAGAGAGGAGCTGACAAAGTGCTCACAGCAGAGTCACAGATGAGACGGGCTGAAGAATTCAAACCTCTGCAATTCAATGTTAGAGAGGCAAAGATTCTGGCAGAAGCACAACCTCTAAAGGGAGCACATTATAAAACAAGCTACATAAGTGTGTTTATGTTGAAACATGGAGACCTTTTTCTTCTTCAAATGATTAAAAAAAAACCAGCTTAAATTTTAATACACACATATACACGTGTTTGTGTATTGCTGTCCTTTCGTGGTTGCAATTTTTTTTCTGCTTCCAAGGATGATCAAGGTCAGTCTACAAGGTCTGAGGAACTTAATCAAATGCAAATTAAAACATGAACGCACAGAAGATCATAATATTCAATAAGGCAACTTTGGAAATAGAGTAAGTGAATTAGAGGGTTGAAGGCATAATTCATTTTCAGTGGATAATGTAAAGCTACATGGGAAGGAAATGCTTGTGTGTTTGCAAAGCCCAGAGTCAGCTCAGAATAAGAAACGGGATAGATGGATTTAGCAGGTAACACATAATGTTTCCCTGAGGTGACTAAATTTCCCTGAGAAATGAACCAATTCTTGCACCTGTGCTACAGGGTTATGAAACCCTGGGGAATGAAATATCTTGTCTAGAAGTTAAAATTTGTTATTGCATATGCAAGATTTAATTCATGAATATCTGTGCAGAGAGAACTATTTTCCATATAACTGCAGCTGTGTTCCGAGACAAGCATCCCAATGAAGAGAGAACAAACTCCAGTGAGTCTGGGTGAAGAATTTTCCCTCTGATGGCCTCCTGCTGACACAAAGTTCTTACAAGAATGGAAAAATCAAAGCATATCTGCACCTACAGCAAGAAACAAATACTAATGAGAGGCTAGTGAGAGATAGTGGTATAAGGTGATGTCTGTAGACTTGTCTGCTCCTGAATTCCCTCATTATTTGTATACAAAAAATACCAAAAATGAACAAGGACATATGGGTTAAAAAATCTTGGAGAAATAACTCATCGCCACACCTAGAAAACCAGTAGAAAGTGAAATTTGTGGGCATTTGTTTCCTTTTCAGATGTTTTTAAAGTGAAGTATCTGATTTAAATAAGTTTGCAATCTCCGTTCTCACCTGCAGTTTTCCCATACATAAGATGGACACCCAATTCCTTACCAGCCCTTTATGGTTATTGCTGAGTGGTATGATAGAACAGAACAGAAATCTTTAAAATATGAATTTGTGAGCTTCAAAGACTCTCTCTGGTTCAAAAAGGCATGAGTTTGTACCACCAGTGTATGAATATTTGAAGCCCTGAGAGAGAAGCCCTGCTCAGGTAGCTGCTCATGTCGCTGACAGAGGATGCTGCTCACCCTTTCAGCCTGAGCTCAGCACAGAGGACAAGCTACTAAATCAGACCTTGGCAGATCCAGCCCCCCAAACAACTGTGATGCAGTTCAGTCCCTGGTGGCAGCAATCCATAAGTAGATCACAGTTGCTTTGTAAATTTGGCCCTCGTTAAAATGGGTGAATGAATAATCTCATGCTAATTCTTGCAGTAATTCCCTTGCACACAGCTTTCATATTTCTGGATAATTAGAAGAAAATGTAATCCATTCCTAGAGACACATTGCTCTCAGTGTTTCCTTTTCTTTAATAAAGATTTTGCAATTACACTTCCTTGGCAAATGGCCCAGCTCAGTGACCTTGTGTATTTTACCTGTAGGATAAGCAGCAACAGGAATGGAGCACAAACAGCCACCAGTATTACAGCCTGTATTTAAATATTTGGAGGAAAACAGGAACTTGTTAGAGCAGGGCAGGCTTTTGTGAGCACTCCACCACTGCCATCCCCAGCTATTTAACATGTCATCAGCACCACCAGCTTCTCTTCTCGCCTTTCCTACTCAGCAATAATTAAATTGCCCACATCAGAGTGCACTAAACAGTACAAGTTCCCCTGATTTCTAGTAACCTTATTTCAGAAGCATCAGCTTTCCACTTTAACTTATTCTTTCTCCTGAATCCATTATCAGCACCAAACCATTCCCATTTCTTTTATAAACTTCAGTGAAGGAAAACATCTCTAGAGTACTGAGGAAAATAAAAACACATTAGAGGCCCAGAGTCAGGGATAGTCCTCGTCCACCTTCACTACCTGAATACCCAGTTAATTTATTTTAGCATGGCATAAATATCTATCTCCTTGCAGCCTAGGAACTACAGAAAAAAAAAACCAAAACAACCTACTTTTTTGTTTAAATGAGGTTAAAAAACTGGGGCATTCTGTGGCCAAGCTCGTGACAGAAAAAAAAGCACTTTCCACCTTTGAATCTATAAATACTTTGTGGATAGTAATTCACCTTTCTATCTGCCCTGAACAGCAGGTTAATATTGTCTCACGCCTTTGGGACTGAAAGCTGAGGTGCAGAGAAGCTTGGTGATGACTCAACATCACATGGCATTTTAGTGTTGGAAAGGACAATAAAACTGAGGCAGAAGAGCTACTGCAGTCCTTCCAGCTAATAAGTATATGTTAGGGAGATGTGCAAGCTGGGAGTCTGGTTGGCCACAGATTAACTCAGTTTTATCCTGGTGCAGCTGACTGTTTTTGGTGGAACACAGGATGGCAGCAAACATGGCTCATGTCATACAGTTCTTAAGGTCTAACGTCATCCCTCAGAGCAGGAAGAGACCTGCAGATATCAGATCAACACTCAGCTGCCTGTTTCCACTGCTCACAGCGTAATTAAATTATAAACAAAAGGAGCAGTTATTGATCAGGTTAAAATATTTCACCAAAAGAGACGCTTGTTTTGAGCCAGGCTATCCTGAGATTTGCAAGCCTCAACTGCAGCGATCAATCACAGCTCTGCACTGCAAAGCCCTAAAGAAACCTTTAATACATTGAAACTGTTACTGATAGACCCATTCAGAGAAAA
>NW_008239758.1:7420179-7424053 GCF_000691975.1 Corvus brachyrhynchos | reverse complement strand
ACCTGGGGTCCACAAAACTGTCCTTTTCCCCTTTACATTATAAACCAAAATGACCTCCAAACCCCCGGTTTCTCCCTGGGTCAAGGAAGGGTTTTAACAAACAGCGTGGTAACATCTCCTGTGTTAAATCAAGGCTCAGGCACCAAACACACACAGGCAAAGTAGTCAGGAGAGAGCTTACAAGGTTAACAGCTGACAACTGACTGGAATGGCATGAAGGTTAATTGCTATTTGCAAAGCACTTTTCAGGTCTCTTCAGATAAAAGGTTTTCTGTCTCCATTAAGAAACTTTGAAGCAAACTGCAACCAGTGAGTAATCAGCGCTCAGTACCTCAAACTGCTCCAGACAATCAGCTCATAAATGCTGGCAGATGAAAAATATTTTGAAGCATAACAAGATGAGAAAACCCACTTCTTTTTTAATGTGAACATTTTATAGTGCAGCCCTGAGATCTCGGGAGGAAATGCAGCCACCACCTGGAGGTTCCATACCCCACAGCCAGGGATTCACCATCCCCAAACACACGGAGCCCCGAAGGCCATTCCAGAGTGGTTTGCCCCACACTGACATCCCACAGAGGATGGACGCGACTTGCCTGGGGGGCAGGAACAAAGAACATTAAGAAGTGAAACCATCCCTGTCTCTCATCTCCCTGCCAGGTCTGACAGTTCAGAGGTGCCACAAAGGAACAGGACAGTGCAAGAGGAATAAACCAGGAATATGAAAGGGCAATGACCAGAGATGAGAGGAAAAGAGAAATGAAACAGCTCTTTGAAGCCAAACCCCATCTTTCTAGGGTAGCTACACAGTCAGGATTACAGTGGAACAGGGGAACACCACTCAGTCTACACCAGTGTCAAAAAGCCCCTTTAGATGTAAGGTGGTGTCATCTGCACTGTTTGTACATTCCAAGGAGAAGCATCCATAGATCAAGATAACCCCCTTTCTTGCTTGTGCTTTCAGCCTGTTCATTTTTTTCAGTGTCAGCAAATTCTGGATTGTTTGTAAGCCAAAAAGTGACAGCAGTTTGATCTTAGTTCACCCAATATGTGCTTGCCATGGGACATGTGGCTCCCATACACCAATTCATTTCATTAAGGAGCAGGAGCTGAGACTCTGAGATGGTCCTGTGACTTCAGTCCCAGAGAATTTTTTAAAAATTCTTCTCAGGCTTGTTAACCAAAATAAATTTTTAAAAAATTAAAAAAAGGAAAAATAAAAGGCCCATGCTAGTATGAAGAACAAGTGATTTTGGGTTTGGGTTAGGTTTTTTTGAAGAAGAAAAGCTTATGAACATGACCAATGCAAGCCTTTTCATTGAATTAAAGTTTGGGACAGAAGTTCTATGTATTGGTGGATGAGGGAAGACAGAGTAAACTAAATGCACACCCAGGGACAGGACTGTGAAAAGCCTGCATTCTCCCTAATATAATGAAAAGCTGAGAAGTGTGACATGTTTGCAGATTATTTATTAACAGTAGGACAGAAGCTATTTTAGGCACACGTCTTTAGACCATTAACAGAGTAATTTACTCTCCAGAGTGCCCTTTCAGGAAACAGTAGGAACTGAGTAAACCCAATATATCATTCAGAACCAGGAACAATCCTCATTGGTTTTTTTCCTAAATCTATTTCCTTTCTCAGAGCTTTGTCACCACATGGTCAACAAGGAAGCAGCGTAACAGGATCTGATAAGATTGAATTATATATTTTAGCAAACTTCAGGAATTGAGACAAGGTATTTAAATAAATCAGTTACAGAATTGGGACAAATTGCTTTGCACCTTATTAAATGCAAAAAAACCCCAAAACCACAAAAAGGAAAAGCTTCACATGTGATCTAATTCATGAGGAGCTTCATAGCAATGATAGCAATGAAGGGTCAGGCACAGTTGTTTCTCATGATAGCATGTTAAAAATGGCTCTTTCCTGAATATTTTTTTTAATTCCTCCTAGAGAAGCAGGCAGCAAACATGACATAATGTACACCAAGGCCTGACAGCAGACAGGATGCGTTGCTGTTCTCCATCACTGCACGTGTTCGGTTTTGCGCTGCTCCAACAGCTGCGTCCTCTCTGTCTACACATCTTGTGTCAGATTAAAGAAAAATCAATCTGAGAAAGAACAAAAGTGCCCCCTCACACACAAATTGCACACTGATGTGTGGGGTGTGGTGTGCAGAGAGGCAGCATGCTGTGTGCACTGTGGGTTTGGAACTGGAGATTAAATGGCCTCTGCCTCCACCAAGGCAAACTGGAAGAGTGAATGTAAAGCCCAGAGAAAAGCAAAAACAGAGCCTTTTTCAAAAGGTTCTAATAATGTTAAGTGGGATGAATAATGTGAACAGGAAGGGATTTGTGTTCTGGCTTTCTCCTCAGAGAGGTCTCCTTTGATATCTCAAAATGGGACCTTGATAGGGTTTTCGGAGGATTTTCTGTCCTCCGGGGATAAATTTCACACAGGAAAAGGAAACAAGTTGGTAGGTACATAACAATATTAAATTGTTTCTTCCACAGAGCGACTTCAGTATCTTTTTTCCATCCCAGCTACATTTTGACACCATCCCTCTCAAGGCTACAACCATATGAACATTCTCCAGTGCGATGATGTAAGACATATCAAAACATTTTGGGGAGATTGATGGTCACTTTGAAGCAGAAGAAAAGCATGAGAAGCCCATCCAAGTGTTCTTTTGTATCTCCTACAACAAAGCTACAAATTGATTTTAATTTTGTCAGAAGATGAATAAGATATTACAGCTGGTGCTGAGGTTTTGTAGTGTGGAAGTGGCCCTCACACTTCACTGCAGGATTCCAAAACCACCATGAGCCTTCCTGGAGCCTGCAGTGAAATCCCTACAGATGTGGGACCCTCCTCAGCACCCAAGGGAGCACATCAGTGGATTGAGGGAGAACCGGATGATGTCAAACTCATGCATTTACCCGGGAATAGTATTCCACAGTCAGAAACTAATCCTGATAGAGTGTAAACTGCTGAACTGCTGCTAATTGTCTGCTCGTCCTCACTGTGTCTCTGTTAGCCTCCCAAATTGTGCTTCCACTCCCATTTATCAGATGTTGGTCTTTCCAGACCCTTGTATCTTTTTGGAAAGCCTGAAAAGGGCATTCAGCTCTTGCTCTCAGCTCAATGGAATAAGCTAAATTAAAAGGGGAGTGATCAGCTTTCCCAGCTGTAGCACTGTGTGTCCACACAAATTATCTCCTTTCAGCTCCAAAGGCAGGGCTGCCTTACACTTACAACCTTTTATTTTCCCTGTAGAAGGAATTTTGGGGCACTCCACTTCGCAAAAACATCACAGAGTCTGTGTGTAAAGCCCTGTAAGCAAACCCTCACAACTATGTACAGCTTGGAAATATTCTCCTATTGCCAATACACTTTGTGTAAGCAACAAGTATTTGTGTGGACAAGGACTGCCTGGGAGTCACACTCCACCACCAGCAAGCTCAGGTTAATTTACTTATGCAATACTACATAAGCAAAGCCACAGACAAGTTATAATTCACATCTCCCTTGAGTCTCATCATTACCCAAATTTGGAAAACAAGCAGAAGGGTTAGGGGGTGATGGTGGGGGGGTGGGAGGAGGGGGTGCAGCTGGACAGCAAATGACATGCTAGATTTCTTTGCTTTTAATTGTATCCGAAATAAATGAAACACTTGTTGTGGTCCAAGTCATGGGATTCCTTAATCAAGAGGGTAGAGCTGGGCTTGCGAAACTGAAGTCCCTGGGGAAATGGCTTCACTACTGAAGGAAACAAGTGACTCAGAGCCCCATCCTCGGGCTCAGAGCTTTTCTTGTTACGGCAGGGATTGCACATACCCAGAACTGGGAGCCTCACACATTTCTGGTAGG
>NW_008239758.1:7363125-7420095 GCF_000691975.1 Corvus brachyrhynchos | reverse complement strand
AAAAAATAAAAAATATTGTCAAAGAATGGGTCTCTTTAACAACTGCTCAAGCCTTCTAAACAATTAGAACTGTTAACGGTAGAATTGTATCTTATTTGCCTGATGAGTCTCATTTTTAATGCAATTAGGCAGCCAAGGTTTGACAGACTAGACTATCAGAGAGCCAAAGAGCCAAAGGGAATTTGCATATATTATAAAATAATTGGAATGGCAGGGTAAAGTAAGAACTAACCTGACCTAAGCCTTCACTCAAATAGAATAGTGTGAATAATTGATTTTCCACATTCCTGGCTGAACAAAAAATAGGAAAAAAAAAAAAGTTCATCAGATTTTCTTTCTCTAATCTGTGCTAAAAAAAATTTAAAACCACTGGAATGTACAGAAAATGTTAAAATGAAATGCCCATTTGAAATATTATACTGAGGCATTTCATTTATAAGGTAAAATATTTGCAGCCAAAATAAACCAGCAAAATGAACATTTTTAGGGGAAAAAAACTTTGGACTGAAAAGTTTCACACATCTTTAATTCAGGGGAAAAAAAGGAAAAAAAAAAAAAAGACACTAAATACTCATTTTTTCCTCAGCAGAAAAAACACCCCATGTGCTAAAACGATTGTTTTTCAGTAGTTTTAATGACACACTTTTCAAGGATGCATTGTCAACTGCAAGATTTCCAGACAAATCCAGAGAGTTTGGAGACACATCCTCCATAGCCAATAGCAGACACTGAAATCTCTGTCTCACACATCAGGTGAAAATATCTCCCAGCTATTGGCCACTCCTCAGCGCAGCACCCCCTCTTCCATTCCTGAACTTTCAGAGTTCCAAATATCTTCTGAGCTGGTAAAAAAATGTTACAATCTTCAAATGTTAATAGTATGAAGAAAAACAATCAATTTCCTCATTGTGTTTATGTACATTGTTTTGCTTCCCAAAATGCGGCCTTTCAACTCATGTCTAGGACACAAGATCCAAAATATCAGGAAAGAATGGCTTTTGGCAAGCTTCCTACTCTCATCAGAGCCAAAAGGCTACCAGAAGAGGGGGTTTGGGAGGGGGTAAAAAGGGGGACGGGTCAAAGAAAACAGAGCTGATGTCAACCAAATGAAAGGAAGCACCTGATTTTACAACGCTTAGTTGGACCTGAGATTTTACATTTCAGCTACTTGTTATTGCAGGACATAAATAGAAGGTAAATCCACTTTGCCAGACTGTTTCTACCTTAACTCTTGACTTACTTCTGGAGCTAAGCTGAAGCATACATTATTCTGCTCATGCAGCTTAACTCTTCACAGAGGTCAGAGGAGCTCATACTATTAAATAATGCAGGCTAGACGATGCTGACTTAATAAAACTCACGTGTCATTTTGTGTTGGAATTGATTTTCTTACTTGAAGGCCACTTTAGCTTGCAAATCAAAAGTGTCTTGTGTTGGTGCTTTCAAAGGGATGCTGCTACAGCCCAAGCTTCCTTCAGAAACAGAGATTGATGGGCTCAGGCCTGTGCTGGGTCAGTGTCTAATGGCCTCCTCTCAGGGGTCTGAATTATTCATAAGTGCAGGAGCGTCTCACCAGAGCATGTACCAGGGAGGATGTGTCATAGCTGCAGTATCAAACTGCTGCTCTGCACTTTGCAGGCAGAGTTTTCTCTCTCCCTCCCTCCCTCCGTTGCAGATCCAAGAAACTAACTTATTTTGATGACAGGCACATTTTTTCCCAACCTTAAGTCATCCCTAGGCAGGTAGACCGATTTCACTAATTTCATTTGGATTCTTCACACAGTTATATACTCTCATTTTCTAGCTTGTTTGATCCCAGGCTTCCCAAACAATGGCTCACCTGTATCCACCTGAGCTATAAACTTACTAAGGTCACCAGACTATTCGACAGCAAAGTTAAGAATACATTCACTACTCTCATAAAAATAATCCTCTCCCCACTTGCCCCCTTTCATTTGTCTGTAAATTTTCACTGGTTCTTTCTCAGAAATTTAAAAAAGGGTTTGTAATTCACACACAGGACACAGTTGTAGAAGATGTGAGACCCTTGTTTCATAGGCTGTAATACCTATGAAACTGGAATACTTTTGTCACTTTCCAGCCCTTTTCCTCTGGGCTCTGACCACTGCCAACAGCAGAGCTGGACTTTAATAACACAAATCTTACACCAGTTGTAGGCAGCTTTGACTATCAAACCATGCCCTCTTGGCTCAAGAAATAAGCAAGGCCCCAACAGAGCAAGAACTCTGAAAGGGAAAGCAATTAAACCACTTCTAGAATTAATTAAGTTTCACCACCAAGTACTTTCTATAAAAGGGAGTGAGTTCCAACCCAGGATGGAGCCCAGGAATATGCAGAGTGGCCCAGATCTCCTGAGAAGTTTGCAGGAGGTGAAATGCAAGGTACATTGCAAACAAAGCCTGCAGGTACAAGACAGGATGGGAAAAGGAATTCTGCTCTCACAAAAAGAGGCCAAATGTGGGTATATGCAAAGTCCTTTAGAATCTTTGAAGAGCTAATATGCAAACAAGTGAAGGAGCCTTTCTTAGAGTAGAGATGAACTGGCTGGGGCAACTTGTTTCTCTTCCCAGCTTTGCTACAGACTTCAACAATGTGAGTTTGGAAGAATAATTTTGAATTTGTGCAAAATTTGACTTTTGCCCTACAGCACATCTCATCCCAGCTACAGAGCCACACTGCAGTGGGCGTGAGTCAGGTTTGCAGCAGCTGACACATAAATGCACCTCTGGTTCCTCATAGGTCCTGCTCACTGCTGCAATAACTCCAAACCTCATTTAGAGCAGTGAGGCAGGGAAAACAGCGATGACAAAACCGGAATCGATGTTTAATGCTGTCAATTGTAACAATGACATTATGTAATTGGAAAAAAACAAATTACAGAAGACAGAACAGATCATAAGTCCTTCCTCTGATGATCCACACTGAACTTCTGGTTGATGGATTAGTTATGTACATAATTGCAGCCACTTAAATTCTGCAGAGCTGAATCTTCTCAGCTTCAGTCCAAATTAGCCTAAGAAAATCTAACCAATTAAAAGTAATATAAAATTCTGAAGGAAAACACGCATAGATATTGAGATACAAATTAGAAAGAAGAAACTACTTACAGAGAGACCCAGCAAATTAACTTTCCTGTGTGCTGAACTGTGCTTTGCCTGAATTTGAAATGACAACTTTGAAGCTGAAATGAAAACCCCAAACCTATTTAACCTACTTTATCTCCACCAAGTGAAATCGTTTGCAATGCCTTCACTGACCCACCAGCCAGGTAAGCAAAGAGACTCCAACACAAGCCCTAGGCTGAAGAACCTCATTAGCAATTCATATTTCAGCATTTCTGTTTATTGTCCCTAGAGCTCATTCTTGATGCACTAGGCCAACCTCATGAATTCATGAATAGACACAAAAGACTTATGGTCATCATTAGGATGTATTTCCCTCCAAATAGCCACTTTTTAAATGTCACTAATCTTTCTCAGGTCTGCAGCACAGAGCACCTAATTTGCTTAGGAAGTTTGGGAATGTGGAGTCCAATCAAAGACAGCATGTTAAGTGTACATGCTTGAATTTTATGAAATCTAAACACTTTCAGAGTCATTTATATTCTACTCTATCCTTGTGACCTTCTGGGCTGACAAGAAAAAAAACTTCCCTAACCAAGAGAGGTAGAAAATACTGATTTCATTTACACACTCCCTTTCCCATTTGCTTTCAAAAAAAATGAGGGAAGAGGAAAGAACAAAGATCAAGCTAGAAATTCCACTTAATAATACAACTTTTACTAAGGCTATGCCTCTGTTTAAGATGTGAAGCTACTTCTTGCTCATTCTCTACTGAATTTGATTTAGTAATTTCACCTACTCTTTTCTACTGAGGGGTTTATGTTTGAGGGGTTTATGTTTGATGGGTTCAAGATGTCACCTAAGTAAGTACATTAAAATTAATTAAAAAGATAAAGTGAAATAGGTATATTTTTGAGATAAGAAACCCTGAAATAAATTACTGAGCAGGCATAGGTGATCTATAAGGAAAAGATGAAAGAGCACAGAGTGTGAGGGGGATAGCAAACACAGAAGGAACATGAGCAGGGTGTGCAATGAAGCAAAGATGCCAAAGGAGGAAAACCACAAAGAAAAATGAAAATACAGAAAGATAGATAGTAGGGTCACAGAACACCCTGAGGGGAAGAGGAGCATGAAAAAAACAAACAACCCATGTCAATGTGAAAAGAATAAGCCAGAAAGGAGGTGGGGAAAAAAGGCTTCAGGAAGATCAGAAGAAAATCTGATAGAGTGACAGGAAAGGGTCTCCCACCAGACAAGGATGACTCCATCATTAAATTGATGACTAAAAAAATGATAGTACTCAGAAGGGCTCTGAAATTTCCAGGAAGGTGCCACACTAGCTAATGCAGCTAAAATGGGAAATAACAGGGAAGCCTCTCTTTAGCCCTATTTCCAAGGGCAGAGTCAGGGCAGGAGGGACGAGACAGCAGCCCCTTGGATGGAAGGGGCTGTGGGTGATCACAGCCTGTCTGTGCATCCTCATGCCCTCTGCCATTGCCACCACACCTGTGAGGAGCCACAGGGGCTTTTTATACAAGTATCCCCTCAAGGAGAAGGGGTTTACAGGATCAAGACCTACTTTAAGGGAGGGAGCAAATAAGGGCAATGGCAGTTCAAGCTCTTCTCAAGGCAGAAAGCCCATAGGGCAGAGGGACAGTGGGATGAGGCTTGGGGCAGTCTCAGAAGCTGGGACTGTCACCTCACAGATCAGGCTGTGCACTGCAAACAGGTTTCCTGGAGAGCTGGAGGGGAATAAGAAAGGCAAGATATAAAAGAGAGGCTGTTGCTTTCTCTGCAATATAGGGACAAAGATTTCCCAAATATAAGATTTGTTGTCAGAACAAAGACCTGGTACATCACTATCACCAGTCAGAGCATAGCAATGTATGAGAGCTTTTCTTTCTTATCAGGTGCTTTTCTTTCATTTCTAATTGCAGATGACTGCTTGAATGCTTTCAGCTCAGTGTCCCAGTGCAACAGGAAAACTGCACCATGCTGTACTGTTCTCTCTTAGCTGGGCAGGGATTTTCATGTCATCTATTATTCACATCACAACTTGCTGCAGTGATTCCAGGAAGACCTCAAAAATGCCCTGTTCTCCTGTCAAGAAAAGGAAGGGAATATGATTTCCCCATACAAGGGGTCAGGAAACTGGAAAGCCAAACTCCTCCCTGTGCACAACCCCCATGTTTTACAGCAGGGACAGCAACACCAGGACTAACATAAGCATTTAAAAATTTAACTATGGCATCAGGCAGAAATAATCACATAATTCATAAGTATTAATCAATGTAGGATAAGAGACAAGCTATTTTCTTTTCTACGCTGCTCGACAGGAATTTGGGTGTGAGAAGACTCCTGTAGACATCTCGCCATAAAGATGAGACATTAGCAATAAAATGACTGTCAGCCTTGCTCTGAAGGAACTGAGGGTGCTGGTGCCACTCACCCATCAGTGCTGACAACAGAGGCTTTAATTGATGTGGCGAGGTGGGGATGTGATCACAGCTGCCCCTCTCACCTCCCTCTGCTGTTGTTCCTGACCCTTTCCCCCTGGTTATGGCATAGATCACACGTGACCTCAAAAAACAAAAAGAAAAAAGAAAATGAAAAGCCAACACACAGGCTGCAGTTGTGTTTTGGATACACTTGAGAGCTCCCAAGGAATCCAAGCCCTGTGCTGCAAGGCACAAGCTCATTTAAGGCGGAAAAGAAACCAAACCAGAACAAAACATACTCTTCTGACTTTCTAAGATATATGTTTCATAACCTGACTGTGCCCTAATTAACAGCTTAATTAATTTAAATTAACAAAGGAAACAGAGTAGTGGACAAAACTGAATCCAGGCTACTTCAAGTCCTAATTTACCTTACCTTTTCAAGAAGTTTTCCTACTTTATACTTCCTGCACCCACTTTTTTCCTACATTCCCATTCTACATTTGGATCAACTCCATTTTCACTGAAGCAAAATTCCCTTTGGCTTCAACAGAACCTGACTTTAAAGAGACACCAGTCTCTTTTTCTGACTCCAGGAAGGTGAAGATTATTTTTAATGCTGCTTTTGTGATATTTGGCTTGCAATTTTTCAGGAGAGAGGAAGGGGTCCCAGATGAGGAGTGGATTTGTATTGACTTCTATAAGGAAGGTTTGGGCCCATAAGTAAGTGACATTTTAATTTAATGAGAGTATGGAGAAGTTCTGTGTGCTGCATCATGGCATTAGGCATTTCCAATCACTAGAGCCTCATTCAGTACTTTTAGGCACGACATTTATTGCTCCTTTTTATGGTTATTTGTAATAAAAATGTTACCCATGAAAAAGTTATACAAAAAGGAAAGAGCAAACATGCAAATACACACAGGAGGGCCAAAAGCTTCACAGCACAACTTCTCCCAGGTCCAGCTGTTCCTGGGTTAGGGCTCAGAACCCTACAGAGCTCACACTTTCAATAGACAAGAGGGGGGAAAACATCAATTTTAGGAAATAAAAACAGCAGCACTGGAAAATAACAGCCCAGGACAGGGATTCCCACACCTGAGCTGCCACCAGCTGGGAAGCTCAACCCTGGGCCACGCTGCTCCCCCAGGTGCAGGGTAAATTTGATGCCTTAACCATCACTGCCAAAACAACCTTCCTTATTTGTGAGGTGTGATTGACTGGTGCAGCAAAGTAGCACCCATCCTGCAGGTAACTCCTGCACATGCAGCTCCAGCTTTAAGGTCATTATTTTAAGCAAATATTTAATATTTATTAAGAATTTTGGGTGTTCTCTTGATTTTTCTAGTAACTTTCCGGAAGACACAGAGGGGTTAAAGGCTCATCTGTGGGAGGCTGCTACCTCATCTCCATGCTGACTCACCCCAGGACATCAGCAAAGCTGAGAGAATAAAGTTCTCTCAGGGTCAGCCATAACCTGACCTGAAGGTAAAAGAAGGATTTTCCTGAGGTTTTTTCCAGAGCTGACAACAAGCTGCTCAGTTAGAGGGGAGCAATCCTTCAGCAGAGGTACCAAAAAATAATCCCCTTCCTGAAAAACAGGACAGAGACTTCACTGTTGTACTTTGGAATATTTCTTCTAGTTCCATCATAAAAACAATAAAATAAAAATATCCAAGGCTTCTACAAAAACTGCTAGAGGGAAAACAGCAACTGGCTTACAACAGAACAAATCCCTCCTGCCACAGACAATATTTCATTATAGCAGCAGCAACTGGCCCACTGCACAGGAGTTGGTGATATTTGAAATTACGAACATGACACAAAAGTTCACAAGCTGATTAACACAATTACTGTTCATTTGGTCCTCATTGCTACAGCAGGGACTTCTGATTAAGTCAGGCTCTCCTGCAATTTCCCTGGATTTTCTTCCGTGCTTTGCATACCATGGGGCAAATATCCCAAATTCAGCCTAGTTATTTCACTTGGAGTGCAGCAGCCTCAGCAGTCCCAATTAGTCCATTTATAAGGAGCCATTTAGTTTTGTTCCCCACAAGCTACACATTCATTAACATCCCTAAGGTTAATTATGTAAATCGCATGTCCAGTCAGTCCTGTCTCAACTGGAGGTTTTCATCACCTTCTGCCATATACTTTGCTGATAACAGAGGCTCAGTTTAATTACAGAGAAGGATTGCAAGTTCCACTTAGGAAGAAAAGTGGGGATTTTCTCTGAGATTAGGGGGAAGAAAGGCAAAAAGTAGAAGGAAAGATTTCCCTTCGCATAGCACCAAACCTCTCGTAGTTTGCAGATCCCCACTACTCATATTTCCATATAATTAAAATAGAACAAAAATAATCAATCCTTACATGCCATCAGATAATAACAAACTCCCTCTATTTCACACCCTTCCCTCCACCCACAGCTGTTTCTGATCCAAGGTTTTGCAGTTCCAAACACCTTCTACTCCCTGCAAATTGAATGCTGAGCTCTACTCAACACCGCAGAAAGCACAGGGATCTGAAAAAGCTGTGAGGTGGGATGTTTCAAGAGGAAGAAAAAGCTGGTGTTTCTCATTATTTTTCCTTGTTTCCCCTCTCCCTGTGCCCCACATTTTGGCTGTGATGATATCCTGCAGCCACTGTACTTGGAACTGGAGCAGCTCAAGACAGGGATAGAGGAGACGGTGTCCTGATAGGGCCCGGGAGCATCCCTAGTGAGAAGGGATGGAGTAATTGCTCACTGCCAGAGGAGCTGTTTTATTGAGCCTACCTGCAGTTCAGCTCAGGCATGTGTGATAAACCCTGTATTTTAATATTCTTACCCTGATCCCAACTGGGACCTTACTGCCTCCAAAACTGTGGTTCAGCTGAAAGCCCAGAAAGCTTCAATTGGCTGGAAACCTCTTGAAAAGTACTAAATAATCACACTACAAAATAACTGAATAAGCAGAATACTGTCTTCTTGGCCTCCTGTGTCTGTTGCTTTAAAAACAGGCACATTTTGCCTGCAGCAAATCTGGTGTAAGCTAA
Source organism: Corvus brachyrhynchos (assembly GCF_000691975.1). Lineage (NCBI taxonomy): Eukaryota > Metazoa > Chordata > Aves > Passeriformes > Corvidae > Corvus > Corvus brachyrhynchos. Next base: position 7,411,538 of record NW_008239758.1, on the reverse strand, counting down.
GTAAGTATTGTTTTATTGTGACCTAGAGAAAAATTAAGCTTAGGTTTTAGAATTTAAGATGATCCTTCTTCACTGCATAGAAAGTAGCTGGGTTTTGGCCTTTTTTTTTTTGATTCCCTGTTCTTTGTTATTATCACTTCAAACTTCCCATCATCCTCCCAAATGCAGGTGTGTGTTTGATTCCAAGGCCTTTGCAAGCCAATTGTTTCACTTAAAACTAGCTTAAAAGAACAAAATACCCTCAGGTAGACCAGCTCCTATCAGCAGCTGAGGTACCAGATATATCTACACCATTTCTATTTGGAGCTAAAACCTTGCAGGATTATTTTCCCTATCGGTTTTTCCTTCTTCTAGGTAAATCATGTGGCCTATCAAAGCCATTTCTGTGATCTCCCTCAACAACACATTTGAAGGCGATATCAAAGAATTGCTGCTGGTGTTACACATATTACAGTAAGCCCCTGATAGCAGATGTTAATGCATTTTATGATTGGGAATGTTGTCTCAAGATAAAAACAGGCAGTCTGCGGGAATCAGCAAAAACCCACTTAATTTCACACATGTATGGCCACTGACGTGTGTGCAATGAGATTAGGCGATGCCCTTGTCGGCAAACTTATCATAACTTTCTCCAAACAGCAAATCCCTAATTAGTTTATACTGTGGCTTTGCAGAGGGTAAGCATGGCTGGAGAAGAACAAACCAGCTGATTTCACAGGAACATGCTTGCTTAGCCATTGTAAGAAAGTAAATGCCGCCTTAAAAGAAAAAAGCACTCCAATGGAAAGATTCATCTGGTTTGTTTCAGCAAGGTTTGCAGATTTATCTAGAAACTTCCCGAATCCCCAGCATCTTAATAAACTGGAGGTGGACCAGATCGTTGCCAGAGGCTGTCTCTTAATTTAGGTGCAATATTGTTGAAAAACCCATTGAATTTGCCACTTACTGGTCATTTTTCCCATCCAGTGCATGGTTTTTATTCAAGCAAGTTCATGTTGTTTACATCTGGAAGAGCAACAGAGAGATAGCTGTAGTGTCCTACTTTGAGGAAGCTATGTCAGGGGGCAAAGGAAGAGTCAGAAAAGAAAGGCTGAGCTCATTTCTGCAGACAGCAGAAAGTTGTTCAATTTAAAGGGGAAAAAAAGCATCTTTCATGACCTTCCAGTGCCATCAAACCTGGGGAGTGAACTGCACGACCGAGCGTGGATCAAAGTGGTTTGAACAGATTTTTCTCAAAGAGAACTCCCTGGAGAGGGGAGATAAAGGTTATGGTGGCTCTGCAAACGAGTTGTAGAAGGCCAGGGGACCTGCTGGTCATCACAGCACCAGGACATCAGAGCAGGGCCAGCAGCCTCAATGACCAGCAAGAGGATGAGGAGAGAGGGGAGATAACCACTGTAAATTATTGAGTGAACTCCTACATGATGGTCACACTGAGCTGCATTAATAGTAAAATATAATTTTGCTTTGATGCAGAAAAAAAATTTAAACTTCTGGTCTGAGTATTATTTTAAGAGTGAAAACCATCTTGAGTAACTGTTGCATTCAAATGTGACAAATTCATCCTTCAACATCATGAAATCATCTCCAAGAGGCCACTCATCTGCCTTCCTTCAATTTCATGTATCAGTTAATATATATCAGATAAGTGACTTTAAATTACTTCTCAGCTCCCCACATATTTCAGGCTCAAACTTATTCCCTATAGTCTTCCCCTTTTTAATACATACAGAACTCTATAAGTAAGAGACATAATAGGGAATTGGAATGGAAGCATTAACTGGGCTATTTATAGTTTTATCTACAAAGTAGTTTCCCAAATGTTCTGATTGTCCTAAAACCACCACCTCCCAAAAGCACATCTCCAGCCCCAGACCTTCACCTCCATTTGCTGCAGCCTCCTCAGGTCACCTGTGCAATTCAGTCCTGACTTTTCTCTACAAAATGCAATGAAAAAAATTTAAATAAATTTAAAAAATAATAAGTACAATAATTTTTTTTTTTTAATCTACCTTTTATTTTTTTTTTTTCAAATCCCTGTTCCACTCCTGGAAGCATCTCTTGGATAGGTAGAAACTGTATATCCAAGGAAGTATAATTTCCTCTACTACCCCCCAGTCTCTACCTAAAGAATCACTTTAAATCACAGTGAAGCACACGATGGCTAAAGGTCAAATTGTATTTATTTACTCATTAAAGGATTATTTGAAAGGTTTATTTTTTCTTCACCGTAAGAAGTCTATTTTTTTTTATATTGCCATATGTACGATATACATAAAGAATTTATATCTCTTTTAGAACAAAGTACTGCTAGGCCCCAAAATTTCTATTCTAATTAAGACTGAAAGAGAAAAAAAGAAAAAAAAAAAATTACCTTTGCTTGACTCAAGACCATGAGCAAAACCTTCAGCTGAGTCCAACAAAAAGGTTTTTTGAACATTCTGGCAGCTTTAGCATAGTATTTGGGAGAAACTTACATTTGGCATTTTTACCCTCCAGAAATAAGGGGTTTTTAGAGCAAAAATGTGTTGCTGCACACCCACAGAATTTCAGCACAGACAAGGATAGCGATAGAACAAAGTAACATCCACATACACAATTTAATTGCATTTTAAGTACTGTAGTAATAAACCAAGTTTAACTATAAGATACTGGAATATTCTTCACATATTGTCTATACCCTCATCTCTCATGTAATGGTTCTCTGGAGTAACTTAACTTTTTTTATTATTATTCCAAGTCATATTGTTCAGCACCATGGGAAAGAATATGTAAATCAGAAACATAAATGCACCAGTTAAAGCTGCCAGATTGAAATAATGAGGGTGTTATAGCAATGACACAGCTACGTTTTGATATTTTTTAAAGAGCTAATTAAGGCTTCCTAATTACCCCAACCAGTGAGAGTATTACCCTCTTGAATTGCTATGAGTAATTAAGTTAAAGCAATTTTCAAAAGAAAAGTAATATAAGCTTCAGATAATCTTTGAATACCCCAACAGCAGCTGATAGATTATGTGGAAGAAGCGGCTATCCCGGCAAGAGCTTCAGCTCCTGAGAGGGGAATGTAGGAAATACCAGTTCAACCACTTGGGGAAGGTGAATGTGGCATTTGAACCCAGATTGAGATTTGGGTTTCTATTCAGTTTTCACAAATAGAAAAAGTAAAAATTCAACCAGTAGCAGAAAGTCACCAGTGGGTTTCTGAGGAAATATCTGAAGTACAAAGGATATTCTCCACATCAAGGAATTTTAAGATTAAAAGGACACAAAGAGACCCCAGCCCCCCTTGAAAGACAGTAACAAAGGTTTCATGAATACCATCACGTTAGATAAGAAAATGCTGCAAGCAGAGCATTCAGAACTGTCAAAACAGAACAGAAAATGCCACAAGGAGTTTGGATAAAGCTCTTGTCTGAGAGAACAGTTCTGCTGAAGGAATTAAGGTTTGTCTAAGTGTGCCTAACTTAGAGCCGCCAGGTCCAACCCTACACTTGCATGAGCCAAAGCACCACATATTCACATCCAAACCATTCACTTCATCGGGGGTAAACACTCGTGGTTATAATCCAAAGCCCTGGCTACTACAGACCACAGAAAAAGCCTTCAAAGTCTTTCGGGAAGGGCAAAAGATACAAAATATATACAGAATGTTTTAAATTAACAACTTCTTAATAAAACTTAGAATTGGCACATAGGTGAGAAAATGCACAAATTGGATCTCTGGCTTCTGCCCATTCAATGCCACCGCAGCTCCTCTGGGCCAGCTGAGGTACTGGTGCCACCACCTGCGGAGCATTTCCAAGTCCTTGCGCTCCCTGCAACACCATGCACCAGCAGTGAGACCAGGACAAGGTTATCAAGCCATAATTCTCACAGAAAGACTTGCCCTGGGTCACACCACGAGTTCTACATGGAGCCAAGCAGGGAATCCAATGTCACCATGAAATCCTTCTTCAGTGCCTTAGAAATGCCTCTTCCTCTACCAGAGCTGCTGCTTTACTTCATTCCTGACTCTGCTGCCAGCCCACGACCCTTACCATGTGCACAGCACATAAACCAAAAGGCCTCATCCCTCCTAAAGAAATTTCTGGGAAGACACGTTTTCTCCCCTAAAGGAAAACAAATTTTACTCGTGAGTGCTTCAGCTCCTACCCTGAACCAGAGGAATAACCTTCTCCTTTGCTACTCACAGATAATTTGTAAGTCTCCCTGCTGCCCTAATCCCAGTTTTCCTGAGTTACCAGGCTCATTCACCAGGTGGTTTGAGTTGCTCTGAAGTTCAGGGCAGCAAAGGCTGATGCTTTGCTTAGTTCTGAGTATCGTTCTGAAGGCTCAGGAGAACCTTTTCCCTGCAGCTCACTTGCCAGCTTTCTCTGAGCTCAGCCAGAGTGCTGGTGTAGGAGATGGTCACATTATCGTACCACTGGCTGAGCTTTACTAAAGGCTGTTTAGAAAATGGAGAAGGGGCATCAGCTAACTAGAGGGTATTTCGGGGTATTTGATATGGGACTAAGCCATGGAGGCCAGTTCTGGCAGGAGGAAAAGTGTTAAAATAGAAGATGGAGCTTCCTCTATTCTGTGGAATAAGAGTTTCTAGACATACACACAGACAGACCTGTCCCTGGATCTTTCCTCTGCTGTGAGGAGCCCAGCAGAGCTCTCTACCAGAGGGATGTCACCAGGAGACATCATAGAATGGTGTGGGTTGGAAGAACCCTTAAAGATTATCTCGTTCCGGCCCTCCTGCCATGGGCAGGGATAACGTAAAATGAAATACCCATGACATTGCTGATATTTCCTGTACAGAACTCACATACTCCATCCTGACACCTTCTCATTTTGGCATATTACCCCACACCTCTGATGAAATTTGATTAATTGATGGGAAGTTCCACGCTACCACTCCTGCTCTGTCGCAAACGCTGTCACACCCAGCCCTCGTGCTAAAACTAAGGACCACTGCATCATGCCAGCTCTGTACCAAGATACTGGAACAAAGATTGTAACAGTGATTAACAGGATGAAAAATCTAATGTCCTGCTTTGGAATGAAAAGAACACCCAAAAGTTTGCCCTGTAAGCAAGGAACAACTGCTTTTATTTTTCCGTACTGCAGCAGACTCCAAAAAGTCTATTTTAGGCCAGGCCCAGGATATAAAATAAAGGAGTCAGCTGCAAAGAAGGAATTAAATCCAATGATATCCCTCCCTTCTCATATACCTGGGTCCACAACAAACAAATGAGTCAATGTGAGAGGAAAAAACTCAATGAGCAATCCTGCGTTCGCAAGCATGGCTCGTGCATCTTGCTGTTCCAGGGGTGTTATCAGCAAAGCCTGGGTGTCCAGTCATTGCAGTGCTCATAATTGTTTTTATCCCCTTGCAAACAACCTGGTTAGGAGCAGAATTAAATTGATTTTTGAACAATGTTTACCCTTTTTCCTCGCCACCAAGCAGACAACCAATTAATGGCATTAAAGATTAATTAACGGGGAGGCCGGTGCACTACCTGCCAGACTAACAATTGTGTGGTGTTATATGTTCTGTTCTCAGCAAGACAAGTACCTGCAGTTCTGCTTGAAGTTTCTCTTTTGAAAAACTAGAGTGCAGCAAAATCGTGGAAAATGTCTTAAAGGAAAAAAAAAAAAAGCCTGAGAGGTATGGGGATGGTGGGGTTTCAGCTGTTATTTGCCAGTGCCTCACTCACAGGGAAAGGTGCAGAGTGCTCAGTGACTTTGGGAGCATTTGGCCTAAAATGGAGTGGAAATGTGGTCTGAAGAGCTGGGTGTGTTTGTGTAAGTTGGAAGGAGGGAGAAAGTATATATTAGGCATTTCTCATACACACATACCCCACACCTGCTCTTGACAGCTTGTTCCATGTTTCCTATCAAATGTATAAATAAAGTATATACATTTTACATATAAATGGAGTAACACAAGCCCTGCCAACTCTCCATCTGTATACTCAGAAACAAGAGCACAGACATAGAGCTAGAAATCCATGTGCACAGGGACATGCAGGCACCCACTTAACATTTAAATCCTTCCCATCCTGTGAAGTTGCAAAACAAACCCTTTTTTTCCCCTGAGGTAATAAGTCTGTTAATTGTATTTCTTGCCCTGCTTTTCATTTTTATTTTCAGACCAATCTGTTTTTTCTTCTTCCTCAGATGTGTGTGAAATGGGGGTTTTGTTGGGTTTTTTTTGCTGCTGCTGAAGGATGTTAAGAAAATTTTGCTTAATTTCTCATAAAGTACTAAAGGGACTAAAAGCAAAATCAGATTGTGCTTGCGGCTTTCGTGCTCCAAATTTTCTATGCTGACTTTGTCCAATCTAACAGGTTACAGTGGAAATCTTCTGTCTCTCTTCCTCTCTGCTTTAACCCAGTCCACACTTGCTCAGAGCTATTCCCTTGAGCACACAAAGTAAGCTCAAAACACTTCTTGTTGTTTGAGGTGAGGGAGTCCGGGTTCTGGCTCACAGCCATACTCACTGCAGCTGCTTGGCAGAGCCAGTGGAGTGGGCAGTAGAAGTGATTAAGAAAAAAGGAGGGGCACAAGAATTTTGGATAGGATATGAAATAGCTGAGCAGCACAGCCAAGAGCTTGGTAACCCACTGCAAGTCAGCAGCAAAGTGATCTGGGGGCTGGGATTAAACAAAGCCAGCTTGACCCACTCCTGCTGAGGACGCTTTTATTGTACAGAGGGTCTTGCAGAAACTCCCCATCTCCACAGTAAAACCCACACCCCGCAGCTCTGATCCTGGCCCCAAATCTTCATTCCTCTCTCCCTTTCCCCCACCCATGGTCCTCTCTTACTTCCCACATAAGGTAGACTGGTCCCAAGTCCTGCTTAAAATATGATTCCCCCCTTATCTTCATGTTTCCCTGCTCTGAAACTTCCCTGCTCTCCCCATTTGCTCATCTGGTTCCTCTCTCTCCACCAAGGCCTTGAGGCTGCAGCAAACCCCAGAGTGTATCTTGTATATGTCATGTGTCAAATGGGGAAATCACAATATATTGCATTTCTGGGCTGAAAGTGGCTCTGGGAGATGCTCTCATGCCTGGAGGAGAGTTAGGACCCAGTAAAGGTGCTTGTACAGAGCTTTCACTGACTCAGGCTGGCAAGGTACAGAAGATTCCTCTGTTGGAGTGAGGGCAATGACCTCAGGAGTCTGTAACAGGTGACTCAGAGGCTGTTTCAACATTTTCCAGGAACACAAAGAGAGAAAAACAGCAGCTGCCATCATAAGTTCATTTTTCAATTAAAAAATGCATGCATTGATCCAGCTGCAAGCCAGAGGACGTGAACAAGGAGTTGGGTGACATCCCAGGGCTGGCATGTCTCAGTGTGCCTCAAGAGAACAACACAACAGTTCACTCTGGCTCTAAAATTCTCAGTACAGACTTGAAGCAGTTACCTCTGAGTATCGGAAAGGGGCTTTAAACAGAAGAAGCTGGTCTGGTAATCAACCTCTAAGGCATCACAGCTCTTCCCCTTCTCCAGTGGGACACCTCCATCAGCACAGCCACCACCATAGAATGGTCTGGGACCTTAAAGATCATCCAGTTCCAACCCCCTGCCATGGGCAGAGACACCTTCCACTAGGATCAGGTTGCTCAAAGCCCCATCCAACATCTCTTCCCACTTTGGTTTTCTGGCTCTGGAGCAGAGGAGCCATGCAGGCTTTCTGTCTTCTCCTTCTATTCATCAGCTGGAGAGAAATAATGACAGATTATGATGATTCCTATTAGTTATCAGGAACTTTGTGTTCATCTCTGAAGCCTCTTTCAGGTTTGACAAGAATCGCCTGCTGCTGATCTGAATGATGTGAGGGTCACTTGGGCCAAGGGAACCTTTATCACTTTCTCTCTCTTCTCAAGGGAGATAATAACAGCCAAGATTTTAGTTTAAGCTTATTAAAGCGCCCAGTTATCTGTTTCAGCATGGATAATTTAATCAGACAATTTAAATATTTATGAGGCTGCACTTTATTGTCGACAAAAGATAAAAATGTGCTTTAAGTGCTATTCAGAATAAGAATTATAATGATGATTAAAAAAGCCATTGGTAATGACACTTGATATTATTATTGTTAGCTCCTAAGATTACTGAACCATCACGGAGGACTGCAAACAAGAGCCCAGGAGCTGGATTGAAACACACTCCCTATCTCTGTCCGTGCAGATCTTGTGAAGAGATCCAAGGCTCAACACATCACCCACGCGTGCAGCCCAGAACTGTATCGTGTGTACTCAGAGGATAAAGCCAGCCCAACAAAGGAAAAATCACTGCAGTGCCTCCTGCCATCATTTAAAGACAAAAACCACATGAGTGACCCTGGGAAAGGAGCATTGCACAGACAGGGCTCACAGCTGTGGGCTGCAAGTCACCAGAACTGCAGTGCAAATCTGAAAGGAGAGTTCAGCCCTGCCTGTAATGCCTCCCACCCCTCACAAGCAGCCAAAACCAGCCAGTTAGGCACACTTTTAAACTAGGCATTGGTTCCTTTTCATCCTGGATCCTCAGGAAGGCATCTTTAGCACAGGCTTCTCCATTTCATATGGAGCCTGAGCATTTCCCAAGGTGAACAGCTTCACTTTTGGAGGTGTGGAGACTTCAGGGCTTCTGCCAGAAGAGACCTTGATCAGCAGGGTGTTCACACACAGAGCCAACAGTGAGCACATGGACAATACCCATTGATTTAAAACAATGGCAGAACACATTATTTATCTGAGGTCAGAACTTCTGAACCGAGTATTTTGCTGGAAGCAGACCCATTTAAAAAAAAATTAAATTAAGAAAACGTGTGTGGGGAGAGCCCTGCTTTCTACTTCATCGAATTTTAATTTTTTCTAATCTTTATGACCATTAAAGCTCAAACAATTTGAAGGCATATAAGCCATGCATGCAAGCTGAATACACAGAAAGCAGTGCAGCCTACCAGCTACTTTTGTTCTGCTTTGCCTAATTTCAACATTTTAAAATTATATTCATCCCCTTTCTTAATGTTCAGATTCTACTGGGTCAGTATTTTATTTATGAGTGCCAGCTACGTAAGCAGGTGGCAAAAGTTATATTTTATTTATGAAATATAAATAGGCAGCAAATCTGAATTAACTGGTAGAAAAGCTTTCACTTTGGGAATTTTTTCTATTTGAGCTCTTATTAATGTTACTTTGATGTCATGTATCATCTTAGCATATACTTCATGGGGTTGGAAGTGTGACATAAGTGGAAGATGGATATTAATATTCCTACCATTATTTCTACCTTCCCTACTAATACTGAAGACTACCACTTCCAGTAGAATAGAATAGACAATAAAGCCATTTAAAAACAGCCTGTCATTTATTTTATTTTTATTATTTTACATCAGAACCAACAATACTTATTGTGTAAAAATTTTGGTGGTATGTCAGGTAATATTCCAGCTGCTCATTAGCTTAGGTTGGATTTTGGGGAGGGTGTCTGGTGTTAATTTGTTTGACAAAAGACATTATTAAACACTTAGTACAAAAGGTATTTCACCTTTTATTCTCGCTATTCTCTGTCTCAAAAGCAAACCAAATACCTCATCCTGCCTGTCACACACATGCACCAGGTGTCCCGTGCATAATTATGCAGTGTTTCACAGAAACACTGAGCCTGAAGGAACTTTTAATTCTTTGGAGGTGGAGAGGAAAATTCTCTTGTCTTCCTGATCAGATGAGGAATCCACTTTCAAGAAGGAAAAAAAAATAATAATTTTTTAAGATTTAAAAGCTTTGACTCATTTTCTAATCAATCATTTTCATTAACAAGTGCCTCTAAAATGCTGCTGCTACAGAAAAATATTTCAACCTGTCAAGGGCTTTCTTTCCTTCCTCCCTCCTGCACCCAATTAAGGCTTCTACTGCAGTTATTCCACTGCCTGCAGAAGGCTGAGCCTTTTTCAGACAAGTCCTTCCCTGTGGAGAACTGCCATTTACTTGCAGCTCTGAGACACTAAACCACAACAACGCCTATTTAAGAGCTGTGAAAACCCTTTTGGAGGCAGAACTAGGGAAAACACAGCCCAGCAAACCAGTTGTTCTGTCACATATTGAAGGGATAAAGCTGCACGAAAATTTGTTAAAAAAAAGATGCTTGAATCAAATTGCATGTAACTTGTTGAATCAAATACTAATAAATAGATATTAATACGTAACAAGGTCCCAGTAAACAGAGTGAGTTAATGTATTGTATTCAAGTGAAACTGAGTCACAAGAAGCACTTTCCTAAATATGTGAGAAGTGAATCAGAGGAGTGTTTTCGATGTAGATTCATTCAAAACTGTCTTCCAACTCCTGCTTTGCTTGTTTATTTACAGGTGCCTTACTGTGTGGCTCCTGATCCCTTAACAGATGCCATTATGGTTTTGAAACAACTTGGGAAACCATAAAAGATTTTTTCAGCAGTGGAATTCATGGAAGTTTGCAAAACTTGGTTCCACCGGCAAGCTGAATTAATTGAGAATTTTTTCTTTCCAATTTCATAATTTCAGTAATTCTTTCAAACACTGCAAACCACTGAAACCCTCTCTGAAACCTCACAAATGTTCCCTTGGGTCCAACAAATACTCCTTACACAGTCTTTCTTCTGTCTCTTCACTGAACCTTAGCCCCAGCACAGATATTTGGGGTCACCATCTCCACAAATGAGGAAAGAGCTGCTGAGGAACAAATCCTGGCTCTCCTCAAGACCAAAAGAGAGCAAACCCAGCCTTTCCCTTTATCCCAGCTCCTGTGCAGAGCCACTGTCTGTCTCAAGCCAGAAAACTTGCACAAGCTGTGTGATTTCCCACCCTAGGTGAGGCTCTACGAATGTGAAGGTGAAGCAATGCAGATACAAAATTACTAGAAGATCTGATTTAATATTTCCTTTACTATGAGTGAGATAACTACTTGCTTCTGGGTACGGAAAGAAAGAGGGAAGGGCAAAGCTGTGGCTGCTTTGTACGTATTTTAGCAGGGCCTGTTGTGATAGGACAAAGGGCAATTATTTTTAATTTGAAGGAGGTAGAACATATATAAGGAAGACATTTTTTACAATGAGGGTGGTGATGCACTGGCACAGGCTGCCCAGAGAGGTGGTGGATGCCCCCTCCCTGGAAATATTCAAGGTGGTGGATGGGGCTCTGAGCAACTTGATCTAGTGGAAGACATCCCCAGTCATGACAGAGGGCTTGGACTAAAAGTCCTCTAAAGATTTCTCCTAGCTTAAACCATTCTATGACTCTATATTAAAAAAAAAAGTATATCTATATATATAAAAATATAAATATAAATATATGCACAAGCATCACAGGAACTCTTCCTCTCCCAGCTCTCATCATTCACAAAGTACAGAACACTGAGACTGGTGCCCTTATGCATAATGGAAATGAGGCATAAATAGGAAAAAGACGGGTTTGTCTTCTTTGTTAACAATCTGCCTCTCCGCCTCAGAGGCAAGATGTCAGCTAGGTAATTTATTAGGAAATATCACCGTAGTGTAATATGGTATGTACTGTCCTTTGGGGGTTGAAAATCAAATATCCACTTGTCACTGGAAGGGTTGATTTAATTGATACATATAACGATTCACCCGATCGTTTAAATTTTTAAAGCTATGTGGGCTGGATTTTTCATAGTAAGAAGAGGTGGGGTTTAATTCAGGTAAACTGGGAACAATCACCAGAGTGGCATGCAGAGGTTCATGATCTTCAGACCCCAAACACCCCAAAACCAAGCAGCACCTCCCACTCAGACCGTCGGGTGCAGCCACTGGCACCTGCTGTTTGCCAGCCCATGGGATGCCCCCAAAATCAGCAGCGGCTCCAGCCAGCTGGGCAAGTGTCAGGCACTGAGAAATTCCTCCTCAGCCCCATGGCCAGGGAAACAAGGGCAACAGGCCATGCTCCTGAAACCTGAGATTTCAGCAAAACCCAAAGAAGGATTTTGAGACCAAGTGAGACCTCCCACAGCAGGCAGAACACCATGTGCTCTGCACCAGCAGGGAATTTGGTCTTGGTGAGGAGGGGTGGAGTTTTTTTTTTAGGTTTAATGAGTTATTTCTTAATATCCCAGTAACCACTATGTCATTCAGAAGGCAAAGACACACACCCTAAAGCACAAATCACTCTTGCCAGGGCAACCAGACCTCCCAGAGCAGAGTGTGCCCACTTGGTTTGTCCCATAACCCAGCAGTGCCCATCCTCAGGGAGCAACAAGTGACAGAGAGGTCACAGCAAAGGGTTCAGCCTTCCTGTTTCCAGGGATTTACTAATTCCCCCTACTCAGGGAAAAGATGGATGGAGGGAGGAAGCTGCATTGAAAAGATTTTTGTGAGCAGGTGTCTTCCTGCCAGCAAGATGAGCCTGAACTGGAAAAACTCCTTCCTTTATGCCTTGTGCAGGCACAAAATAATCCTGGGTTTCACCTGCAGAGATGGAGACCAGCAGAGACAGCACCTTGATATGATCTCTGACCAACTCAGAGACTAAACTCAGGGACTGTATTTAGCAGAGTCAGCCAAACCAATATCTGTAACTTTCTTACAAATGTGTATTTCAGTTAATCAAAACTAATCTGCCTGCTTCTGTCAGTAAGTTGTTTTGATTGTGGAAATATTTATTTTTAAAATAAAATTTAAAATCCACACAAATGGAAACCAAAACCATTTTAAATACAGGGTTTTTTTCAGATGGGAGTCACCTTCATTTTGTAGTTTGTTTCTATAACACACACACACAAAAAAAAAAAAATCCCAACTATTTCATTTCGAATATATAAAACCTTAGACTTGTTTAAAAACAGTGTAAGGCATTTTTATATAAGAGAGGAAACAGAAAACCCAAACAAATCCATTTCACAGTAACCCACAATGAAATGTATTGCCAGTTCTTCATTTGGCCAGTGACCTTGAAAATCATAACTCCAGTTTAGGGTCTGTCTGTCTCTCCTCTAAGTGACAGCTAATGAATCAGATATGCATCCTGGCACAGAATTAGAACTACATCCTTTTGATATTACAACTTTTACAGGCATTACTTATACAAACTCACATTCTCATGCTTCTTGAGGTAGTAATTTTTCTGATGGTGTTGTTTCAAACCCATTCTGTAACTGCAGTGTGTTTAAGGAGGGAACCCAGCTGCATTGTTGGGGTTTTTTACGATCTCCTTCCAGGCTGCATCTGTACTGCTAATGAATAGTGACATCAAACACATAAATTAGACTGTAGGCTGAAGATAATTAAATTGAGAAACTTGACAAAAATAAACTGTATCAACTAAATCCCCAATTACGAATTATTATATGCAGCCTTCAAGGTTTCAGCAGAACAATGAATACAAGGGGAGGAATACAGCAAGGTTTAAATTTCACAGGGAGAATTTGATATTCTATCTGCACTGTGAGCAAGTCATGTTGCATCAGATCAAATCCTCGCTTCATTTCATTGTGAAAAAAAATCTATTGTTTTTTCCCTACTTCTTTATTTTGAGGATGTAATTTATCGAAGCGCTCCTGAGAGTTTGCAGAAGGGAATGGCTGTAGCTTTATATATTTCAAACAGCTTCTTTGTTGCAGAGTGCTAGTGGTTAATAGGAAGATAATGAAAATATGGAAATTAAATTAATTTGCTTCCAGGGCTGAGAAGAATACTCTCTTTAATTTGCGATACACCAAGGTTATGGACAAAATTTGAAGAAAGAAAAAGGAAACGTGACTGCTGCATTCTTCTAGAGAAGCTGGTAAGGTGGGAATTTCTCCATTAGCCTGAGCTTGGAGAGAAATCAAGTGTTTTGCATATCGCTTACTAATGGTAGGGATCTAGATTTTGGATAGCATGGGAAAAAGTGTTAGTTAAACAGCATGATATGGGAGGGCAAGATATTGATCAGTGACACTCCAAGGAGGGAGACCAAAGTTTGAGTCAGTAAGAAGCAAAAGAAGTGCATGGATGGCCCTAAAGCCCAGCAAGATTTATTACCTCTATGAAACATAAATCCTAATTAAAGGCAAAGTCTTCTCTGGCTTTTTCAGACTACGCCTAATTAGCCCAGGGAATTCAAAATTCATTATTGGTGCCAGATACTACTCTCTGAATTGAGAAGAACTTTGCAACAGTGTGTGGAGTCTTAGTTCTGATGTGAGCAGCGGTGAAAGAGAGAGCACATCCCATGGGACATGCTGGGGTATCAGCAATTCCAGCTGGTCAAGGCCACTGCAGCTGGATGCCATCCTACACTCAGCATGATTCCCTTCACTGGCTCAGCACAGAGCAATGACCTTGATTCTGGCAAGTCAGCCAACCCTTGAATGAGTCTTCTCCGCCCAAGCTCAACATTGTGGATGCTCTAAGAGTCCAACAAACTCAGATTCTCCCTTGAAGCTCCATGATGAAGATTAAAGCAAACCAACTCACCCCCCCAGACATCAAAGCATGTTTCTTTCTTACCCAATACGATCACACTGCTCATTGAGGTACTTTGCACAACATTTCCCCCAATCTCTGATTAAATAAATATCCTAACGGTCTTGGAGAAAGATATGACACACCAGCTTGTATCCTTTATGAATCTGGCAGGCAGTTAACAGAGTGCTAAGTGAAACACTAATCACTCAGGCAGACAAAACACTACTGCTATCCAAAATTGTGTTTTTCTCATTGTAGACACAAACCAGCTATATTAAACCTGCAAATACGATAATCTATAATGCTGTTACTTCATGTCTGCTCCCAACTGCTGTTAGGAGCCAGCTCCTACCTGTTGAGGCACCTGTGGCTACAAGCCCCCTCACCTCAGGCATGGTGGGTATCCACTGCTGCTGTCACCTGCTGGCACCTTGCAGACCATGGGTCTGAATGCCCCAGTGCTGCACTTGCCCAGATTTATAGTGCTCACATGCACCCATACCTTTTATATAGTCAAACACTATAACTGTGCCAGGGTTTCTAAAGCTGGATCAGAGACTGTCCAAACAACTGCCTCGCAAATATTTCTTTCCACAGATCCAGAAAATGAGAAATGCAGCAGATTAAGCTTGACAGCTTTTTCTTTCAAGTATGATTTCCTCTATCTCGTCTTCCCCACAGGCTTCCAAGAAGCGATGCATAAATACGAATAATAAAGAAATCTCTAAACTATGCCAATAGAACAAAAGGAATACGGAGATGATAAACCATTGTGCTTCAGAAGGAAAGCCAATGACTTCCAGCCAAGTTTTCAACAGGGCAACAAACACAGCAATTTGTTTCAGAGCTTCAAAGGGGACATAGCTCATCTCAAAAAGCTAGGCTTGGGGTGACGGAGAAATCTTCTCTTCCCTTGTGGGCACCCAACATTGTCCATGAGAACATCTGGGACTGCCCCTGGTCAAAGCAGGACGAAATAGCAGATGGATCCACATGAACATGGGTAGAAGTGCAGGATAGAGAGCAACATACAGCAGAGCTGCCTTTCTCCAAAGAGGAAGGACACACAGCAGCCCCCAGGCACCAGGAATCTCCCACCACCTTCAGGCACAGTCCCAGGCAGGAGGCGGCACTCAATAGGACAAGAAGCTGAAAAGTGAAATCAAAGCAATTAGCGACTTTGCTAAACTTGGCCAGGATTGCAGAGCTCATTATTTCCTGATAAGCCACAGAAACAGCAGGACCACAAGTGGTAAACATGATTCTGTGAAAAGGGTACAAACAGCTATGAAAATGTTGCAGCGATAATTTTTTTTTCTTTCTTTCTCTCTCTCTCTCCACAATTTTCATCCTCATTTCTTAGAATCTCCCTCAGAATAGTTTCTATATGAAGCAAGCATTGTCAGGAGCTCCTCTGTACTTTTTCATTCCCTTCATGTGGAAGAGCTGCTTGTACAAACTTCATTACACATTGGTGGAACAATTCTGGGGTTTGCGGACTAGAGAGAACCAGTGAAATCTTGGCTCCATCAAAACTAATTGCAAAACGCTGGTTGCTGAAATAAATCCTGGGCCCATCTCAAAAGTTGAAAAAAAAAAAAAATTTAAATTATGGCAGGAAACCGCAGGGCAGATATCTCATGTCTGGGAACATCTCATATCAGGAGAAAACTCGTGCAAGTGTTCTATGAACATTAACGTTACTGTCACGATCGTTATAATGAAAGAGTGACGTTCTGATTTACTTAAATCAGGCAAAGATATCCATCTGGTTAGAGTACTCATGACTGCAGTACAATATATTTCAACACTGTGGTTGCAAAATGATCTTTATTTTTTTCCATGGGAGATTACTCAAACCGTGATAATGTGTTTTTCCAAATTAAATAGATAACTTTACAGACTGCTGGGTAATAAAATACGAATAAACACGGAAGACATACCTTATTAAAAATTAGCTTGTCATTTTTCAGGCTCTCCTTTTGATTTGCAAGTTAATAAAAACCACAGCCAGTTGCCATAGGGAGGATAATTAATTATCCACCTATAAAATTAATGTTGGGGGGTGAAGAGGTTTTAATTTGAAATATTCATAGCACACAGTCAAACAGTAGAGATAGTGTTAGAAGTCTCCCACACAGACTGACAACTAAACTTAAACAAGTGCAATTTGAGTGGGTTTTTGAGTGAAGAACAGTTCTGATGGTGTTAAAAGGTGGTCAAAAGAATGACTCCGTTTACCAGCTCTCCTGCTAAAAGTAGTCACGTGTCTTCCTCTCGAAGGACAAAGAATTGCAGCGCTGGATTCAGACAATGAGCTGGGCAAGCTGCAGTCCCTGTGCTCCAGCACGTTTTTAAATGGGGCCAGTGCCAGTCCCAGGTCTCCCTGCAGCAGCTGTGCAGCACATCCAGAACCATCTGAGCAGCATCCTGCTGCTCACATCGACACCCCAGGACCAGCTGCACGCAGAGAGGCCCTGGGAGTTGACTCCAAACACGGCTGGGCGAGGACAAGACTCCCAGAAATGTATCTGAGCATGAAGTCAAGCAAATCTCTCCAGCATATCCCAAAGATCAGCTGAAGAGAGGTCAGTGAGAAAATTCAGGCCCCAGCCCAGTATTAAGTTTCCCACCCAGGCAAACCAGGGAACCAGAAAAAAATTAATAAGAGGAGATAACAATGTCCCCAAATGCTGTGTGAATATTTTAAAACTGAATATTTATTCCAAAGTCAATTAAGGCAATTTTAACTTTTCATGAATGCTTCCCCCCAGAAGGTTTCAATAATCCACTAATGTGGAGATTTAGTTAATTTGAACCATTTTCTCTGTATCTTTTTCAGAACATTACCATGTCTTTAAATTTGCTCTGATGCTGCTAGTGAGAATGTAGATAACTGTGGAGTAGTTCTTGTGATGGAATGTACTCCCACATCTACTAAAAAGCTGAATAAAAGTCAGATATAATCAACTCATTATCACATAGGACAGCGAAAAGTTGCTAAATAAGTAGCTAATTTTTGAAGTGTTGTTTGGACCAGATTTATGCTATTAAAAGAATGAATATGAATATTCTTCATATATTATTGTTGCTAATTTTACACCACCATCACACAATGTACTGAGGCCAGCCTGGCCCCAAAGAGGTCACCATGAGATGACAGAAATGTGCAGAAAGAGGAAAAATTACAAGGAAACTGTGAGATCAAGATGATGACCGTGGCATGCACGTTCTATAGACCTAATCATTATCATCAGGCAACGGGGTAAAAAGTATGGACTCCAAGGCTGGTAATGGCACTGCTGTGGGGGGGCTGATGGTGGCTTTCCTCCAGGTGAAGGATTGCCTGAGAGAAGGGAGTAGAAATGTGTGATTGAAAATGTAATGAGCAGGTGATGAAGGCCAGCATTATGGGCTGATTGGAGGCAGGAACTTTGATCTTGTTTGATACAGGCTGCAAGATAAGTGGGGAAGAGCCTGTGAAAGCTCTGGGAAATGAAGAAAAGCCATTTGGAGGATTAGAGAGAGAGGAATGAGTACAGAGGTAGCACGGTCACAGTGATATATTCAGGTCCTATAACCAAGCCACATGGCATCTGTCAAAGCCAGAGGGAAAATGATGTTGCTGAAATGAAATAAGAGTTACCACCTGGACATGAGTTTTATTTAAACCAGTAGATAGAACTGTGTTTAAACCAATAGATAGAACAGGCCACTGGCTCAACTACTACACAGGACCTATTAGACAAATATGAATGTAAGACTTGCAGAACTACAGGAATCTAAACACAGCCTGGATGGGAGACATCTGTAGTGAGCAAAAACATGATGGGGATGTTTCAACCATAAAGGCATTTGTGACTGTGAGTTAGGAAAATTTCAACAATCTTGATCTGATGTCTAGACATTCACAAGGAGCTGTTGGAGGCCCATATTTTAGTTTGGCAGGAAGGTCTGCAGAAGACAGCTGGGCAAGCTGTCACACAAGAGACAACAGCATCATTCTGTCCACGCTTTCACTTGCGTGACTGCCTTTTACTGCCACAGAACTGCCTGTGCCCAGACAGAATCAACCAGAGATGCTCTTCTCCCCATCATGTTTTCAAGCTGTCAGGGCTTCACTTTGACAAATATTCCGGTGGGAATAGCATCACCATATCTCACAGTAAGAATAACTGCAATCATCTGTGAAGAGCCTTAGAGAAAAATACAAAGCTCTACTGCACTATTTGGGCTCCTTCTGGAGAGGACATCAACTGCAGTAAGAGTGTTATTAATTACATTTCATAAAAGAAGGAGAACTACACTCTGAATGATAAAATGTTATTTTTTCCTGGAGTCTCATAACTTCACACACTTTTAAAAGTAAGTAAATGAGGCTGCCATTCTGAGAAAGAAGCCACCATTTATTGCCTTTTTTAAGCCTCCATTTATCGCAAAATTTCTGATTCACCCTCCCCTCACACTAAAATTGTGTTATAAATAAGACCATGAAGATCCAAATCCCACTTAACTCTGGTGATTCATTTTGCTAAACTACTGTTACCTGAGGGTAGACATATTTTAAACCACACTGAAATAATTACTTGGTGCCTTGTGGTGTTTCCTGAAGTTGGAAGCAAAATATAAAAGTTGACATTTGTTCTCCAGCAGGGCAGGTCAGAGCCCACCACAATTTCTACAGGACCCAGCTTCTTAAGTGAGAAATTCTCACTAATCAGGAGCTTCTTGGGCAGGTTAAGTGAAGCAGAAGAGAAAAACCTGGGTATTCTGTCACTGATCCAATGGGTGACAGTGTCCAGCCTAGAAAATACATTGCCTTGAGGATGTTTGCTATGACCTTCTCCATTTTTACCTCTAAAAGGGCCTCTAGTCATTTTCCAAAAATATTTCTGTGCAATACCTCATCCCTGATTGTTAAGGTGGCATTTACAAAATACCACAGTCCTGGATGAAATGTGTCAGGATGACAGCTTCACAGATGGAAATCTCATTTTCTGACCCTTAGGATTCATATAATCTGGAAAACAAAGATACTAAGATGACGAGGATTTGGAAGTTTAAGTACCTGATTTGCAAGCACAATTAGGTATTTACATTCCAGAATATCACAGAATTTCAGCCTGCAGACAAAGATAGTTGCAGAAAGAAAGGCCTTGTGAAGACAGATAACAGGAGCCTAAAATTTGTACCACTGTTTGGCAAGACTATCAGAACATTCTGCCCGTAACTGTACTCACATTATCATTTACTTCTGCTACCTCTGAAATCCATGCCCAGCTACTTCTATCAATATTTTTCCCAGCTGACAGTTGCTAGATCCAGCTCAGGAAGAAATTCATCATTAAATTAACAATGTTCCCCTGATTACTCTTTGATTTCTTGTGCAATAGCTGTTCCCAGTTTCCCAGATTATTCCAGCAATGATGTGATTGGAGATGTCCAGCCTGCAGTGATCAGAGCCCTGTGATATGAACCTACTCCCCTGAGAAATAAAAAGGTGAAAACAACTGAGTTCACATGGACAGCACCACTAATCACATTGCTCATCTGCTGCTCCTCTCACCACCATACATGGTTCTTCAAAGACACAGTGAAGGTTCATTAGCAAACACTGCATGGGTGAAAAAACCCAGAAGCCCACAGTTCATCAGCTTATACTTACACTGGGAGCAGAGAGAGGTCTTCAAATATCTGCCTCAGCTACTCAATCAACAAAGGATTTACTTTAAAACAAAATTAATTTGTAGGACACTGTCATATTATGCAGCAAGGACACTGTTCTGTTCTACTGGATTATAGGGTGGCTGTCCTTGCTCACTCACCCCTCACAGCAGCACGCTCTCACCTTCTCTTGGCAGTAGCTCAGCAAGACAGGCCCATATTGAAGACTAGTTAAAGCCAGACAAGAAGAAATGGAAACATTACACTGTGTCTTCCGGACAAATTAAAATTTCACTCTTGGTTCATTGAAAAGCCTGGACACCAATTACTCCATTCACTCTACCCTGCATGGCTAATGGATATGGATAGGTGTGAGCAGCAAACCACAGTCTCCCTCAAATGGGATGGATGCTCAGCACTGCAGAGCTGGAGCATTCAATTTCTCATCCACAGGCAGTCAGCAGAGAGAGCAGCCCTTCTTCCCCACCTTCACCTCCTCAGCAGAAGGGACCAAAGGGGTCTCAGACTGAACCATGGCATTGACTTACAAATGACTACAAGGACTTGCCAAGCAGTGGTTTGGTTGGGGCGTATCTAAAAGTCTAAGTCCATAATTCAGTATTTAACCTGGCCAAGGAATAGCTCAGAAATATTCCTTCCACAGAGGGCCAAAACATACATCCTGTTAAATCTAAAAATAACACTTTTCTGTATTTTGTTTCATGACTGACAGATGCGGTTCATCTTCCCAGTTTTAGTAGCCAGAAAGGGTTATAAAATAAGGACTAAAGAAAAACAAAAATTAGTAGAATATGTTCTGGTGAGAGGTACCAGTTTTTGAAGATGTGGCCGGATTATTATAAACCTCCTCTCATCATCTTTGGTATTTCTGAAAGATATATATTTGACATTCCAAAGGCCTTCAGTTTAAAACCACTCTTTAAGGGGTTTTTTATTATTTTTGAAACGTATCAGCCTGTAGAAGAGAAGATCCCCCTAAGAGTTATACCTCCAGTGTTCAGACAGATTTTAAGTTGGGTAATTGGCCAAATGACTAAACCATGTCTGTATTTCAGCATTGCACTACCTGAGACAATAATTCATCCATGAGCTTAAGCATAAGACAGTAGAGTTGTATGTGACCAAAACAGTGTAATTATATATCAAAAAACACTGTGGAGAACCCCACAGGAAATGGCCATAAAAAGAATAACAGTGTTTTATACAGCAAAAGAGTACCTTGGATAAGACTGATAAAAAAAAAATTCTCAGTCCTCAACATTTCCAAAAATCTTGCAAATTTTTGCTGAAAGCTAAATACCTGTTTCATTTCATGACAGGCACTAACAAGCTTGATTTCCTTCTTCATAAGTGTCATGAAACCCAGAAATATTGATTTCCAGTTTGGACAACCGGTGTCAGATACAGCCAGCACTGTGCTTTCATGTAAAATTCATCATAGAAATCCTTGCAGCCTTCTGATTAAGATCTGTACATATCTGCCTATTAATAAATGAAATTACTTATCTCCCTCATACAGAAATATAAATAGTTGTTGGCTAAACATCAGCTTTTAGTAATCAAATGCAAATAATCTCTTCTCAATGTGAAAATTGTTTCAGACATGAAGTAATGCATGAATCAGGCTCTTCCAAATGAGCATTTTTCCGGTTCAGTTCAACACAGAGAGTTACACTCCTGCAGCTTGCTGTACCCACAGTAATTACACCTGCAGTAACTCTACCACTGGGTCTGAAATCATCTTTGAGGGTTTATGTCCATATCCACATGGACAAGTCAGACAGTCTCAGAGCTTTAGTTCAGATCCACATGATCACACATGGTGGATGCCCCATCCCTGGAAGCGTTCAAGGTCACGTTGGGGCCCTGCGCAACCTGGGTTAGTGGAAGTTGTCTGCTCACGGCAGAGGAGGTGCAAAAGGATTATCTTTAAGGTCCTCTCCAACCTATTTTTAATTGACTTAATAATTAGTTAACCTACTTTAATTATGTTCCAGAGGTTTGAGCAAAAGAGGAGGGAATCAGAAAGGTGGAGTTAGCTTCTGAAGGAATTACCAAGCCAAAAATGTAACTGTCTCTCTTGCCATCTGCCCTGAGAATGCAAAAAAAGCAGCTTAAGCATGAAAAGAACAACAAAAATTCATTTCCAAGAGCAACAAATAAGGCATCTAAAAGCAGCCACGCCCAGAGAAGCATCTGTGTAAACCCTTAATCCTCCTCTGTGAAACTACCTTCCTGTCCTCTCCATATTCTGGCTTTTGTGTACTACACTGACATCCCAAGCTCTCCAAGTGCATTGTCCTGGAAGTTCAGGTATCTCCTTCAGAGCTGTGGATCCAGAGCATCTTGGCATGGATGAAAGGGACAGTGTGTTACTGTTATTTTAATTTCTTTGGTGACTTGGTCCTTCCATTTACTCAGAGTTTTACCTTCCCATGTAGAAGTGGTGAGTATTTGACAGATATTTATTAATAATTTCAAGATCTGAAGATAAAAATTATAACACAGGTGCATGGTGTTATTTCTCATAATTAGAGCAAAGGGCTCCAAGAGTTTCTAGGATCTAAAACAGCTGCTAATGACCTCTGGCAAACCACTAAATATTTGCTGGTTTCAACACATACAGTTAGCATGATCCAGAGTTTTAAGAGAGAGGTAGAAAGTGGAACCAGTAACTAACAAATAGATCAGTAAAATCTTCCTGAAAGTAGACAAGACATAAAGAGAACTAAATGGTTTGAGACAATTAAATAGAGAGATAATTCAAAAGAAAATTAAAGCCTAGATATAATTCCTGACTGATAGATACTTTGTTTCATCATTGGAAAATTCCACAAGGAAAGAAACTCAGCACACACGTAGGAACAGGGAACAACACCCTAGTTTGCTACCGAAAGCTGATGTGAAATGGTTCACACAGATGTGTTAGCAGATACAAGTTTGCATGGAGACAACATCTCTGAATGCATGACCTCACTGGCTATAAAATCATCTTGCAATAGCGGGAGGGAGAGGGAACAGGGAGGAAGAATGACTGCCGATTGTCTCATGGAGATGCTCAGAAATACTAATCAGGTTCAGCTACCTCACCACCCACTCTGGTTTGCACAAGAGCGCTTTCCCAGTACACTAAAAAAAAAAAAAAAGTAGAAACAAAGGGGAATCAAATCAAGAGAAATTCTATTAGACCTGGAGCAAAGAGAGGTGAGTGGCCTGTAGGAGTGTGCAGCCACAAGACAGTCTATAACACAAGACATTTTGCAGTGTAAAAGAGGCAAGTGGACTGTGTGAGATAGCTGGAGATAGGATCATGAAACCATCAGCAATTGTGTGCAGGTGCAGGATTAGGTAACCACCTGCAGTTGCACATAGCTGCAGGGAGAGGCTCTTTGTTCCTTAAATTACCTGTGGTACCCATTATCTTTGGGATGAATTTGGCTAGAGACCCAGAGAATGCAGAAGATGCCATCTCAGCTAAATTAAGAGATCCTGTCTGTTTTCCAGTAGCTTGTATATAAAACAACTGGTTGCTATTCCATGGACTAGCTCCTCTCAAGACTCTGATCAAACCCTAAAACATTTCTGGAAAGGAAAGGAGAGGAGATTCAAAAAGCATACACAGTGCCAATAAAATTCCATGACATCCAAAAATGTACTTGAAAGGTGCCTATTCCTTGCTGGTAGGCTGAGAATCAACAAGGCAGCCGAGTTAAGGTTGGATAATGAAAACTCTTGTGAGTGCCTGGATGAACACAAGACACAGAGAAGATGGATTTTAAAAGGAGTTTCATCCAAGTAGAGACTGGAATTTATCTTGCAGTGTCTCCCCGAAATGTTGTTTCCAATCATTATTAAATGGCTCAAAGGCCAGTGGTGAAATCTGTTTTAAGAGCCCAGAGTTGTTTGCCACAAGCTGAAGTTAAAACAATTTGTGACAGAAGCAGCATTGCCATATCAACAGCCTAACAGGGTTTTACTAACACATACACAACCTCATTACAGCCTGAATCAATCTCAGCTCAATCAGATATTGCATATTTTATAAGACAGACCATCATGGAGAGATCACCCAGAGAGCCTTAGCAGAGCAAGCAATAGGGCAGGTTTACAGGACTATCATGGGATTACTTTCAAAGAAATAACCCTAAAAGGTTGAGCAACTACTTCACACCCAAATCCCAGTGTGGAACACCATAAATTCCTTCCCTCTACTCCACTTTCAACCTGACCTCATAAACCAACTCTCACTCCTGCTCTTGTCAAGCACAGATAGCCAAAGAAGCAGTGCCACATATTCTCTCCCCACATCACTCCGCACCATTTCAGGATTTTGGCGTGGAGGTTTTTTCCAGTTACTATGAATACCTTTATTGTTGCTGTATTTTGGCAAGTTTTGTGGGTTTGGGGTTTTCCTTTTTAGTTTTGTTGTCTCGTTTGGGTTTTTTTTTTCCTATCTGGAATTTGTTGTCTTAGTTACCAGTTTAGTCACACCCTGACAGAGCCATCTAAACCTGCAGTTCCCAAATCCAACTCCCCCTTTGCAGGTCACTCAGCCGAGTTTTGGCTATAAACCCACATCCCTGCATGGTTGGGTTAATCTCCCCTTTTCTGCTCCTCTCTCAAAGCACTTCCCAGATGAGAAGAGAAGCTTATCCAAGAAGAGATCTTTCCATGAGGTCTATCCACCCAGCTCTTCCCTCCAGCTAGGACATACTGCAGTCCAGTGCCAAAATCAGCAAGATGCAGCATGTGAAAAAGCACTGTTTATTTTCTAGGGAAATAACTGCAACCTGTCTTTTCATTTCCACCCTCCTAGAGGCTACAGACATCCCAAGCACACACTCACAGAGTGCCTTTCCTGCTACACTGAACTCTGCTGAAGGAGCCCACAAGAGGGTTTTGGGAATGGATGTACACAAGTAGAGCTGCAGTCCACTTGAAATATCTGCAGGCCCCTGAAAATTTGATTTTAATACTGATCTCTTTAGGAAACAACTATCTAGCATTCACCCGTGGCTACCTCAGAAGACAGATGGCCCATACAAGAGCTGCAAAACATTTTCTCTGAACATTTATACTGTAAAGCCTTGACTGTTTACTGTAGAGGTAGTGAGGTTAATGAAGGTAGAGGTTAATGAAGCTGTGAAGAGAACATAGTCTTGCTGAGATTATTGCTTCTGGGCAACACAGAGCATCAGCCATTCTTAATCCAAAGGAATGGCATGACAGATAGACCAATTAAAAAGGTTTCCAAACAAGCTTTGAGACGCAGGGCAGCTGTAACGTGACTATTTTTTCTAACCCCCCTATCCTACAAATACTAATTGCAGTGCCTTGTAGCCTCTGAATTCAGCATTCTCAAAAAGATTTGCAGTGCACTGCTCCTAAATCAACCCAGTCCAGTCACATGACCCAGGCTCATACAGAAGCCAAAAAAATCCCCATCAGAGAAAATTTGCTGCTTTTTTATTTATTTCTTGCCACAACAGCTAACAGTTATTTCTGAACGCTGTCTGGGAAAAGTAAAAGTATTCAGAAAAGAGCTACTCAATATTTTCTTAAACCATCACAAAAGCTTTTTATCCTGCAGAGAGTCTCCACATGCATTCGTGGCTGACCACACAGATACGCTCACTGCTTGGTTAAATCTCCCATAAATGTTTTCTCTGCTTTGGTATAATATCATACAAAGGTGCATCACAAAATTCCTCAGAGAGAGAAGTTTTGTTCTCAAATATGTGGTTTGCTTTAGTCTGTCTAGATGCACAGAAAATCCAAAAAGGAGAGGGAACAAGATACAACCTCTGTTTATAACAATCTTGGGTTTATTATTAAAAAAAGCAGAGAAAAGCAAAAAGAAAAGTTTTTCCCTCTTAAATCTTCAGCAATCATTCATATTTCATTACATATCCTTACCTAGAGGAGCAGAGCATGCATCTACTAGATGCAGAAATTGGAGCTATGCCTGAAGCTGCATCATTCCCACCACCCCAAAATTACAGACTAAACTCACTGAACAGGTGTTGGCCAGTGAAAGGCAAGAAACTACTTTCTTACCCTTGCAGTGGATTCTACCTACTACTGGCGGACCATTAAGCACAATAAAATGCTTCCAACTCTTGGCCGACTTTTTCTTGACTGTTCTTTCTTTTGCATCTATTTTGCAAGTATGGGCTGCTCCAGATCTTACTGAAGGAAAAGAAGTAGAACAGAGCTCAATAATCCTACTTTCAAACAGATATTAAGTCCTGATGAGCATTAACAAATCTAAACAGTGCAGAAGTACCAAAAGAGGAAAAGACCAACTTCACGAGGAGTTCATGATCCTACATGACCACACCTGAAAAATCTTTGGGGAGGACTTGAGCCCGGGGTAACAGGCTTCAAGTGAAGAGAAATGTGTGCCTTGAAACTTGCCTCAGACTCCATTCAAACACCTGTTTGAATCCAACAGGGCAAATCCTGGGACTTCTTTGCTGCTCAGGATGTTCATCAGTGACATCAGTACAGGATGTCACAGAGTCTCCCCCTGGAATACGCCTCTATTCATCTCACCTCCCCTGCTGTGCTGCTGCTATATTTATCTTTGCTGTTGCCAGTCATTTAGATGTCAGTTTGCTCAGAACAGGACTGACACAAACTGCAGAGTTACCATTTTCTTAAAAGATTCTTTCTTGAGCTGTGCTTTGCTTTAGCATTCCTTCAGCAGTGGGCTCAAATGATTGTGTGCTCCCTCAGACTAGGAGACACTGCTAGAGGAATATCAAGAATGTGGAATTTAAACACCTGGTCTCCTCAATTCATGAATTAACCAATCACAAAAAAATAAAACTGGCATCTGAGCTGCACACTGCTGTTGCTTTATGATATACTTAACCCAAACTCCCTAATCTCATATTCCATTAATAGAATAACCAAGATCACAATTTGAGGGAGCTCCAAAGACAAAAGCTTGCTGGCTCTAGGTGCTATCTCAACTAATGGGATATTATTTCAATGAGAAAATTAAATAGATGTATAGAGAAAACTAAATAAATATGTACAGCATTGCATTCATTTTACATGGAGATTTCTCAAGGGAAAAAATACCTTTTCTGGAGAGCACATTGTTTTAGATTTTTCCATGAAAATATATTCCCTCCCTTCTTCCTGGCTCTTCTCCTTAGATTTTTCTGGTTTTCTTTGCCCAAAGGTGTTGGCTCCTTTTCTCTGGCTTGGCCCTCTATGGGTTTCAAGATTATTCCAAGTTGTTTTTACACAGCCTTCTGGATCATGTTAGGAAAAGGTGCTTTAAAAACACGTTAAAATAATGTTATTTTTAAATGGAGTTCAGGACTGACAAAGGCACTGGGCTGGCTGACGATCCAATTTGTTTCCATTAGGAATACATTCCCAGTTGGCCAGTCAAAAGCATGGAGAAAATGTTTATTGACATTGCCATGTAAATATGTCATTAGCTTTTCTTTAACACAACCAGCCTCCAAACCATGTGTATTTCAGCTCCTTCCCATTCATCCAGCCATTTACTCTACACCTTGCATGTGTGTAGGGGAGCACCGAGGCCAGAGCCAAGCAGGAGAGGTTGTGCATGACCTGCCAAGGGGCTCATTCCTTCCTGCACCGGGGTTGGCAGCAAACTGGAGGCAAAAACCCCAGGCACAGAAGTGTCTCCACAGACACCTCTATGCTTTGGCCAAACTCACTTGGTGAGTTTTTACTGAAACAGGAGCTTGATCATCACAAGAGGTCAAGTAACGCATGAACTTGTGCCCTGCTGCCTCATGCTCGGGGGACAGCTTCCCCTGCCTTAGTCCCACACAGTTAAGCCATAATCAAATCTTAAGACAGGTTCAGGCATGAAGACCCAGAGCAGGAGGAAATCCATCCACAAAGAGGGCAAATGCAAGCAAACAGAACTTCTCTCCCCAGAGCAATACCATGACATCAATAGAATGCTGCCTAAAGCATCCCTGGGTCAGCCGAAAGCAGCTTGCTCCCTCCTGCTCTCTGCCAGAGCTGGGATGTCACATCAGCTGGAACTTCAGGTACCTGCTGTGTTCCAGGGATGAAAAGAGACTCAACATTCCCTGAAAGTCAAATCCCAAAAGGAGTCAGGCAGGTTCCACATCACATAACAGCCACAGCAGGACGACGCCTGCTCCTTGCCATCAGCTCGCCCCTGCAGCAGAGAGAAAAGCACAGAAATCCCCTTCACACCCCAGGGTTTTTCAAGGGTGTGTTTCTTCCTGACTTGCCTCCTCTCCTTTCAAATTATACAAACCTGAACTTCCTCCCTGGCTGTGTGTTCAGGGTGTTTCATTGTGCCTCCATTGTTTTGAATTGTTTGCTAATTTCTGGGAAGCAGCTCCACTTTCCACACCACTGGGATTATGTAAAGGGGGCAGAGACGATACAGAGCCATTGGTCATTCACTTCTCAACAGGGGAGCTCATTGATTTAACTAAAAAAGTTTGCACTGTGCTGAGAGCTCTGAATTTCTCCAAACCACAACTTCAAACTTTTAAAAAGATTACAATCAACATTGCTATTAAAACACAGAATCTGCTCTCAGAAGAGAAGAAATCTGTCCTAACACAATAAACTACTGATTGTTTTGAAAGCTTGAGTTGAAAGATAGAACACTGCTAGCCCCTGGATAAAACTTAGAGACCTAATAGTCTGAATTTCACATGCCACATATTGAGAAAAAAAATACACTTTTTCAAATAAAAATGGTCATTTTTTAGAAAACAATTTACAAAGATATGGACACAGAGGGTAAGATTCAAGCCACGTGCTGAAAACCTGTCTTCTTGATACTTCCTGAAGTCTCTTCCCCTTCCTGATCCAAACTCCATTGGTTCCAGTACCATCAGAAGAGATATCCATCTCTCCCATTAAGGGGAAGCCATTGCCATGTTTAGCTCTAAAATTGAGCCTATGTAATGCATGGTAAGAAAGGGTTCTGATCTACTTGGAGAGCATTCAGAATTAGCACTTCAAAGTGTGATGTAAGGAAAGAACAGCAACATATCCAGCTACAGTAAACCCAGAAAAAAGTAGTCTCACTCCCACAAAATTCCTTTGCATTGTTTCAACAATTTTAAAAGATAGCAAAAATTTTAATACTGCAAATTTTTAAAATATTAATAAGTACTTGGATTATTATATCTTGTTAGCTCCTGACTGCATTTGCTCCCATCACTGTTACATCCAAGGTGCAGCTCTGAGCTCCATGGCTCTCCAGCCAGCTCCTCTTACTGTTCATGGAGTGCACAATCCCACGCTGTCCACCCAAGCCTCAGCCAGCTGAGGACTCCTGGGCTCAGAGGCAGCTGTATTGCCAGAATCTCACACAGTACTTAGCAAGAAAACGTATTCCAGATAATCAGTGCATCTGACAAACAGGAAAAGGGTCACAGCTCTGAGAAATGGGTTCCCAGTGCATTCCCTTCACACATGCAACCTTGTCCTCCCCAGATGAACAGCTGGGAGCCAGCTGAAATATAAGAACTCCAGACTCCAGACTGTGCTCTCTGTTCGGGGTTTAAGACAATTACACAGTTATTTGGTGTAAGAAAAGTCAGTCAAGGCGTAGACAAACTGTTTTATTGCTCACCCAGCTACATAACATATTTCTAGGAGTGCAAACTCATCTGTCTTTCCACTATTTTACTGTCATTATAAGGTTGGGAATAGGAAGTCATTTTTCACAAGATGGATCTTTAACTAGTTAGAAATTAAACTGCTCAAATGGGTGAGTCCTGTGGAATGGAACATCTGTTATCTGGGGCTCATGGCTTTGGTTGCACCTTATTTATCATCACAGCAGGTCCTTCTCCAAACCCAACCTCACTCACCAAGTTCCCAAGACACAAACGCAAGCAAAAGACATGTGACAATGAGACAGAAAGGTCCAAATCCAAAAGCTCATTACAAAACAAAGCAACAGAGTATCAAAACTGAGCAGCTGTGCTAAGGGAAACAGGACTGTCTCCCAGAGCAACCCCATCCTCCTAAGCTGAGTGGGCAGATCTGTCTTTCATCATCCCCAGCCTCTCCACCTCAGTACATCCTCCTCTCAACTGCTGCTGCCAAGCTCCTGTCCTGTAGGCAATAGACAACACGTGGGCGTCCCATGAGACTGGTCCCAAGCAGATCAATGCCATCAACACTTCCACAGCCAGTTTCCTGCCCCAGCATGATGGTACATTTCACCACGTTGACTGTCCCCATCACTGGTGAATGTCCCAGGCCCTCAGAGGACCTGAGCTGGAGCAGGTCTGGCAGATCCTGCAGTGCAAAGGGCAGAATTAGCCAAAGTGCACATCTTAGTCTTCCCTGATTCTCCTTCTGAGGCATCTCAGAAGGGACAGGACACCGTTATATTTTTACTCCTGCTGTGTGGGGAGCATATTACTCTGTCTTGGTAATTTATCTGACTCTATTTATTTATTTTACTTCTTGTTACAACAGGCAACTGAGCTGTGCTTCATCCTCTCAGATTTTAAAGGCATGAGGTGGCTGCAGTGGGTGTTTCACTATGACCTCATGGGTAACACTTGCTGCCATAATGTTATGCAGATCTCTGCACTCTGCTCCTGGTTGAAACAGAAAATCAGATTTTTTAGGAAAAACAAACACCTTGGATAGAAGCAATGTTTCCCTGCAAGGATATTGCCACTGTAACCAATTTGCTCTAATAGCAAACTTCAACCACTGGTAAAAAATTGCAAAAATAACAATGATTCTTAAAACCATGCTTTTCAGCTGCTACCTGTGAATGTCTTGGGGTTTTTTCCCCTTACAGTCTTCTGCTATGCTTTCAAGTAGATGTCTATGGATTGTTGATTTTCTTAAAAAAGTTGATGTTAGTAATAATCTCAGATTTCTCACTAGGGGATGAAATTCTAAGACTCATTCCTGTCACTTCCATTTTTTTACTGCTACAACTTCCTTTAAAGAGGAGGAAAGCACCCCATCTACATATTCTAGAAGCAAGAAATATTTCCAATACCTCTTCACTTCCTTGTCAAGAAAGCACATCTACCCTCTCACCCACCACATCAAAGAACTCTTCTTCCAGTCTCAGATGAACACCTGAAAGAATCCAGTGGTCCAGGGCTGCTTCCCTTGCTGTTTAGCAAGGGTTAAAGTGACTGCCCTCTACTACTTATGAAATTAAGCTCCAAATTATTTGCTTCTAAACACTATCATCACGATCACCAAGAGTCCCTAGAAGTAATTATACGGCTTTTATAACCAGTGAAAGAATAAAAAAATTAAAGGTCAAACCTTTTTTGCACCAAAAGTTTGCTTCTTTCTTTTTTTATAGGCAAAAGAATCTGAGAGAGATAGAGGCTGAATTATTGTGGCCTTTCTGCCTCCCAGCTTTTTAATTAGTAGAATTGCACAGCTATGGCTTAAAATACTGTCACCCTGAAACTAGGGTGACTGACTTTGAATTTACTGAACATTAAAGGTATATTTACTATATAAATTGCAGGGCTGTGCACTTCTGAACGACACTTGCATTCATCTGAACGTCACACATCAGACCACTCTATAAACATGCTATTTAAGACTCACAGTATGCCAGCAAGTGCAGGCAGATGTTGAAAACCTTCTCTACTGCAATTGTTTCAGTGGCTCTTTTCATCCTCTAGTTTACATCAGGAAAAACTAGAAATTATGGAGCACCAAAGGCTCAGGGAACAGAGTGCAGGGCTGTGAGAACAAAAAAATAATAATCAAGATAAAAACCAGGATATTTATTGCCAGGAAAAATCTATCTTAGAGTAACAGGGATTGTTTTCACAGCCCACAGACTAACTTCCGAGGTCAAATCTCAACTCAAATAAATTCACTGGTTTATACAAAGGTTCATAGCTTACACACCTGCACATACCATGACAGCTTCTTTATCTAAAGGTACCTCAAATATGAGTCAAACACACTGCTCAGTAAAACAAGAGACAGGTCTTGGCCCTGAGTTATGGCAATCTTTTGTTGAAAACCTTTTCACATGTTAGTTCCCTGCTGAGAGAAGTAAATACCTCAAGCACAGAGTTGAACACAATGAACTTTCCTCAATATTTCTATTTTTCACTCTGTCACCTTTTGACAATTAAAATCAGTGTATACACAAAAAACCAACCTGCATAAAACCCGCAGGTGCAAACCTCTATTTACAAGCCCCTTGCCATGGGCAACACCAGACCAGGTTGCTCCAAGCCCCATCCAACCTGGCCTTGAACACTTCCAGGAATGAGGCATCCACAGCTTCTTTGGTGTTACAAGTGTCTATCTAGGCTGTAAAATGATTGAAGATTCTTCAGGCAATGCTACTTGAGAGACTAAATGTTCCTTGAGAGACTAAACTCACAAACATTTCTCACGCTGTCTCTACTGCTCAAGCCAGCTTTCTGTGAGTTAGCTCACATATCTGCCAATGAACAGGTATTGCCTTTGCTGGGGGGACTCGTAAAATTCATTACCAGGACTTCAAGGTTTTATTAGAATTTCTTTCATGAGGTCAAATCAATCAGAGAGATTTGTATGAGTTTCCACCCGTTAAGCAGTGCTGGGGTTGTTGGGGCCCTGGCTCTGCTCCCCTTGCTAACACAACAGAAACCCAGTATCTGATCTTCCTAATGGAACTGAGTCATGGTTTCAAAAACCCCATCCAAGCTTTACTGCTCACACCTGCACTGAGCACTCTGAGGTGTGTTCTGCACACATACCTTTGCCATCTCCTCAGCATCTTACTCAATATACATTTCCCAAAAGTACCCAGCTGGCACCAGCACATTCCTTTGGAAGCCAGAGCCTGCTGCAGTGTGGAATCACTCCAGGGAAGACAACTCGTATCGGCTGAGAGCCTGACCTGCTTAACTTTGGGTACCCTATAATTCTGTGTCTTCCTTTGCAACAACCTGATCTGTTAACTACATCCCTGTACTCCAACCTGCTAGGAAAACTCATTTTTAGTTCATTCTCACTAAGTGCATAATCAGGTCTTTGCCTCTACTGTGTATAGGGATGGGTGGAGGGGGGGGAAGACTGAAAGAGGGGATGTATTTTTTTTTTTTTAATTTTTTTTTAAGAGGTGTGATGTGATTTTTATTGTATGACTATTCACCTGCTTTCTGTGACCTCCTAAACGTATTTAAGAGGGAATTTGACACTGGGACCAAACATGAGGCTGGGGGAGAAGTCAGCTAACAAAAACCACATGTGCTCAAGCATTTTGCTTTGCCTCGCTAATATTGAAGAGATTTGTTTTGCTCAGTAAAGCACTTGCATTTCAGCTCAGTCCTGCAGGGAAAAGCTAATCCTCAAGTTATGGCAATACAGGCAGCTGATATGGGGAAGGAAGGAGGGGGCCAGAGAACCATGGGAAGGAGAAAGGAAAGACTCAGCATTTTAGCCTGACCTGACTCCAGGTTCACACGAGAAGAGGTGAAGCTGCAGCTGTCATGCCAAAGGGAAATGCAGTCATTTATAAACCCAAGGAAGTCTCCTGGGAAAGAGAAGTAACAAAAAAACCACCAAAACTAGAGTTAAGGGCAGGTTTTTCCCACCGGGTGAGAGACCCAGTGCAACCAGACCAAACTCTGGCACTGCTCTCAGAGCAGCTCTGGCCAGACTTCCTCCCTGTCCCAGCAGGGGCAGATGCCACCTGCCTTTTCCACATCATCTCTCCAGGAGAAGACCTCCTCCAGCGTGAGAAGCTCCACCATCAAAGCACAGAAATCCATCCCTTTGCTAATATACAGAGGATCTCATGGGAACAGCTACTGTCCACAGTGGCTGACGGCTGAGGAAAAAAATCAAATTATATCTCCTTTCCTCCCCCCCATCCTGAATATATCACTTTCACTTGAAGTTTGACTCATATCTGCTTTTGGAGAGCAGGAGAAAACTGTTGTCTGTGCAGCTGAATAGGGAACAACCACTGTGAATATGCATGATCTGATACTGGTATCTCTTCAGGTATTTCAGCACACCTCAGAGGTGAGAGAGAGAAGCAAGGCTGAGTACTCAGGAGGTTAACAACCACAACAAACAGCAAATCATTCAGAAAAACATTTGATCAACACAGAGACAGAAAATTGTATAGCAAACTGGTCTGTGACCTATGGGGCATAACAACTCAAATTGCAAGAAGGGCTCATGGGGAAGGAAATAAAAAAAACAGCCAGCAGGATTCCCAGCCTAAAATAAAAACTACAGCTGCCAGCTGGTTTGTTCACATCGAATATCCAAACTAGGCTTTCTGGTTTCTCTAAAACTCATTTCATGAGGAAAAATAAAATTGTGATAAAAATACAATTCCTTTCTTACGGTAGCTACTTGGGTTCATGGTTTCTGTGACCTGCCATTGAGAAAGATGTGATGGCAACTGTCCTCCTTGTGCTAAGTGCCCTGGCAGCAAGTGCTTAGCCTGGCAGGGGAGCCCAGGGTTTCACCAAAGGGCAAATTATATCCTGCTAATTGAACCAGCATCATTTTAGAATCTCCCCATGAGCCTGTCAGGTTTGTGCATGGGCAACTGTGAAGATCTTAATGGACCTGGGAGGCTGAATCAAATAGAAGGACCAAGCAAGAGCAGAGAAAATGGGACACAGCAGGAGGGTATCAAATCCTTTTGGGTTAATAACGCACCTTCCCGGGATGTGAAGCAGAAGCCCAGAACTCCGGGCTGTGTTCATTAATTGCCATGCACGAGAAAAACCCAGCAAGGCTCCCAGCACACACAAAGCTTTGGCAGAGAGAAAGGAGGGGCAGGGGAAACAATCCAGCCCTCCCCAAGCAATGCAATTAATACATTTGCTGCAGCTTTGTGTCATGTTCCCTCAGCACCACTCAGCTCCAGTTGTCAGCATCTGTCTGGAATGAGCTGCTCCATGAAGCCAGTGGCCCCACTCACATGGAGAGGCAAGGGATAAGATTTCAGGAAAGGCTGAAGTCCACTGTTAAGGGATTCATCCACATATATTGCCTGTCAGCTACAGCTGAGGTACAATATTGGCTGCCCTTCTCCTGGTGAGTAATAACGGGACTTTGCTGAAGACAGAGGTACCTGACTTCCATGGAAACCAAAGTTTAGTTCCGACCTGATGACTAAAATACAGCTCACTTACTTGTGAGAGGAGGTGCCAACAATGAAATATAAAAGGGGACTCGAAGGAGTATCTCTGCTTTTGCTCCTGAATCATCTCTGCTCTGCAAGAGTACAGGCAGAAATGCAACAGCAATACCTGAGCATTAGTAAAAAACCCGACAAAATCAAGTGCGTGCACAGAGAGGCAATTCCTTTTTCTGAGCATGAGGAATCAGAGCAGAAAAACCAGATAAAAAGGAATTTTTTTATCATCCCAGATGTACTCAGTAGAGGATCTGAGGCCCAGAGAAGCTAAATAACTTGCCTAAGATGAAACAAATGGTTGGAAGGTGGATCTAACGTATAAATCCATATATTATTTGAACCTATTCAGTACTCTGACCATGCTTTCTCTCTCATATGGTAATTCATAAATAGGCTTGGGTGTATACCTCATAATACCATTTATTACATACATACATCTTCCAGCATAGGCAACCAAGCTCCTACGGGATTTGACTCCTGGGCTTAATTGGCAGGCTTGTTTGTGGAACCAGCAGGTGCATTAGAAGTGAACAGAGAGCACATTCTCACATCACAAAATATGTGCTGCAAACCATGTTATGAGAGACTAAGCCAGGGAGCAAGCACAAAACCATCCAGCACCATCCAGCCCCTCCAGATGGCCAGGAGCCCAGGGAGGAGCACCACGCGCCCTCCCAACCAACAGCCTGGGATGCCCTCAGGCTGCCCACACAGGCACTCAAGGAGGGCTTGAGTCATTTGCACCATCTTTTCCTTACCTCTCGCACCTCTTCTCCTCAGTGCTTAATCCCAGTGAGTAAGTAACAGGGCTTTCATACTGGATTCACTTTGGCCATAGCAAAAAGAGAAGTACCAGAAGGAAGAAGCAAGAATTTGGAGAAGACTGTGGCTGATGTGGAGCATCCACTTCATTGGCCAAACATTGTTCCTGACTCCTGACTCCTTACTCCTTTCTGGTTGGTTTGTATGAGGGCAAGGAACATCAGATGCCACCGGTCTGTGCAGACCCACTTATTACCTCAGAAGATGCAGGTTTGTGATAGGGACTGGAGAGAAAATTGTCTTTTAATACCTTCCTCCAATGCATCTTGATTCTGCTACCTACTGCAAAAATCTGGTCTGAATATGGCTGATTCCAAACCCCTTTAAAGGAAGAACCACATTAAAACAGCTGAAAATTTCCCTTGTCCTCACCTTACCAAAGTGATTTTTTCTTTTTAAAATTGCTATGAAACAAAGAGAATGGCTCAAATGGAAAGAAATTATCTCCATTGATCCAAAAATAATTTCATGGAAAACTTTGGGCCAAAGAAAAGGAGACATCTTCAAACTATGCGTGTGACTGACATCTCTTACCAGGCCCAGATGGGAGTGATGCCTACAGGAGTGTTTAAAATTAGTCTGGGTAACAGGATTGCTGCTACTGTTGTTGGGAACTGTCCTATGGCCAAATTTATTTCACTCTCAGTATGTTTTTCCTGATGTTCAGCCAAAGTCGCTCTCTTTGTTTCATTGTTAAGTGTGCCTGTATCTCTGTACCACTCAATGCCTTCCCTCCTGGGAGTCTTTACCCTCAATAATGTATAGTTTATTTATTACAGTGACTCTTCGCACAAATTTAATCATGGCAGTGGGTGAAAAGGGTTGGGACAGGCAGATAAAGCTTATCACGTGTTTTAAGCCTCATCTCTCACTCCAACAGAGAGGTACTTTCCCCTCTGAACACTAAAGATCCCCAGTCTGACCCAGCAGCTTTTCAACAATTCCAGGAGGCAAAACAGCATCTCATAAAACCTGGGACTACATCCCACTCTGAAGGACAAAATGACACACTCTAACAGGATTTTACCCTGTGCAGGACTCAAGTCAATCGTTTTTCCCTTGAAAACAAGCTGCAAATAATTGGATAAGCAGTGTCCTATTTCCAGGATATAGACCAATGTACTTGGAGTTGCTCCAGCTCTGCTGCTGTGATAAACTCAGTTTAGATTATCCCTTCTGCACACACAACTCACAGAGAGAAATTGGATTGCTAAAAGCAAAGCAAAGGTAAACACCAGTTTTGGAAGTTCCCCTAGTGCCATCCAGGATTCCTCCCCACTTAGGGGTATGTTGGCTGATTTTTACTACACGTTCTTCTATTTGCTAAAACATCCAACTGCTGTTCAGGAAGACCCAATTATGAAAAAGAAATCCTGCCACAAAAACATACAGTAAATACACACAGAAACCACTTTGCAACAGCCCCAGGGTAGTCACACCTTCCCAGGATGGAATCATCCCCAGCTGTGTTATGGTTGTCCAAATCACACTGCTGGTCCCAGTTACACAACAAACTCCTCAAGGCTTGAATCGACATCATCTAAATTTGTGCAGATTCCAGAAGGCTTCTCACATTCAGCAAACTGTTTCTCTTGGGCAGAAGCCTGACCATGCTCTTTATCCACCACTGCAGCCCCCAGGCTGGTTTCTTTTGGGGTGGACACCATTGTCTGTCCCCAGGAGCCATTCACATCGACAAATACTGATTCAGTCCCACCTGCCCTGTCTTCCTGACACCGACCTTCAAGGGGGCCTTAAGACAAGGATAACATAGCTGGGCTTGCAAGAAGAATGGGATCCAACAATTACCAGTCTTCCAGTCATTCAAACCCTTTCTTTAACATACCGTGGATTTTTTTTTTCCCCTGACTCAATTAGAAAGCTGCACTCATTTTTTCCCTGCCTTTAGCATCTCCCTCTGGTTTTTCCTAACAAGGTAAGTTGCAACATAAGCTGGCAGCCCCTGCAAACAGGAACAAGAGCACACTCTGTGATCTCAGAGGAGTTTGGACTTGTGATTTGCTCTGAACACTGCTATGGAGAAGCTCTCTCCAGATGTGTTGTGCTAGACAGAGATGCTCTCTAGCATAGGGAGGACAGCTGGTATTTAAAGTGCTTAAAGCCATAGGAAGGCAGCAAGAAATTGGTCAAACAACCCAGTGATGAGGCACCAAGAAAGGTTTGTAGCAAAGGTGGAAGTCTCCTTTCTGAGTTTCAGGAATAACTGCATATATAGAGTTCCTCAAATGCCTCCATCAGCACACAGAAGCAGTTTTTTAATTTCTGGCTCTCTGAGAGGAATGCAGTTGGTTTTGGCTCCTCTGTTCTGTCTACTGGGCAAGGAACCTGAAGAGGAGCTAAATTCAGCCAGTCTGGAACAGCAGTGGCCCAGCCACCAGGTGGGCCAGCCCCAGAGCCACCTTCTGGTGGGGCAGGCTACATATTCTATGGAATAATTCCTGCCAGGCTCCCCCAGAGTTTTCTTCCAAGGTCCATACACAGAAGAATTCAGGGAAGGTGCCCTCAGTCTAGCCAGGCTGTTCTGGATGCCTTTAAGTTCTCTGTGAAACCCTCAGGGCAGTGTTAGCCCAAGGATTCTCCAGCAAATGGGACCCTTTTATGGGAAAGTCTAGACTTCCTAATGACCTTGGAAAAGCAGCCAAGTGCTCCTCCACCCAGCCAGTGCTGCCTGCAGGCTGCTGTCTCTGTCCCACTGCCTGGGGAACCTTTCTCCTGCCATTGCTTCATATTCTGCAGCTGCTTTTGGTCTTCAATGTGACAAATCACTTGTTTCACAGACTTTCCTCCCCTGATACTCCTTATCTGCGTGGTTAACATAATAATTCCATATCTTCATCACCAAACAGGTACCCTTGGAGGTAACATAAAATGCTGTTGACTAAACGCATTTATTTTCTTAAAAAAAAATAAAAAAATTAAGTACCTAATACATTTCCTGACTCATTCCTACATGCACCCCTCAGCATTTTCCCTTTGCCAGTATTAGCTACACAGCCAGCACAGCTTCCACTACTGCTTCCCTCCTCACACAGGCCTCAGATGAACTCCCAGCACTCCCTCCAAGTACTCCAGGTAGGCTTTATTCCCATCTCACCTCCTCAGCAACACACTAGATCAGTTTTCTCAGCTCCAACAGGAGAAAAGAAACGAGAATGCGAATAACCCCTTTGCAATCTTCCCCTCACCACCCTTGCCCTTTCCTTCCCTACCCATGGGCTTCAAGCATGAACAACACAGAGCAGAATCATGGAATGGTTTGGGTTGGAAGGAACCTCAGAGATCATTTCATTCCAATCCTCTGCTAGTGACAGGGGCACCTTCTGCTAGACCAGGTTGGTCCCTCAAGGTTCTGTGGATGGTCCTTCTGCACACACACAGGACACATCCTCACACAAACCCCTCTGCACTGAGTGGTCCTGACCCCACATTTGAGGAAGGAGGAAGCTCTCCCTGCTCTCCTCACACATCCTGGCTCCGGGGCTGCAAAGCACCACACACAGACACCGTCTCTGCACCTTTAAACCTGCTGAATGGCTCAGTTCAGAACATGAACAGAGTGTTTGACTTCAGCAGAATTTAACCAAAGAGGCACAACTTTCTTTGGCTCCTCCGGCACTGACGCACAGCTCTCTTGCATTATGTTCCCTAATGAGGGCCACCTGAAGCCCAAAACGGTGCCTGAGCACAACACAGCACTCTCTTTTCATGATGGGCTAACAAAAAAAATAATACTCTGATTATTTCTCACTCACAGATAAACTTGGCCATCACACTAAGGAAATTAAAGCAAATAGAACCAGTCTGTCAACTGGAACGCTCTGCCTGCCCTGGCTGTTACTTTACATGGATCTTAAATTAAATGTCAAATAGTGTTTGGCACAAGAGCCTTGTGACTGCCCTTAGAGAAAATCTGACACCTTTGCTAACTGTTTCCCACTGCTCTCTACTGCTTGGCAAGGGGTCGGGGAAGTACAGACTGTCTCACTGCTCTCTGTTTTTTCCCCTTATTTTTCTCCATGAAGAATGCATGAAAATAAAGAAATATCTTGTGTTTAATCAAAGTGACTGAAAAGAGTGCAGTGTTAGGTAACATCAGGCACAATTGTGGGGCATTTCATTTCATTTGCTTTCCTGGCACTTCCACCCCAGTTAAGCTGACATAACAAACATCCATCAGTGCTTTCTCATCTCTACCTGCTCCAGTTTCAGTACTTTTGACTCTGAGTTTTAGCAAAACAGGAGCTGAACAGCTCTACCACATAAGGTCAACCGGTCACCTTGCAGTGCCAACACACCTCTGCCAACCTGGTGTCTCCCCCTGCCACAACTTTACCATCACCTGGATGCTGCCTTCCACTGCATCCCCAGGAGATAAGCCATGCACAACACACTGGAGACCTCCCAGGAGCTGGCATTCCCTAGTGCCAGGTTAGGAACTGGGCTTTGAGACAGCAGTCGGGTTATTATAACAAAACAGCAGTGACAACTGAGCCACAGTAACTCTCCATGAGCACACACAGAGCCAAGGGGAAATAGAAATGGGATTGCACCCAGCTGAGACCACCCAAGCTGCCTGCATCATGCTAGTCTTTGTGCAGGGGTGAGCCTGTTCCCTCTTGCCATTCTCCAGGCTGAGCCACCAATCCAAGCAAACGTATCCATCGGCAAGGATGCAGAATTCCCTCTGTTCCATCAGGAACATTGAGGAACAGAAAGTGTTCAGCAGAACTACAGTTCATAGAAACAGAGCACCTGCTGTGAAAGGGCAAAAGCAAAACCAAGTTATCATTAAGTGTCTAGAACCAGAA
The DNA here is from genome assembly GCF_000691975.1 of Corvus brachyrhynchos. NCBI lineage: Eukaryota > Metazoa > Chordata > Aves > Passeriformes > Corvidae > Corvus > Corvus brachyrhynchos. Next base: position 7,370,629 of record NW_008239758.1, on the reverse strand, counting down.
CAAACACTGAGCTGATGTTGCTGCCTTGCGTTTGTCTCCAGACAGCACCAGAAATGCGCTTTCCTTCAAGGTCTGGAAGTTCCATACTGTGTGTCTCTGGATGATAAAGAGCTAACTGCCAATGGCCACAGATTATGTAAGTATATATATACATATTTTAAACTCAGCTGAAGACCAAGTACACTGTTCCTCATACACACCTGGAATCCAGTTTGGGTTCACACACACTTCATCTCCACCCTATTGCTTTAATCCCTGCAGAAAGTTCCTGGCAGCATCAGTGAGGGTTTCAGCTCTGCCTCTGTGCTCTGGGAAGTTCACACTGAGCTCAGAGTGCTGCTACAAGGGCTGTGAGAAGATGAGCCTTTCCCATGGACTTGTTACTATTCCATGTCTGCACCCAGCTGGGGCTCAGGAGCTGCAGAGAAGAAAAAACAGGAACCAATATATTTATTGTTTTAACCCCTCACCTCCCAGAAAAAAAAAAAAAAAGGAAAAAATAGAAGAAAGCCTGTGGGTTGAGGTGAATTCTGGGCAAAAGCTAAAGGGATGTGAAGGGAAGGCAGTGAGTGGAAAATACAAGGAAACAACAGAAAAAAAGAATAGATATTTTCTACAGTATTCTAATTAAACTGTACTATTTTGAATCCTGCATTGATCACACTGGCAGGCAGAACTCACACAAGTGGTGATGGTACTGGGTCTGTCCTGAATTTGTTCCTGCCCCTGTGGAAGTTGGAAAGATTGCTAGAGATGGGGAGCACAAGGGGCTCCTCCTCTTTTGTGGTAACTCCTTCATCAAGACAAAACCATGCAAAGCTAGTGCCAGTCAGAGGTTCAAGGGATGTGTGAAGCTGAAGGTGCCTGAAGGCAAAGGCATAAAAGTGGCTCCAAATTCTGCACTCATTTGCAGTAGGGAAGGCTGAGTTCTTGAATTAAGCTGAAATACATTTGTGCAGTAAGCAGTGCCTTTCATCTAATCATTTTACCTGATATGCACAGTGTTAAGTACTACACACTCCAAATCATAAACCTGGCACAGAAAAATTAAGTGACAACACCCAAAGGTTCCCCAGAAAGCTCTTGGAGCTGATGAGGGAGCACAGACTGGTAGACACCTACCTGTGTCCACTTGCCAGCACTTCCCTATCAAGTGCAATCTCAAAACCCATTCCTTCTGCTCAGCAGTTTTTTGCTATTACAGAGAGATAGCACAGGCTCTTCAAGCAGCACAGTGCTGGCTGACTGGAAACACAGTAGAAAATAAGTATTTTCTTCTTCCATTTTTTTTTTCTCCCCCAAGCAGCCTGTAGCTCTCTGTGATGTGCTCTGCTGATGGGTCAAGCAGAGCAGGAAAGACCCTCAGTACTTCCTATGCAAAAGGGAAGCCTAGTGGGATAAAAGAGATGCTCCACTTTTTCTCATCCTTACCTCTCCCACCATACTTCCCCACACATAACTCCTTGTTCTCAATGAACTCCTGAACTGCTGCAAAGCTCTGCTTAATTTCCTACATGCCCCCGAGGCCTCCCAGGGCTTAAAAGAAAAAGACCTTTGGAAAGGATTAAAAATAGTGCAGGGGAACTTCCATCCTATGAAGTACAGTTATTTGTAAACTGCTGTGCAATTAAAGTGCTGCCTGGGCACAGCAGGAGCTGAGGGAAGTGTGCCATGAGCTGTGCCTTTTACATTCAGTCTGAGCCCATGTGTCCATTCTCCTCACCAGCTGACTGAGCTGCTGGCACTGGGTAGTGTCCATCTAATGGGAGAGAGCAGTCTCATCAAGAAGGGGGTTAGAGGGGCAGAGCTGTGGGGGTGGTGCAGCATAGGGTGGTCTGTGTAGCCTGCTCCTCCCCACCTTCCTAACTGCAGTTGTCTCTCCATGGAAAAAATCCTCTTAACTCCAGATCTTTTGCTCAACCAGTGACAGACCCTGTTGTGATACACTTCTCTTTTCCTCCAAAAAATCAGTTTCCATCAGAAATCCAGGGCAGGAGCAGGAAAGACCCCTCCAGCACCATCCCCTGCAGGCTCCAGGATCCGTGGAAAAAACAGCAATTTTCATACCACGTTTCCACGATAGCAGTGAGCGGTGCTGCACAGGCAGAGGGTCACCACTGGAATGCAAGTGTGGGCAGAGGAAAGTTTGAAAAGGGAAAAAAATGCCTCTCCTGCCATCAACACCGTATCTGACAGAAGAGGGAAACAGGAAGAAGGATGCCAGCTGTTTTGATAGCTGTTCTCAGTTTAATGTGTCCTCCAAGGTAAATATACTCTCCTAAAGGAACAAGATCATAATTGGGTCTGTGAAAATTTGCCTCTCAAAACACTAGAAAACCCAAAGTACTGTACCACACAGCCAGGAAAGAAAGGCAAAGATAGAAAATGCTGCTTGAGGGCTACAATATATTAAGACCTGACAGGAGAAGAGACATCCCACACAGCCAGGGAAGAGTCATTGGAAGAAGAGCCAACAACAATTACTGAGGTGATGTCTCAGTCTGTAAGACAGGACTAGAGAAAAGCCTGGAGAGCAAGCTGACTCGTATTTTGCAAGAAAGACCTCGGCCCCGATCGTGTTTCGCTTGCTCCACGGGACAGTTGGCAACCCACAGCTGGGCCAGACTGGCAAAGATCCACCAGCATTTATCCAGCCTTGCCCACCGGCAGCCAAGAGACTGACCGTGGGGACTGAAGGCATTTACTGCTGTGCAGGGCCAGCCCTTTACCACTGCAACAACAGAGAACCTCAGAATGCACATTCTCTCCTAGCACCCATGGGCAGCAAAGGATTTAGCAGGAAAATGCTAATCCCTTTTAATAAGATGAACTTTATGGTCTGTACTTTGCTAGTTTTAATGAGCCCGCCTGCAAGGGTTGATTGATTTACTTGCCTGGTGCTCTTAGACTCAAATTTATTATAATTAAGTTGTTAGTTAAAGAAGTTTGCCTTGCTCTCCATGCCTGGGACCTCAGGTCATTATTATTAGACTCTCACATGCATCACCCCCATCATTCTGCATCTAGAAATTAATGAGAGATTGGCAACGCCACTCCCCTCCCCTCCACCCCCCACGCCGCCCCTACCATGGTTACTTTGGCAGCAGAGGGGCATGAGCAAATGGAAAGGCAGGATGGAATACGGGTTTCTGTGCACAAGCGAAGCGCCTGACTCACAAAACCACTTGGAGCAGAGCGAGCAAGGCGAGGGCAGCCTTCCAGCTGCAGGCACTGCCTGCCTTCATGGCACTTGGGGGCAAGGAGCTGAGTGGACGGTGACAATGTGCAGAGTCTGGGCAGATTTCCGCGTGCTGGACGAGGGAGAACGACTGGAGAGTCATGCTTTTATTTACTTAATCAGTAAAGCAGCTGTTTCCCCCTACCCTTGTCTGGAGAATAATGGGGCATTATGCTCTCAGTGCAATAAAAGGGCCGCACTCACACGATTACATCACATCACCATGCAGAGCCAGGGATGAAGCTCAGGAAGCCAAGGATTCAGCTCAGGAAGAGCCAGCAACAATTGCTGAGGTGATTTCTGCAAGGCACAGACCTGGGGAAGACACAGGACAGAGATTGCTCGTGTTTTGTGAGCTCCACCAGAGGCCGAGGGCTGGCAAGCTCAAACCTTCTTGTGCCTCGCTGCACTCCAGGGATGCAGTCCCAGAGTCTGTATCCATTGGGGAGCACCTACTGTGTGTCCCAACCCCACTTTGAGCCGCAGAATGCCTTCATTTCCCCACTGGCACCATGTTTCTTTCACAAAGCACACGGATGCATGAGCTTATCACTGCTGCGCTCAGCCTGAAGCTCCTTTTGCTATTGACGGTGTGCGACATCCAGAATACAAATTCCTTTCGACACACTGTATTTTTGCTGCCCTATTTGAGGTATCTCTACCCTAGTGCAATCTCAATCAGTGATTAGATTTCTTAGCCATTACAGCAAGCAAATAACAAGATTTCATTGTTAATAAATAATAATAAATAATTTTCCAGAGACGTTTACCCATCTTCCAACCTAGCCAGACACAAGCCAGCTCCAAAAGTGAAGTTGTGTAACTGGATTATGCAGTGCCCTCTGCAAGCTAATAAATTCTGCTTGAGTTAACTCTGGCCACGTGGCATTTGGCCAGGTCAGCTCACAGCAGGTCAGCTGAGAGCTTGGGTCAAGAGAGCTCTTGCTGTGAGGAACAGGCTGGATAAACTCTCTGAGCACACTTTGAAGGTGGATTTAGCCAATCCACAAAAGGGTTTGCGCCATTCACCCTATGGGAGTCTGCTGAGGAAGGAAGACAGAATATACATGAGGTGTGTGCTAGCTTCACTGTCTGAGTTCCAACAGGAGTCATCTGTCTCACTATCACCAAAACATGTGGTTGTATCTAGAGAAGCAGCTACATCAGCATATTTTGACACAGAACCACCAGCAAAAATATCACCATATCCAGTATAATCCAGAGAATGAGAGGACCCTTGAAAGCAGGCAGAGCTCAAGGAACAGAGCAGCCAGACCAAACTACTCTATAAAATTCCTGAAGGAGTCACAGCTGTGAATTTGCCTGCAAAAGTGAGAAGAAAAAGCCCAGGCAGAAGACCCTTGGTGTGCTTTTGGTTTGGACACCCTTCTCTGAATGAAGCAGTCAAGATCTCAATCCCTCCTCTCTTCTACAATCTAGTCATGGGGCTACATAACCACTTTCCTGACCTTAACTGAGGCAATATTTTAATGAGATGCTCTGGGCCATGGTTAAGTCTGCAGACATGTTTATGCACCCTTCCCGAGGAGACGGAAATGATGGGAATGAGTCATGACAGGTGATGGAATGATTCAGACATCCATCCACCCGCTTTCCATGAACTGTATCACTTCTGACTGCAATAAATTGCCCATATAAAAATAATGGGCTGTTAAATTCCAGGGCATCTCTCAAAGTCAGACTCCTATTTCTAGGATGGTATTTTCAATAAGCAGATTTATTTGAGAATTAGAAAAAAATGTTCCCTGGCACATTTAACCCCAGTGCAAGCACTAATGCTGCTATTTAATTAATTAGATTTTAGCCTTATGGACTCTCAAGTTAGTCCAGCTCAGAGCAGGCAGAGAAATACAGAGACCCACAGAAATATGTTGCCAATGAAGTGAAGTTCATAATCAGGCTTAACTCTCACATGTGTTAATGGCTGGAAAAGCTGTAACTATTAGTTCATTTCTGTGCTTTATGAGATGTATTTACATGTTAATGACTATGGTAAGTACAGGAATCTGTTTGAAAATTAAAACATTCCTGTAGACAGGTAGTGAGGTCCAACCAGGCTGACAATGTGCTAAGGTCAGCAAAGTCATCAGGAAAAAGGGAGAAACATGTTACGGTCACTTACATGATAAATATTCTGGATTTCAGTAGCTTTTATGGATATCTCTCCTGATTCAAGATGAGATTTTGTGAGCACACTATAAAAAGTAGTCATAAGTTATTAAATTTATCCTGACTGGTTATTAAGGACAGTGAATGACAATCAAGGGAAGGTACTGGCCCAGCATTTCTTGGAGTCAAGGAGGACTCACGCATTTTCAAGGGAGGAAGAAAACCTCCTTGGTGTTTATAAATGGGAAAATAAAATCCAGACCTGTGACAGGTGGTGCTTCAAAACCCTCTACACCACACCTGACATATATTTTGCAAGCCCTTTGTACTCATGCCCCAGCCAAACTCTAAGTGGTTGCCCACTTTCTAACTCAGGTCAGCTCCTTGTTTTCTGCCAGGAAAAGCCATCAAATAGTGCTGCTGTATTTCTTTTAAAAGCATGTCCTACCCAAGATAAAACAGCAGAAAAGGTCACGGTGCACCTCAGTGCTTCCTTTAATGGCTTCAGTAGTCCTCACTCGCCAAGTGCAGGTTCACTGAGGATATGTCTGTCCAACACCTCCCAAAACCCCTTAAAATCTCTCAGCTTTTCTCAGGGCAGAGTTTACTCCTTACAGTTATTTCTTGGGCGAAAATTTTCCATTTCAGTGGTGGCTTTCTCCTGAAGCCAACACATCCATCTACCTGCTATCCTCACCATCCACCACTGTCATTTTCAGGTCCAGGTCCAATTCAGCAGCAGAGATTTTTTTGTTGGTTCCACCACTGATGCAAATGCAAACCTTATCTGCAGCAATGCTTGATTTCCATTCTGGACCACAGATCCCTCTGCAAGCCTGAACCAACCTCCTTTATAAGATATTTTCAAAGCATGCTTGAAATCCCTTTAATCTTACCCTGCTCTGAAATAAAGTCCATGATGTCTTTCCCTGCCTATCTGAAAAGCATTCTCGCCAAGAGAGTTCACGTTAGTCTCCCACAACACATGTAACTGAATTATGCTTTCAGAAAGTTGCTGTATTGATCTCTCTACTGATAAAAGAAGGCATGTTAAAAGACATTTTTTACTGCTGACATGACTGCACAATAAGCAGGATAGGATAAAAAACATGTTCTTCCTTGCTAGCAGACAAAGAGAACCCCTTGACTACTCCCACAATGGAGAAAAGCAGATCCTAATGTAAAACCAATGCATTAATCATGTTTGATTAAGTAAACAGCGACTTTGCTACTGTGGTAGCCACATGTCATTTGTAATATAGACTCTCTGGTCTGGTTAAATGAAAACTAAATTGGGCTAAACAATCAACTCCACTGTCTGCTTTCAGGCAGATCCGAGAGGGGAAATTCTGCTAAAGGCACTTATTTATCTTTCCATCCTAGCTGAAGTTAGTTTATATATTTGTGTTTACACATAGCTAGGTACATACATTAATGATGGGCTGTGTTGATGAAAAGGTAGGGTTGAGCTGACCAACAAAATAAGCATGGGGAGAGGAGGGGAGGATTGGATCCCAGCCCAGGAAGATCTATGAGGATCTCCCTTGTGCAAAATAGAGATCATGCCAATTTTGTGGTTAGCTGCCTAAACCATACTCTGCCTTTGATCAATGCATTTATTCTAAATTCCCCCAACACCTTGAACTGCCCAATTACAGCTCCAACATTGACAGATCAGCCAGACTCAGTATCTAAAGCTAACCCAAGCCAGATCCAAACCCAAAGTGTTTCTCAGCCCATGGGATACGCTCATCCTTCCCTCCTCCAGCTTTTTCTCCATGAACCCCATGCCCACACCCAGCAGAGCAGTGGATCCCAATTCACCCTCAATGCTTTGCCTCAGGGACACAAGACATCCCAGCTGCCTCTCCAGCTTCCCACCTGACACCCAGACTATGGGGTCAGGGCTGCCACACACATTCTCCCACTGCCTTACAGCTCTGGAGCAATGTCAAGAACTCCAGTCCACTGAAGTCAGTGGAAGTTTTCCTTTTGGCTTGAAGGAGTCTCCCAATCCTCAGGGATGGAGGTGGGACAAGAAGCCAAGTTGGAGAGATGCTGACCAACACAGGACCTTGTCTTCTTCCAGAATCAGCTGCCAGTACTTCAGAGACTTAATCATGCCCAGCTTCTCTT
>NW_008239758.1:7296301-7362919 GCF_000691975.1 Corvus brachyrhynchos | reverse complement strand
CTTTCCCTATTACTCCATCATCATCTCTTCCACATCTATACTATCACCTAGATGTTTACAATTTGTAATTCAAAGCCTAAAGAGTTCCAGATAAGTGTTTACTTACCTGTAAAAAACTGGGAACACTGGAAAACAGACTATTGTTATAGTAGAAGATGAAGCTATTAATATTCCAACAAATTCACTTTCCCTTGAAAGTATCTACCCTTTTTCTCTATTTTGACACTTGAGCATCATCTTTGGCAGAAAAGGTAAAATGCTGCTGTTCTAATTAGGAATTAAATTGTGACTACTGTACTCTGATGTAGATAATTACAGATACAGCAGAGAATTATGAATTAAGAACCCACAGCACAGTAGATGAATGGAGGAAAAACCTTTTTCCAGAAACTGGAGGATTTTGTGTCCACACATACTGGTCTTGATTATTTCTGCTGCAGTGAAGGGAATCCACACTGCCCAACCTGCACAGCAGTTTAGCTAAAGAAATCACTTTCAGCTCCAAAACCATCTGAGCAGAACAACAATCATCATATAAACAAATAAACCTCTTGGGGCAAAAGCTATCCCAGTTTTGTCACCATTGATAGAGAATTTCAGCCTCTCTAATTTTCTACCCTAATTTGCAGGTTTCTGGCAATTTCTCTCTCATCTTCATGTGCATTCAGTTAAAGATGCCTTGAGATAAACTGCAAGATTTCTGTGAAGCATTTGCTCAGCTCCCCCTCCTATTCCTACCCTGCCAGCATCACCCTGGGAAAGGAGCTCTGATATCAGGCCGAGAGAAAGTCAATAGCTGACAGCAAGGAAATAATCTGAGCCATTGATCCTCACTCCAGCCTTCAGAGTCAATACAAACCAAAGGGAAGACACATGCTTATAAACACACACAAAAGGGAGAGAATATATTAACTCCCAGTGTGCTACAAAGACTAGGAATGGCTAATGTGATTAATGAGCACAAGAAACACCAGAAAAGGCACATCCAGGGAATGATGAACTTGCATATCAAGTCACAAAAAATATATTCTGAAAGGCAAGAGTCAGAGAACAAAATATTCTGCCATAAAGGTCAGATCTTCTATCTGACTGAATCCCTATGGCAATGCATAGGATATAAGAATAAGTGTCTATATACCCTCAGAGATGGCCTATTTCATTCTGCCTAGGGGCAAAGGTGGCAGAAAGTCAGTTTTAACTGATACTCATCCCCTGAGAAAAGTTGAAGTCTCCTACCAAGTTCTCCACCAAAAAACGTCCAAAAGAAAAGACTTCAGCACTGAGAAGGGATGTTATTGCACATTTAAGCTTGCCAAGGATGCCCTGATCCTTGGCAACAGATTTTTCCTGGAAAACAACTACATCACTCAAAACAATGTGACTCACTTTTAAAGTTATTCTTCATTCTATCATCAAACTCATATTTTACAACTCTGTTTTGCAGACTGGTATCTAATCCAATAGTGAGGCCTTTATTTTACATAAGCCTCATTTTTCTATCAGATATTCACATAGAATTTCAGCGTGCCATCAGAAGATGAACTACAACACAGACTAGCAACTATATGAAATATTCTTCATAATTAATTCACAGAGCATTCTAAAAATGAAGAGTCTCAAGGATATATTATGGTCAGACAATACCCACCAACACCGAAGAGTTTGATAAGAATAAGCCAATATTGATGAGGTAACACTCTACTTTGATACACTCATACTTACTGAGAAATAACAAAATTTATAATTATTGGAATGATATAAAGCATGCTGAAATCACATCCATAAACCTAAAACACATTGCCCAATTATCAGACACACAAGCCTTCAGTGCTCGGGATCAAGTCTTGCACTGAGTTTCATGGTTAGACATGGATCAGATAACCCTATGTGCTGCTCTTTTCCTTCTCAGCCCCAGATTCCCCCCTCCAGGACAGTCTCTAGTGCCTGCACACTGCCAGATAAATCTGGATACAGACTTTCTTTTGGAACAGAGATTCAATTAAATCCCACTTTCCAAAATGATCTGTGCACGCATCTGTGTGCTCCTCACCTGTGCTACAAATAACACCTGAAATTGGAAAAGATCGTGAGTGATATTCTTGGCAGCGTTAATCACACTGCTTTATTGACATCAACTTGTATTATACTGATCTACACCATCTGGTCCCAAATCTAATTTGCTTTTCACTGCCGACTTGCCAGCGGTTTACTTTCAATATTTTCCTGAGCTGGTGGAATGAGAAAAGACTGGTCTGCTTCAATTTTAATTTGTAGTCCAACTGCCTCCTGTCAGCTTCACTTCTGCCATTCCTGCCCAGCATAAAGTTGCTGTATTTCTCACGCAAACAAGCCTTACTTCTCCCAATTAAAAGGAAAGTAACGCTGAAAAGAACAGGCCAGACCTTCACGTTGTTTTTGAGGGATAAGTATAACATCCCAAAGGTCTGGCTTGACACGCAACTTCTATGCCCCCAACCTTGGCAGATGTGGTTTTGTTTAACTTGGACTGTGTTGGGTTCTGTGTGTGAGACAGATATTGTCTGTCAATACCCCTCAACACCCCTATTGCTGTTTGGGGTTGAGCCCTATGGAACAGGTTGGTGATCCAGGCATCAGGGATCCGTTTCTGAATCGCTGTTCCATTAATCCACCTCTGAAATGGTCTCTAGCTGCAGCACAGTTCTCTTCCTGTTCATTTTCCAGTTATTTCAGATCTATGAGTCCAGTACTGTTTGATGGACTCCCAAATTAGTGGCTGCCAGTTTATCAGCCCAGGGGAAATTGAATCCATTTTCTGCTGAACGCAACAGTTTTGAAAATGGTTCATGTGAAATATTACTATCCCTTACACGTGAAATAATAGGATTAGGTCCTTCTATGCATATCTAAAGAGATTATAAAATAGTTAAAATACATTAACTCCATTTCTTTCAGCATTTTTTTACCAGAAAACAACACCTTCTATTTACAGATTTTATAATTGCTAAATCTAAAAGTAGACCTGTTTTTCAAGGCTAACTCAAGTTCCTTCTTATGAGTCTCCATCTTCTTTTGGCTGCAGTTATGTGAGATGACAAGTTTATGATCCTCAGTGCATTCTAGTTCTCCTTCTCTAAGATATTATTAGCCCCTTTGTTACAGAGTCTTTCCTGTCAAAATGATCTCATAAGAATTTGAGCAAACTGGATCATCTTTATCAAAGTGAGTTAAAATCAGGAACAGCCCCACAGGGGCTCTATGGAAAGTAGCAGGGGATAGACACCTCTTCAACTCACAGACTGCAGCAGAAAACAAATGTCAAAAATGGGTATTTTTGTGGGGGTCTTAGAGCAAGATTCACCTCCCAGTTCCACCCTTCTGCTTGCATGGGATGTTTTTCATTTCATCACAGCCTCTGCTCCCACCAGTCCATCCTCACAGCAAGACTCATTTAAAGAATGGGTAGGAAAGGGCACGCCCACACCACCCTTAAAACACATCAGTCTCCAGGACTGGCAAGGGATGTTAAACCTGGCCCAGCAATAAGCTAATTCTCCCATCACTGCTGGGGTGATGCTGCGCAGGCAAGACAAGCCACAGGCAACCCCCTCTAAATCCAAATAAAAGCAGGAGATGAAATCAGGGGCTGTGAAATCCTTCCTGAGGGACCACCTCTCTCTCCAAAAGAGCATTTACAGACTATCCAGCTCAGGCATCAAGGCATTTCAGCATGAATGGGCTCCTTGGCTGCTCCCCACCTGCTCAGCTGGCAACATCACTTTGAACTTAACACCAGTTCTGTGGAACGTGAAAGACTGAACGATCATATCCCACAGTGACAGAACCTGATAAGTGGGATCATTGACTTTAGTTTGCCTTCAACTCAATTATTCATGCCCCAGCTAAAATAACTCCTAATATTTGGGCCATCTACTAACTAAGCATTACCCAATAAACTCTGACCTTATTACACTGCACTCCAGGGAAGTTTGTTTCTGACAACAGTGTAGAACCATCTATGTATTGCCTTCAGCCTTTTAAGTTTAGAGACCAAACTGAAGCCCTTCCAAGACTACAGGGTATGTGTTGCTGTGATTTGGAGTGAAGACAGAGAAAAGCAGGTCAAAAATCCCTTGTCTGAAAGAGAAAAGAAACACTACCAGGGAAATCAAAACCCAACACTGAATAGCAATTAAGTGAAACTGGTCTATCAGTTTTTTCTTGGCCCAGGTGAATCAAGTGTGCTCTGAACAACTATATAGCAACTATTGAGTAAAGCAAACCTCACATTAAAATTCAGTTCTCCTGAATAATTTGCAGCCTGATTAATTATCACCTTCATTCAGCAAGGTACTTAAACAGCTGAGCAATCCCATTAACCTCCCTAGGACTACACAGAAGATTGATGCTGGGTGAATGTGTGTTGCTAGACCTTGTGAGGGTTTTGCAACTAGGAAAAAGTCTGTAGGTTACCCATCCATCTTCCTTTGCCCTCCATCTTGTGAATATATGGGCACCCACATATCTCTATGCTACAGTATTGTCCTTCCAGTCAAGTAGAACAGATGTCGCCTCTGCCTCCAAGTGAGGAAGAAAGCAAGGAAAAACGGATAAAGGAAAAACACATGGCTGAAAAGATCTCAGCTGCTCAAGAGGTTTATCCAGCAGCAAGGAAAATCTATGGGCTCTACTTGTCTCTCCTAGAGGCAAGATTTCATTTTTAGATTAAGAACTTCAACACCCACTTGCTGTATGTGAACAGCACATTTCTCCCGTGGCTAAAATTGATAGCATGCCATGGGCTGTAAAATGTTAGCACCAGCACTATTGTAATCCTTGGCCACAACTTTCATTTCCTTAATTTGCTGACACAGGGTAATGGAGGGCTGTGCTGTATGAGAGAATACTAAACAATTTGAGTTACAAATATTCTCTGAATGTCTATGCTGACCTTTGAAGCTTTCAATAAAAATATAATTTAAAGAGGGGGAGAAAAATTGTTAACATGGAAATGGAGTTACAGGAACAAGACCAAATTCATTCCTTTCACTTGGTATCTGCTCATGTTTGATGTCAGCTATATAATTATACATCACAGCTTGAGTGAAAAAGGCATTCGGTTCCTGCTAAAAGCAGGCCATGAATAAATGGTTTATTAACTGGAAAGGAATCAACAGTGCTCAAGTCTTTGGGGACAGCACCTCATCAACAATCTGAGCATCCTCCCTCTCACAGAGCCCTGATTTCTCTTTTTGGGCTGTTTTACATTACTCTGTGGGAGCACAAAGGGAATTCTGAAGGCCATTTTTATTTATATCTACTCTAGGATGCTATGCATTGCTGGAGAGGTGAAATGTGGCTTTTGTGTACATGACAACATGGCCTGCAGTATTTTAGCAAAGAAAATCTTTAAGGGGAGCTGCCAGGATGAAAGATAAGAGTTCCTTCATGCTTGGGGACATGTTTAGTTGTGAACTTGGCAGCGCTGGGTCAACAATTGGACTCTATGATCTTAAAGGTTTTTTCCAACCTAAACAATTCTGTGATTCCATGATTAATGTTCTCCAGAGATCCCAGAGCAGACAGTAGCTGACATGGGTATGCTTCCTCCAAATCCCTGTCAGTTAGCAGTGCTGCTTCAAGCACGAGGGCAGTGTTTTGTGTGCGTGTAAAATAAGGTCAAAAAACCCAAGAAAAACAAAGAAGCCACTCTTGTGGCCCACGTGAGAGATGTGACAACAAAGAAAAGAGGGGGTCATATTGGGCAACAGGGAGAAGGAAGAAGAAAGTTAGTTCTTGAGGTGGGGGAGAAGCTGACACCATAGCAGTTTCCTCACAGGGAAAACAGGTGTCTCCTCATTCAGGGAAAACCTATGAGTCAGGATTTTGCTGGATGAACCAAGAAACTGAGAAAAGCATCCACTGGCCTTGAGAGGGAAAACCAGCTTGAAAGTCAATATCACAGTCTCTTCCTTAGAGCCCTTTACTAAAAGCTAAATATGATCTGCTTCATTTTCATGACAAATTTTGCTGCTGTTCTCCAGTAAGAACAGAACTAGAAAGGGAAAGGAACATATACTGGCCATCACTCAAGCAAGGGTGGAAGCAACAGTGGATTCACTGATCCAAAGCAGCAGTTAATAGCTGCATTCAGTCATTGCAGCACAAAGTTTTTGCTATAAAGGTTGGTCCTATCTCTGTGTTAGCAAAGCTTAGCTGCTCAAATCCTGTTGTTTGTCACCTAATTTCCTCTTGGATCACTGACTACAAGACCCAGCACCCCTATCCCAACATTTTGAAATATTTTCTCCCAAATCCAACCTGTTGCAGGAGCAATAGAGAAAGCACAACTCTGGGAGAGTTACTCACAGACATCCTTAACACTTGCCTGATGGAAGTCCACATTCTGTCACCTTTCCCTAGAACACCACAAGATGCACACGGTAGCACTCAGCTGGAGCAGGTCGAGGTACTCCATGCAGAAAAACTCCTTAAAATCATTTCAGCCCCATAGTGACATATGGCAAGAGATTTTAAAGCACTGCCATAGGACCTAAGTACACCAGAGCTTGCTGTAGCAAGGCAGATTTCCATGGCCCAATGGTAGTTAATTTTCTAAAGGTCAAATTTTACATGTTTATTTTGCCGGGTGCCCTGCACAATACAAAGACACAGCTATATTAATAGCTGACAAATTAAAAGCTCAGCTCATTCTAAGAGACTGTGCAGAGTTTTATTCTATTTCATCCAGACTGACATTTCATCCCAGAAAAGGCCAGGGCAGCGTCCCAGCACAGAACATCTGGTTGGCAAACACAATGGAGCACAGCACCTGCAAACACGCTCAGTGTTTGCTTTGCAACTATTTGTTCCCCCATCCACAGAAAAAATATGTTTTTAGGCTGTCAAAATTCATTCCTTGCCAGGGGAGTCTGGTGTGATAATGCAGCCCGTTTGTCTTGGAAAGTCCTCGTTTCTGGGCCATGCATGGCCAAGCCAAAGTTTCTGGAAGGTGAAAGGGGGAAAAGAAGGTTTTCTTCCCTCTTTTTCCTCTCTGTATTTTTTTTTTCCTAGTTTTTGCAGCTTTTTAGACATTCTGCTGAATGTCTAGCAGGATCAGACTGAGCCAAACAGCACAGTTAAGAAAGAACAGAGATGGATTGCAGCAAGGTCTGTGGTTTAAAATCTGTCATCCAGGGGCTAAGGAAGTACAAACAAACTAATAAAAGCAGAAAATTATGAAATCCTGGCCTTAATGCCAAGCAAAATTTCTTCATTTAGGGCTCTCCTAATGGCTGAAACCACCACCAAGCTGACTCTGGGGGACAATCCCTCCTCCTATCAGACCCTTCATTTGGAAAGGAGAAACTCCAGGATCCCAGCCAGCCTAAGGTGTTAGTGGGGGAAGGAGGTTTTCAGGAGGAACAAGGCTGGGGGAATGCAAAAGTCTTATAAAAAGTCCTGCCAAAAGGGAGGTGCAGGATTATAGCTGAAAGTTTGAGATACATTATGTAGGCTTCCGTCAGTCAGCCAAATTCTCCACCACTCCCCATATAGGCTGCAAAAACACAACAGGACTGACCACTGAAAAATCCACCCAGTGGCCTGGAAGAAGTTTCCAGAGGACCAGACCTGGCCAAAGATGTGGCCAGCACTGTGATGCATCACAGCCTGGGAAGCAGGCAACTTCAAGGTGGGAGGAAGGGACAGTGAGGGGGATGAATGAGCCCACTGCTGGCAGCTCTTAGCCACATCAGCCAAAGATCAGTTCCAACCACCTCTTCCTTATTTTTATTTTCTGCACTGTGAGAAGCATTTACTTTCAATGAAGAAATAAACCTTTTTTTTTTTTAATACATGACAAGCCACATCTGAAAGACCATTTCTCCTCCTATCCTACTTCTTTAAACCTGTAGGGGTTGCTGACACTTTTTACCACTGAACATCTGCCTCAGTGGTGCCACAATATCATTATTATAAAGGACATTTACAGGAATAAAAAACTATGCAGGATATTCCCCCTGGCACAGCCACTCATTGTGTGGCCTTCAGCAAAACAATTCACCCCTTCATATTATAAGCTGAAAAACTGAGTGAGAAATATGAAGCCCACTGAAAAAAACCAGATGCTACATTTTAGTTGAGATTGATTCTTAATAAGCAGCTACCCACGTACATTAAATAGAACAGCAATTTTAAGATACACTAAGAAGACAAAGCTTGGCAAAGCCTTCACTCAAGAAGAATCCAGCTGATAAGACAGAGCTGTTGAACAAGAGCTCACGTTCAAGAAAGTTTCTCCTTTCCTCTTTATTTCACAGTCTCTCACTTAGCTCACCCCCCCAACACAGAAGCTACAGCCACATATGAGTGACAAAATTTCCTCAAATACACAGGTAACACCTACCAGCACAGTGGGTGAGTAGAGCTCCCTGCCCCCAGCTCTAACTCATCAAATCACCCATCCCATGGTTTCAATCCATAGCATGGCATTGTCTCTGCTTTTTGTTGGGAGCTTGAGCTCTTCTGTGTGGATAGAAGATGATGCAGAATTCCAAACAAATGCTTACTGGGGTTGCCAAAATGTCATTTGAAATTAGATTCATACTGCAATTTACAAAGATTCCCCATCTCAGTACCCTGTCTTAAGCACTCTTCTAAATAATTGTAGATTAAACAAGGCACAAGTCAGAGAGAAGTGCCAAATCAGTTGTGACATCTATTTTTAATTAAAAATAGCAGTAATTGAAATGTATTTATCTCCACTGAAATATCCTGGGCTTGCAGCCTCCAGGAAAGATTTGGCACAGGCAATGAAAGAGCTCGTAGTCATTAAATCCTTACCTCCTTCCTGGCCTGCTTCAAACCTGCCCAACAAACCACATTGTTACAAACAATGAGAAGATCCATTTACTGCAGTCCTTGGACATCCCACAGAGGCCAATGGCCAGAGTGTCCATTAACAGGCAAGGACAGGAGAAATGCCCTTTCAGCCTCCTTTGTAACCTCCCTTTGTCTTGCCCCTGCTATCTCCCATTCTTCCCCTTGTCTCATCCCCAAGAGGCTGGAGGACCTGACTTTTCAATTTCCAGCTCCTTCCTGAGCGTGCCTGCTGTTTGTCAAGCACAGGCATTAAAGTGCAGCACTCTTTTGTCTTACTCTGGTGAGCGTGTTTTGGAGGTTTTATATGAAAGGTAGGTACATGTGTGCTTAATACAGTCATTTTTCATAGCAAGAAAGACATTATAAGTGATTAACATAAATCAGATATCATTAATTATATGGACAGACTCCCCGAACTACTGCTGAAAGAAAGATGAAGAGGAAAAACAGTTATCCCTGTAACAGAAATGAGTTAATGATGTATATTTCCTTCTTGTAACATTTTTCAAATTAGAAGTTTGCACAGAATTGCTTTTGACCTGTAATTGAACCATCTTCAAATTCCCAGGGACAGAAAACTTAGTTAAATTCTCAATGCTTCTTCCCTGTATCACGAGAAAGCCAAGCAACCCTGCTCACCCCAGGAATTCACAGGCTATAATACAGATACAGGGGAAAAAAAAAAAATTGACTTCTCCTGATGCACAGAATTTGCAATCCAAGCAAACTGGAATAAAAGAAAGCAATTGTCATCAAAATATCTTATCTGAATCAGTCTGTTGATGCCATGAGGGGAATAAATTTAAGAGTATCCACTCCCATTGGTACCTCTTTGGTGAGCTGACTGTATTTAACTCTTGAGCCGTGCCATAAAGTATAACACACAAGGGAAAATCACTAAGCGGATAAAGGACTTACAAACAGTTCCAAATGCTGTGATAAATATTTAGATTATTGACTATAGTCTCATAGCATGATAAACCTACATATTTTAGGCTAATGTAAATGCTTATCTATCTCTTCACTGCAATACTACTATCTACACATCCTTGAGCAGAGAGATGTTATAGGTTTTTTCATTAGGTACCTGTGTTGGGGAGGGGTGGCAAACAGTCAACAAGAGCAGTTTTCCAAGTTTCAAAATTCTCCTAACCTGCATTACTTCCACTTGTGATTTTAGCTCTCAGTCTCCCAGCCAGACTAAAACCAGCCAAACATTTAAATGTAAACTCCTCAAGATGCCTCATCTCTGTTATTTTCCAGTGAGGTGTGGAAATTAATAAACTCCTGTTTCTACTGGAGCCATGCAGAGAGAGAAAGCTTTCATATCCCAAGCCTCAGGCAAAGCCACCAGAGCAAGCTGGAATTACTAACAAAATCCATGGGCCAGGAGAAAAGGTGGGGCAAGAAGATCAGAGCCCTCAATGCTCAATCTGATTCATGCAGTTTAGTGTCGAAATTTATTTCCCCTGCTGTGTTGGACACAAATGTCAGCAGATATTTTGGCATCACTGGCACAGTGAAACAGAATTTCACTTCTCTGCAGCTCAGATTCTTGAAATGATTTGTCTCCCAGAGCAAGTGTAATTACCTTAATAGACTTTAATGCAAATGGTTGGAGAGGAAGGAGTTCATCACCAGCACATATGGTGTTAGGAGATCTCTGTTAAACAGGTTCATTTAGGAGGGTAACAGGAAATGGCAAGTAGCACACATGGCCATACAAAACCAAAATAGGATAAAAATGGAAGATGGAGAAGCAGAAATCCCTGCCATCACTGGTGCACTCATCATTTCCCAATGGATTAATTCTGATAAATCCCTTTGCCTATACCTCCCAAGCAATCAGTGTGCACTTTTTGGGATGCCCTCACGTTGGGCAGCCCAAGATGGGACAGAAGTAGCCAAAATCCTGCAACAGCAGCTGAGGCAGCTTCCTTCAGCCAGGAAAAGAATAATGTGCATTGCCTCTGGCCTTCTCATCCTTGTCTTCTACACTCCCAGTCTATACCTCAAGCTCTCAGTGTGGACCTGGAAAATCCTGTGATGATGGACAAAAATACTGGGGCATAATCCCTCCACCACTTCCTTCATGGGAAGAAAGAGATGCATATACTGAAGGGTCAGAAATCACCACACATTATCTCTGATAAGGACAAGAGCAGGTTCATTCAACTCCAAGTAATGTTCAAGCCAGCAATGTCAACTCCTCCTTCATTCCTCACTAATGCAGAACATTTATCACTAAGTGTAATAATAATGAATAATAATTAATTCCACTGGCTGCAGAAACATTGGAGCAGCACAGATGGTAAAAATACTTTCTTTTCCCCCCAGACGTGTTGCACCTGCAAATATACCAAATTTAAAAACAATGATGGATAATATTAGGTCCTAAAAGACATTTTGCTGATTCCATCTGCACAAAGAATGAAGCGTTGAGCAGGAAATTCACAGTTCTCCATTTTCCAATGGCACAGGAAAAAGATTAAACAGACCCAGAGGTGAAATACTACCCAGGCCTGTCATTTGACCAGTGGGGGATTCTGGTATTTGCAGTGATGTTTCAGGTCTGAGCTTTCTAGCCCACTCAGATCACATTCCTCCTGAGCTGTCTGCCCTGTTCCCTCCAGCTGAAAGGATAGTTGCTAATCTATATATAGGGCTGACAATGAAGGCAACCAGGTCTGTTCCAAGAGAAAACAGCAAAGGGCTTTTGGACTCGAAGCCCCTCTGTGGCATGCTGGATGCTGCTGGAAAGCATCTGCAGGGCTGGCTGTGCTTGAGAGCTGCTGAGTGGGGATGGCTGGCTGCCTCCTGAACAGGAGCCAGGCATCATCACGGGTGTCTGCTGCTAATGAGCAAGCAGAGGATCCTACTGGGGCTCCTGTCAGGCTGAGCTGTGCACACACTTTATCCCTGCTGCAGCCTCCCAGGGCGGCTGCTGGGTGCTGAAAGGTGCTACTGAGCTGAGGGTGCCCAGAGAAAGGAGGGAAGGAAGAGAGCATGAGGCTCTGTTGCTTGACACTTCAGGCACATCTTCCTGTGCCTCCAGCCTCCTGTAAAGTCAGCATGACACCACATGTTTTGGAGAGGTGCAAGGAACCCACTACTGCCTGCAGCTGCCACGAGCTCTTTGGACAGCAGGTGCCATTCACCTTCTGCATGGCTTGAAGTTCCTGCACAACATTTCCTTGTACAGTACACTTAATTCAGCATTTTGATGTGTTAGTATAAAGGAATGAAACCCTAAACAGGACAGTAAAGAAGGGCAGGGCCAACGGGTACCTCTGACTGTCAACAAAATCAAACTGCAGCAGGCTCCTGGGAAGCCCAGAAGTAACTTCCTGGCTGAGAACATAAAATATAATTTCCACTTTAGCCAATTTCCCAGGCCCTCTGGTGACAAGCGCTACTGGCATGACACTGGCATCACTGACACCCAACCAATACACCACATTGCCATACAAAGTCATTTCCAAAGAGAAATTACTATACAGTGTGCTGCAGGGGTACAAGGAGGGAAGGAAACAGTGACTCTTCAGGATATCTCAGGATGACAGAATCATCGTTATCCAGCTGTAAGAACACAGGACCAATTCTGAGGGGGTTTTCCCCTGGTCTTTACACTTGTGCAACTCAGCAGCTCACACAGAATTAATGGCACACTGGACAAACACCTGGCAATTGCAACTGAGCAAGGAGGTTGCCTGCAGCCAGCGGCTCCACAGATTGCTTCCAAACTGCACACCCACATTTGCACACATAAGGCTTTTGGCATAGAACCTTAAGAAACTGGTTTGTTAACATTTCAAGTTCCTCTGAAGAAACTAGGAAAACAAGCAAGTTTAGAAAAATAGTGGTGAATTTTGATCGGTTTTGCAGGTGTGAAGAAAACACAGAGAAAAAAAACACTAGGAGGTGAATAAACCCCAGGCTGATACAGAGGAAAGCAAAAGGAACTTTCTACTGTGATGAAAACTTTCCTGCAGCTCCAGGAAAGGGCTTTAAATCTCCTAAGAGGAAGTTCTCTCCCCAGCTTTTTCAGACTTCTCCGGTAGTTCTGTTAAATGTTGTTTTAATACTTCCAAGTCCAACCACAGCCAGAATTTAACAAAACAGGCAGTATCTGAGGCGTTAAGAAACAAAGAGAAGAGAAAAAAAAAAATCAACATTGACTGAGGTTTTCAGAGATCTCAAGAACAAAACCAGAAGTGAGCAAAAAGCCTCAATTCCTACTCCCTGAAAGAAGTACAATTAATCACTAGTAGTACAGAATTAAACAACTCAAGACCTAGAATATTCTTAAAATGCTTATTCCAGCCAGGGGTGGTGTGGATATTCTGAGATTACTGTGCTGGAAATGGGAAGAGGTGAGATCGTTGACTCTAAGGTCAGCAGAAGCAGCCCATTGCTGAGGTACCTGAATGTTATCAACAGAGTTTCTGCAGCCACACGTCCAAACTGCTCCCAGGAACAGACTTTTGCTTCAGCACCTCTTCAAAACTCACTTTGGGTAGGAGTGTTTAACCAAATATGCGGGAAACAACAGACACCAGTTAAAATGGGAGCCTACTTCTTCTTAAGAAGCCTTTCCAGCTGGGAATGAAGAATGAGTGAGACACCTGATGTCTCTATTTCAATCCATTCAGCCATCCCAAATTACAAAGGAGGTTGAGGGAGAAAAAGAAATAAAAATCAGCCTTTATGAAAGAAGTTTAATTGTTCAAGTTACATCTGAAGCCAGTCTCACCTCACTTCCCATCATGCATTACTGAACCATTCCCAGCTTTATGAGGTATCGACAAACCAACTCTTTAGTATTATTTACCACTGCAAAGTCAGCAAGGGCTTTAACACTAGCTCAAACCACAGACTATAAATAAGCAACTAGCAGATCATCTTAAGGGCTGGGTGGAGTACTTTCCTTTCCATCCCCAGCACCTCTCTCTATCCAGAGCTCCTACATCCAGGGAAAAGAAATGCTTGGGATGGAGTACAGAATTTGGATTTATGAAATAAGAACCCATAACGGGAAACAATCCTGCCAAATCCTCCCTGCTAATCTCTTCCTTTGGCCCCCTGAGCCCCTAACAGGAGCATCAGAAACCAAAGTGGGAAAAAAATTACTTTTTTGTTTTGAATTTAGTAATTTTTCACTTGTCTTGGCTACTTTTTCCCCTTTGCAGCCTTTTCACAAACTTGACTTTGTGGCTAACTAGAAGCAGTCAAGCAGTCACATTTCCAAAGTCTCTTGAAATCCACCTCCTTGGTAACCCAATAACTCTCACTACTGACCTTCTAGACAGAAAATTGATGTACTTGACCTTACCTGAGGAAGTGCAGAACAGAGAAGGCAATGGGTCACTTCTTGGCCTGCATTTCAATTCTGGAGTTAATTTTATATCACACAGTATCAACAGGTACTGGGAATTTCTTAATATCACTTTTCTTCACCCAAGCCAAGTGTTCTTGTAGGGAATACATATAAAAATAGGTACACAGAAGTGTTCTCGTAGGGAATACATATAAGAATAGGTACACAGAAGTTTAGTATTACCATGTCCACTATATGAGCCCATGCCTCATTTTACCATGTGGCTCCAAGACCCAGTTAAAGTGCCAAAAGATTTTGACTGGTTCCTATCATGACATTAAGGCAGAGCCACTTGTCTAAATTCTAATTTTTTTTTTCTCAAAAAAGCAGCCCTTACCTTTTCTCCATATTTTCCCTGAGTTTTGAATTTAATCCCTTTGATCTTCATGAGGGTCTGTGGGCCAACATCATACCTAACAAGCTGCCTGTTGAACAACATACCAGCCCAAAAATTTGACATGAGAGAACAGGACCTAGAAAGGCAAACCACTCTCCAATGCTCAAAACTACCTTATATTTGCACTGTGAAAATAAAAAGAATCAAAGTGTTTGATACAGGACAAACAGCAT
Source organism: Corvus brachyrhynchos (assembly GCF_000691975.1). Classification (NCBI taxonomy): domain Eukaryota; kingdom Metazoa; phylum Chordata; class Aves; order Passeriformes; family Corvidae; genus Corvus; species Corvus brachyrhynchos. The sequence continues at coordinate 7,348,110 of NW_008239758.1, read as the reverse complement.
TTATTATTCACTAGCAAGGTCAAGGACACACTTGTTAAAGAAAATCATCTCAGAAAAATGTTTATCTCATGCCAGATCTCTTCTGTAAGAGGACCAATAGGTAATTAAGGCTTTTTATTTCCCCAGCAGTCAAAGGGGACATCAGATTTTTTTTTTCCTTTAGCTCCTAAAAAAAAAAAAAAAAAAAAAAAAAAAAATCAGTGTTCTTTCAGTGGTGCTGGAGCTGTTTCACTGTGACACGTACCATAGTCAGCCAACACGTCAACAAATGCAACATAGCAGCTGCTAATGTAATTTTATGTGTTATCTTTTCCTTCAAGAAATCTCAGTCTGACTTTGTTTGCCCATCCGCTGAAAACAAAACACCAACATAATGCTTACCAAAAGAGCATCCCAACATTGCTCATTTTCCATATTGCTGAAGGAAGACCTGCCTGGGATTTGAAGGACAAGCTCCATCTTTTCACTGCTGCTCCACGATTAACCCCATTCCCTTCTCTGGTTTAAGCAGCAGATCTGAAATACTATGGAAAGTCCTTACACAGGGGTCCAAAAAAGCCACTGGACAGGTCTTCCACCCTACACAGACTTCAGCTCCAACAAGGCTGCTCCAGCACACCTAAAACAGGGTCACTATTTCAACTAGTGCAAGAAACAGCTTGGTCCTGGCCCAAATTCCTCTGTGTCAGAGAAGATGGAGAGAACAATCCCAGAACAACTCCATCAGCAGGTTGCAGCTGCAAGAAGGAAGATTTCATCTAGTCTGAACCCCACTAGACTTCTCCCAGCTGCCCTTGTTTATTTGGATACCAGTCAGACATAAGAAGTCAGATTTAAACCCAGACCATTTCTATATGACCATAATGCAAAGGACCAAGCTATTTCCCCATGGTCCAGGCCAGCAATCAGTTCCTAGCACATTATATCCTCTTCCATTACCTCCAGATATTTTATTGGCAGGTTGGGTCCATCTTAGGAATTACAGGAAATGGAAGGGATTGAGAAATGCAATGTAAATGAAAGGCACATGGCACAGTTTTGTGGAATTCATTGGAAAGTCTCCAGGAGTGGCCCAGGCTCTCTGAGCTTTCAATGTGGTGAAGTGCTGTGCAATTCAGATTTGGAAAATGGCACCTGTGAAACACCAGGATGAAGAGACAGGGGTTACTTGCTCTGCTTTATGAGCTTTTTGTTAGGGAGGGGGAATGGAAAGTCTCGAGGACAAATCCTTCATGGAAAGGGGCACACAATTCTCTCCAAGTGAGGAAAACATCATCAAGGATGCACCTGGCTTCTCAAAGGGGCCCAGACAGCATTTTATCACCTTCTGCCTCAACTCAGAGGCTGAGTGGATATACACATGAAAAAAGAGAATATTTTTGTTGTTGATTAATATATTCATAATCTTTTAAATCCCACAGGAGAGGTGCTCCAGATTTTTGCAAAATAGTCCCAAAAAACCCCCCGGCAACAGAGAAAACAGGAGCAGCATCTAAACACCCACTGCTCACCATCCACTCCTAAACAAATCCATCATAGGAAAACATGCAAAAATGTTCTAAGGAAAGATGCATCACAAGTTCAACTTCAGCAGAGATAAGCTGTTCTGCCCAGATTTCACAGTTTGAACATAAGCTTTTCTTGGATTTAGCTCTCTCCCCCTCCCAAAAGAAAAAAATGCATACTCTCAACTCAACCAGTTGCAATGATTTTTGCAAAGCATCAGAGCTTTATATATCAGGAAATGGGTTTAGAAAAGACCCTCAGATTCCATTGGCCTCCATAGTTTTGATACAATCAAAGCTGTTGAGAAGCTGCTTGTCCCTTCATTTCCTCCCTTTTTGTCTTTGTAGACTCAGAGAAGCATAATCCTGAACTGATAGCTTCTCCCAATGCTCAGGCCATGATTTATCAGTCCAGGAGGCTGCAGTGGAGAAGTAATTGCATTAGCACTGCCACTGATAAATAGTGCTTCCTTCAGACTTACGAGCCGCTGAGGGCTAATTACTCCTCAGATTCCAGATTCCGTTTGGCTTTAATCACAGGGTGAATCATCTCTTTCCAAACATGGCAGATATTAATGGTGGCACACTTATCCTAATTAATCTTCCATGGGGAAGGCCTTTTCTTTTAATTAAAGGCATGAAAATGTGCAAAAATGACAAAAGAGCATGTGGCCAAGTAAGGACAAGAGTCAAAGCACCGCAGAGGATGGTGAGGATTATTTTCACAAGGAGATAATGTAATGAGCCATATTCATCCCTGGCATCTGGATTTTGACCTTATTAAGCTGACACATTGAGACAAATTCATCTTCAAGACTTCAGCTAAGGGAAAGTGGTGTTGATGAAGGAATGGAGGACCCACTTCCAGCATCCTGAGCTCTGTGGCTCATCCATTTATACTCAACCCCCTCAAAGTCCTGCAGCTCAATAACAAAGATATGCAAAAGCCAGAGAATCAGCAAGTTATTGGGATGCAGAAAACTCTTGCTGCCATCTGTCTAAACATAAGAAAAAAAAAAAAAAACCAATGCCAGAGCACAAGACATGGAAGAATCAAAATTTCCATCAAATCTAAGCAAAAAGTAATGTTTTACTAAATGCTCACTAGTTCTGAAGAGATATACGTTGAACTATCAAACAAGGCAATTGGATATATTATATCAGCTCTTAAAAGTTTGCTACTGGGAACACTGTTCACAAACACAAGCTCAGGTGTCAGTCCCTCTGCTGTGAACTGGATGCTGAGAATACGAGTTTCTTTCAAAGGCAAGCTTCATGTAGGATTCTGTGGACAATATCTGAAATATGTTCCGTGAAATAGATGTTTCTGTAAATAATTGAGGATCCTGTCTAGGCGATGATGTTTTCCAGCATCAAGAACTCCTTTGAATTAGGAGTCTAAGAGAATCTATGCTCATGGCACAAACCCACCTTTGGGCAGATGCAGCTTTCCTATCCTGTATCTCAGAGAAAGGCTGTAGAGAAAAAAAAAAAAGTCAAGAATGGCAAGAACAACTCATCAGTCAGCCTTATTACATTATTTGGAGTCAGTTGTCAGATTGCTTGCCACCCTTGAATGGTCAGTTGATAAATACTCAGCCAGGGTCTGCCCAGTGGAGTTACAAAGAGGTAATTATTCTCACAATGGGAACAGATAAGGTGGGATAACATTTTCTTTGAAATTTCTCAGAGTAGATTTACTGAGGGGCTGTTTTGTTCTCAGAATCCCCAGTAATTTCAAGGAGAGCCTGTGTACAGCTGTCCCTGGGGTTTCACCTATATTTGTACCTTGTGGCTCCCTTGAGCCAAAGGCCATTTGGGCTGCACATGCTCATGCTGCTCTTTTAGCTGACAAACAGAAGAAAACCATGTCCAAAGACCCTCTGAAAGGACACCAAGATGCAAAACAGCTCTTGCCCTGACCTGGCATATTTCAAATATCAGAGCTTTAGTCCAACCTGAGGTTCGTGATGTTCCCAGGCACTGAGGAAATGCACCTACTGGTACATTAAGTGAGACTGCAGTCAATACCTCTAAAGCGCCTGTTTATGCTGCAGCAGAGAGCTGATAAACAGCCTTGCTTCTAGTTTCTCTTAATTTAGAATTCATTACGTCTCTCTTTCAATGAAAGATAAACCAATAGCTGCCCTTGACAGCTGTTTTCTTTGGGGTCATTCTCTCTATCCACCCATCTAGTCTTTCTTCAGGGAGTTTTGCTCACTGTAATGCTAGCTCTATCAATTTCACTCAATTCTTCCAATACAATCTACAGGGACTGAGCAGGACAGCAAAGCCAAATGCATTTAACCATTTGGGTGCCGGGCATCAGTGTGAATTACGATAGCTAAAGGATCTGTAGCAACAGCAAGAGCTCTATCACAATAAGAAGCATGAGTAAATGGGAAGATGATGCCAAAAGGTGAGACACTCAGCAGGATGCCAGCTGGATTGACTTGAGAGGCTTTATTTTAGCTCAGCTAGTATTGCACCTGGCTGCAAGCTCTGCCAGGGTCTCAGCTGGAAATTCAGTTGTGTTAGTGAGTCAGATATACGCAGGACACATCCAGCCTTTTTAGAGTGATGATTGCTTTCTGGGACTCGGATTTATACTCAGAAAAGAACAGATATGATTGCTTGAAGGGCCTGAGAAGTCCCTATTAGATCAGTGGATCATGTAGTGCAATGTCATTTCTCCAGCAGCAACCACAGAAGATGCTGTTTACAGAATATGAAGCCTGTGTGATCCCTTCCTCAGCAGATTCCTCCAACACCCACAGTCATTGCACAAGGGACTTTGAAGAAAACATCCCTGCCTACTCCTTTTAGCATCCATTCAGAGAGGAGTTTCTTATGAAATTATCCTTCTCAAGCCTGCTGATGTTATTTGAAAAGCTGCTCAGGTGGGAAACTTATGAAAGAAGGTAAAGATGAGAATAAAGAGAGCAGTGGAAGATGAGCAGCTTAAACTATACCACCCTCACTACTAACTCAGTGGTACAGTAAAATATTTCCTGGTGCCAAGGTCTGGAAACAGTGATATTGTACAGAGGGTTCCCAGGGGCCTGCTGAGGATTTAGTGTCCTCATTCCTGTGGTGGCACCACACAGCTAAGACATTTAGACTATAAACACCTCCAAGAGAAAGCAGAGGCAGTAACTTTCATACTGGCCCCCTGTGAAAAATTCTGTGATATTCTTGGTAGAACTTTTCATGATACTGTAAGAACGAAGTGACTCCTCATCTTAGGAGCAGCCTGTCCTATCCATAGGTTTCTCACATTGGTCCTCAGCCACTTACTTAGCATCACAAAAGATGGGATACAAAAGAAATCCTCAAATTACTTTTTTCCTGTTCACAGCTGAGTTTATTTCTGCTCATATGCTGTGGTCAGCATTTGCTCACTGAAGCTACAAAACCTTCTATCTGCAAAACCCACAGTTAGCAAAAGATAAACTACAATAAATTAGTGCAGAATGGCAAGAACAATATTGACAAATCTTAGATGGTCAAAGTCTCAAAATGCTGACAGCAGCAATAGAACTGAATTAGGTTTTTTAAGTAGTCGGAAAACAAAGTGAGCATCAAAAGGCTTCCAACTACACCAGGACTTAAAAGGAGAGTGAGCTAGGTCTTAAAATTTGTTATTCTTCAAGCTGAAGAGACTTCAATAAAACCACTATAGTCTTTTTAAGCTGTTTTGTCAGGGATATCCCAGAACTCCCTCCTGTCATTCCTGTAACAGTTTATTCAAGCATTTTTCTCTGTCTGGTTGATTTAGACTGTCTAATACTGGCTCAGTTCCCAGATCACACGATTCAAAAGTTTATAGGGACATGGTGGACTCCAAAAAGCCATTGCATGCCTTTGTACCAACAATCCCTTGAACAGTCTTCAGCATCAAGGGGTAGTGGCTAAAGAAAACTGGGGGAGCAACCTCTGAGCTAATCCCACTAAGGTTTCTGTGGCAGCCCTCAGTTCTGTCCCTGCAAATTAATGTCTGTACACATCAATTGTCTGACTTGGAGCCATCAGCCAGAAATAGTGGCCAGAAGTCAGTGGGAAGAGCAATCCTTTCTGGCCTACCACTCTCCCTACACCAGTGGATCCACCTCTGACATTACCAAACTGGAAATACTAGTCAATAAAATATCCTTCCCCCTCCATCCTGTCTCCCAAAAAGTGAAAGAAATGCCACCAAATTTTAGAATTGGGGATGATAAGTCAAATCCAACTCTGCAAAGCAGAAGCCTGCTACCAGAAAGCAACATGTGGGGAAATTAACCACTAAATGAGCCAAGCCTGCCCACTCCCTCAACCAAAAGGAAGCAGCTACTGTTTCTATGGTGAGTGGGAAAGACATCTCCTCCAGTATGGCACTGGAAGGAGCCCACATTCCCTGGCAGCAAAGCCTTCCCCTATCCTCAGCTGTAATAGAAAACTACCTCTCCTTCTCTCCTTACCAAGCTCTCATTAAAGGTTGAAATGATCCCCAAGCAGAGAAATGTAATTAGGATCCAGCTCCTGGGAATTACTATCAGTTTGCTCACACTGGCTGGGAAATGGCTGAAGATTTCCATCCACCTGCCAGGCCACGACAGAATTTCCAGTGGCTTTTATCACTGAACTGCGTGGTGGCTCCCAGAGCCCAGGAGAAATCCTGCCTGCAAGCCCTCAGCACAGCCCAGCTCCCAGTGTTCTCCTGATAATGCAAACTGCCAGCCAGCAGTTTTAATTGGAAAAGCAGATACAATGGAATAAAGTCAAGATTTAACCCATTGAGTCACCCTGCCCCATTTCCCCACAGAAACAAACTTGTGTAGAACCTCCTTTACCTATCAAGTGCCAAAAAAAACCCCAAAAAACCAGCCAACGCTACACAGCCCAGCTCCCAGTGTTCTCCTGATAATGCAAACTGCCAGCCAGCAGTTTTAATTGGAAAAGCAGATACAATGGAATAAAGTCAAGATTTAACCCATTGAGTCACCCTGCCCCATTTCCCCACAGAAACAAACTTGTGTAGAACCTCCTTTACCTATCAAGTGCCAAAAAAACCCCCAAAAAACCAGCCAACACTACATTGTGTAAACAACCACAATACTGCAAGGAAACATTCCATTTTTAAAGGCAGGTGGTGGATGGTAGCAAGGGCTCTAGGAGAATTCTTCAGTCATCCAGATGGAATAAGCCTGGAAAGCAGGAAGCTTTTCTTTCCAGGCTCTGTGTGACCTCAGTCATGTCCTTTTGCCTTCTGGACCTCTTTCTCCACCCAATGGTTCAGGAATGGTTGTTCAGACAAAGGTCCCAATGTGCTTTCAGAAATACCACATCAAATGCTCAAATCATTAAAATAAAGCTCCTGTGCTGTTTGTCAGAGGTCTAACCAGTCCACACTGTGGTTCCCTTCTGGTCTGTTAATCTGCTTTTTCTTCCCATTAAAAGAGGAAAATGCATTCACCCATATGTCTAATGCAGCACCATTGTTAGATACTGGGAGGCCTGATGTTCTCCAGCTGTGACATTTTGCTCTCATGGCATGGAATTCATTCTTAGTTTCATTTATCTTTGAGTCCTTGTGTCAGTTTTATTCCTCATGTTGCTCCATGAGCCTGTCTTGTTATTTATATTATGGTGTGATCAACTGCTGCACTGTACCATGCTGATACACAAGGAGTTTTTTGTTTTGAAAGGGTGGGCTCACCTGGCCTGAAATCTACACAGTGAGGAATTTCCAGAAATAACGATGGTCCTGGGTTTATTACATAGATCAGAACCTTAGCGTTTCCATCAAACCTTAATGTGAAGTGAGAGAAGGTTGAACCATTCTGCCATGGATCCATTTCCAAGATTATGTAGGAAACAGATCTACAAAGGCTGCTGATCTTTACTTTAGGGATAATTTTCTTTGTTAAAAATGAGATAGAATCTGTCCCAGCATCGCAGGGGGTGAAGAAATGAGACCACAAAGATGAAATAAAGGTGGTGACGTGTTAGTCTGAGGATTGGGCCACAGGTCAGGATGCGGAGGTCTCCTTGTTTATGGAACAGTGGAGTTCCCATTACTACGAACATTTTAAATCAAACTGCATGAGGTATTAAAGCAAGCAGGACTAGAAAAACCTCAGAGGGCAGAGAACTGACCCAGTTCATGCTTTCCCTTTGAAATACTCATAATTAACTTTTCCCTTTGCCCTATTATCCTTCATTTTATTATTTTGAACCATCACAGATATATTCTTCACACTCTTGTAATATAAACTGCATTTTAACAAGAAATAAACAATTAAAAATCATAATTTTAAAAAATCCACATTATCTGCCTGTGCTGCTCTCACTTGCTTTCTCTGCTTCAGCAGGTAGAAAACCACCAAGCTCAAACTGACAGCCAAGATGTTTTCAGCTTTTATGAATTACATCTTTCATTTCAGCTGTATCTGGGTTCAAAGAAACATCAGATTCCCATCTGTATTTTATATCTCAGGCTCAAACAAGAGCTCTGGGCTAAGGTGAGTAGATCCCTGCTCTGTCTTTTTTGCAGGTATTTCTCAGGGCATCAAAGTTTCATTTGAAGAGTTACCTTGGAGTCAAGAAATATATTGCTTATGGATCTCCAGGGAAAATGACACAAGTGAAAGTTATTAAGTGCACAGCCTCAATATTTGTCCATCCCCTCCCAAAGAGCCACGAGACAAGGCTACTCACTTCCCAGACAATAAGTGGTCAATCATTTTAAAGCATGAGGGGGTGCAAAAGCACAACTGTGGTCTTCAAGCAAAGCACTGACAGCACAATGTGCTCATGGCAGCAGCAAAACAGAGAGGGAATACTTACAGCCAGTATCAGCTTATGCACTGAGCAGGCCTCTCCCCATCTCCACAAAGCCAGGTTCTGAGGTTTATTGCATCTTAAAAGAAGGTCAGACCTAGGCTTACAAAACCTGAGGGCCTTTATCAGTTACTGGTTGTGCACAGCACTGCCACAGCCTGAATTGCCAGACACAGCTGCTTCTCTGGCTGTACAAGGTGGGCAGAAATCTTCCATCGCTTAATTCCAGCCAGGCAATGAACCTGGTGTTTTAGTATGATTTCTCAAGTCTAACAGCTTTAATCACACACACACCATTCCTCCCCACAGTCCTCCAAAATGTAAACCTGCTTGCAATTGGCTCAGGAGCAGCATGAACTTGCTCAGGAGAATTTTCCTAAGACATGGCTAGAAAAGAAGCTGCATCACCATATATCAGTGGGCCCAGGTTCAGGGGCTGCACAGGCTGGCCAAAGTCTGAAATTCCAGCTGATTTGCAGATTCTGTTTAATTTTTGTTGGTGCAGGAGGCAACAGGCACATGGATGACAAACCTGGAACTAAAAGCACAGCTCAGAAAGCAGCAGAGCAGAAAGCTGGTTGGAAATTTTAGCCATTTGGGCATTTATCACACCCCTACTTGGTAGCTGGCAGGTTGTCAGCAAAATACAGAAGCACACAGTGGATTAGTTTCAACCAGCTTATTTTTGCAGTCAGGAGAGGACAAGCTTGACAATTAACAGCAATCATGTTCAGAACCGATACCAGCAAATTAACTCTATTTTTCCTCCTTGCCATGCACTGCATCCTAAGGTCTGTGAACACAAGCAGAGACTAAAGTGGATACTGAAGGGAAAAACACAAGGTCTCATTTTCAAAGCAGTCAGGAGATCTGTAGGAAAGGGAGGATAAAATATTTCAGGCTAACTACAGCAGGGAAATGGCATGAGCCATAGCAATGCTGCTGCTAACAGGGAATTTATTTAGAAATTATAGGATCTGGGAAGTCTGCTTTTTTTCCTAGCAGATTTTTTGGTTCTCAGCCTTTTATTTTATGTTTAAATGCCTTTTTTCAACTCCTTGTCAGTGTTACTTCATAGCCCAGTTCAGTCAGAGGTATTCTAGCTGATCTGTAGCTAAGTGTTTAGAATTCCCTCGAAAAATTCATTTAATTTGGAGATGGAATGCAGGGAGCCATTACAGGGGAAGAGGACAGAGGAGGTAGAATTTCTTCCTCAGCATCAGGGCTCACAGAAGAGCTTCCCAAGCTTTAAAGGGGGACGCAACCACAGCTGTGCAACACAACAAACACAGGCTTTGTTCCACTGAGCTCAAAGACTGATCACCTCCCGCTTCTCTGTTCAAGAGCACAACCCTTCAGCTCTCATGGGACAGCTCTCCCTGTCCCAAATGCCCCGACACCCAAGAGAGCTCCAAATATTTGAGGGCTTCAGACAGACAGTGGGACAAAGAACTGCAGCACTAACAGTGCCCACTCCTGGCAGACACAGCAGGGAGGCAAGTCTTAAAAAAAAAAAAAAATAGAAAACCAAAGGGATTGAGTCCAGAGAAATCTTTCAATGTAAATTATTTAAAAAAAAAAAAAAAAAAAAAAAGAAAGAAAGACAAGAGAGACACTTCTTCGACTTTATTCTAAGCTGACAGGCTTCAAACCTCTGGTCATTTCCCCAGCAAGAACTTCATACCCCTGCAAGTGAAATCCTTTACAAGCTTAGGAAAACTGCTATTCCTTATTACCACCAATATCCTTTCCTGGCACGCAGCTCCTTTCAGTACTGTCGTTGCAGAAGAAACCCAAACATTATGCACGATGAATCTCCTTGTGACCTTTAGTGTAAACTTCCCTCAGCAAGAAGAACTCCCAAATTCCCTCTGCAGGCTCGGACTGGAGACACTGCCCTTTAGGCTTCCATCCTTTATTGGGACAGGAAGCTGTCAGGCTTCTCCTTGACATCCACGGGCTCAGGAAAGGGAAGTGGTGGCAGTTTATGTGAGGAAACTAATACCATATGGCTGGGTACTTTGGCAGGAGGGAAAAAAACCAAAATCCTCACAGTAAAATTATCCTAATGAAAAACTGGAAATACTCACTGAGCAAAGGCTCTCTGAGGGGAGACCAGAGAGATGATTATTCTAACCCAGGGGAAGCATACCCTTGAGAGCACATTGGGTGGGGGGGACTGGAAAAGCATAATGAGAGAATGTCTAAGCCCATGTTTAATGCATTAAGAGATTTCAACCCTTTAATACCTCATATCTTCATTTCACTCATGTTCTGCCTCTCCCAAAGCACCTGAATTCCACCATGAACTAAGGAAGAGAGGAAGGAATATGATCTTTGAGGTAAAAATGTCTTTCCCTTCCTTAATCCTTTTTATATCTGTATATAAATACAAAGGCTACTTACTTTTCATATTTACAAAGGGAGTGAAGGCATGAACCCTTCCTACAGCAAACAATATCACCTGGAGCACCTCACAAAAGCTTCATCAAACTGGGGAGGGAATCATGCCTTCCTCTCTCAATTTACATTTCACAATACTTTACAACACAAACCCAGAACTCCTTGGCATATACTTCGTACTCCAAAGGTTAAACCATTTCCTTTATGAAGATGTTTGGGGTGTGAAGAAAATAAATGGGTGCAATAAAAATAAATCAGCTCTTGCTCTGCTGGTTAATATTGCCTTTTCTATTGCCTCATTCAAACTCCATCCCCACAAAAACTTTGGAGAGCAGAGAAGCAAAATTAAAATAAAGATGACAGTGGAGAGAGTAGAAGGGGAGAGGAAAGGAAGGAAAGATGAGTTTTCAGATGAGAAAACAGATGGGGAATGACTGGGGCACAGAGATTCATTGTTCTTGCAGAAATAGCTCTGAACAGATTATTAAAAGCAGCCCATCTTCTACTGTCACACTGTCTTTCCTAGAAAATCCAGCAGCTTTCTTCCCCGTTCCCAGCTCACATTTTTCTGCAATCAGTTCCACAAGTAACCACATCCTTTCCCTTGAGATCTTCTCTTCCATTTTGTCCCTGCCTTTTTCTGGCCACAGCTGGGAGGGTGAACTCAACCTGTCCTATGCCACCCCTTTTCTGCCTGACAGTCCAAATCCCAAGGCTTCTCCACTCTGTTCCAGGACACTGGGTGGCAATTCAACAAGGTCAGCACATACTGAAACTTTTCTCTGTGCTCAGATGCACTGCTGGAGTATAAGAACATGTGCAACAACTTTTAGTTCTCTGCATAATTGATCACAGTAGATTTGACTCCTAAACCATGTGGAGCTGGAACACCAGCTCAGAACTGCCTGATGAAGCATGGCAGCCTCTGGCTTGGTTGATGAGTTTTTCCGCACTGCATGAAGGTCAAGACACTTTTTGAGACGCTTTGTGCTCGCCCATGTTGTCCATCTTTGCTAAAAGCAAACTCAGCTTCTCCCGAACTGGAAGGAGAGCTTTGATGGCTTGTAGGAAAAAAACCCCAAACAAGAGAATCAGAGCTTCTTGATCAGGTTTGAGGGAACTCCAGAGATAAGACTTGGAAAATGCAGTTGCCGGCAATACTCTGTAGACACTTCAGAGAAGGATCCAGCTTGCTTGGATTCATCCCTAAGATCCAGGCTTTGATCAGATTCTTCATCAGCTGCTCCACCAGCCTGACTGTGCTGACCAGGATCTTAACACTCCTTAATAAATTATGGTCTAGGCAATGAATTTTTTTCTTTTTATGCCTTCAAACATCCTGAGAGGAGAACACAAGCTGTGTTTACAAGTTGCTGAACTTATCTGTCCCTGTGCCCTGTGCTGTGCTTAGCCACTGGAGCACCTCTATAAATTACACATAGCAGAACAAGACTATCTATAAGCATGACAATTTATTAATAGAGGATTTTAAAGTGACTTTCACTTGTTATATGTGTAAAGCCCAGACTCATTTCAGCTTTTCTGAGAGAGGGCTATCTTCCTGGAAAGATTTAAAGCTTTTCAGATAAGATTTTCTTTTAACACAAAGGAGCAGAGCAGAGGAGACATTCCCCACTTTGCTCCCCAATCCCACCAATTATGATATATGGCAGGTGGTAAAAAGTCACTTCTAAAAGCATCAGGTATGTTTTTGCCCAGGGTCTCACTGCAGAGCTGCAGTGCCTGCCCAGTGGGAGTTCATTTGCCAGGTTCCAACTCAAGCAGCAGACTGCCACTTTACCTGGGCATTTCACACACCTTGCATGGTCAGTTATGTCAAAAACATAGTCCTTTTTAGATGCTCCAGAATACGCTTGAGAGGCAACCAGCAAGCCTCAACAGCTTCAGGGCATCTTTGCTTGCCACATCTAAATATTGCCTTAGGTATTTACTTAATATCACTTCACAACAATTTCAGGAATGCTCTGTAAGTTTGAGTTTTAAAGCTCTCTGAGGAATTTTATCTTTGCAATTGGACAGCAAGTTTCACCAGAAGATCTAAGGCTCAAGGCTTGGCACCATGAATGGTGCCCTGCAACAGCCCTGGCACACAGCTGAGTACTACTAACTCAGAGAAACAAAGGCACAGCATATGAAAGACCAAATTTAAATATTGCTCCCAAAAATAAAGGGCTTAAATCCCGACAAAACACTTGGGGATGGCCAAGAGTGGCCTATAGGATCACAAAGGAATTGCCTCAGAGGCAGAAATACCATCCATATTTCTAGTATCTGTCCAAGGCACTGACTGACCTCTCCCACCCCTGGGTGGGCGATAGGAGGGATAAACAAGTCACTGACATGTCCTGACCAACCCCTCGGACATCCAAGCCTAGGCTTGGACTCTTTCAGGAGACATCTCTGGAGATAATATGTTGGAAAACAAATTTCAGCACTAGAACATTAATTAGCTCCATTTTTCCCAGAGCTGGGTTAGTCTAGCCCAGAATCTTCCTGGGCAACCAAGCTGCAGAGGCTGAGCACCAACCATCCTTGTGGCTGAGCCTCATATGTGGTGCCAGAGAAGAACAAGCTGTGATGGATGATTCCTCTGGCTTGAAAATGCATCTTATCAGTCCTATGGGTTGTTGTCAGAGAGAAGTAAGACTCTGCAGAGGGAAGATAAGCCATTTGATATGGAAGTGGGAGGAGAGATGCAGAGGACAACTCTCCAGGCCAGTGCCAGTTCTGGGAAGGAAGCCACAACCAAAAGCTCGTAGCCACCTCCCTGCCCTGTGAAATCCAGGGGCCATTCCAACAAAGCTACGTGGTGTAACAACACACATAGAGGCCTTTTAAGACTTTTCATCAAGACCATCCTTAATTCCTAACAGGCAGAAAGAAAAATATCCCCATTCACAATGGCAAGTATTTGCCACACTTGGCTGTAGAAAGTCACCCCACCTGTTAGGATACAGGCCCAGAGGAAAAAAAAAAAACTATTGACAAGCAGCTACTAACTCTTCCACTGTTGTCTCAGCAATCTCTGCCTATGTTCCCATTTTTCTGGGAAAAATCAAACACATTTAACCAGAACAACAAAATCAGTTGTTCTCTCTGGGACTATTCAGATGCCAGCCTGGTGCTCTGGAGGGGCTGAGACAATTCACACAACAGTGACTTATGAGAGGAAGAAAAGAAGAGGCTGAAGGGTGGAATAAGACCAAGAAAGGAAGAGCTACAAGGCATCTGCAAACTCTCTTTAATCATATATGAAAGTAGCATCTCTCCCCCAAAAATACAGAAAAAACATTGAAGATGTTGCTTTAAAATGCATCTGGTTTTGTCACAACCAAATACCTGAAAATAGGATTTTAGGCCTCCTGCTACAAAGATAGAAGAAAAAATATAAACTAAGACTGAATACATCAGGAAAGAGGAGATTCAGATTAAGTTTAATTGAGTGCTACTCACTTGAGAGGTCCTTTCACCCAAAATCTGTTCGAACCAATATATTTTTAAAACCAGTAGCTTGATAAATTTACCTGGGGATTTGAAGTTTTCAGGTTAAGTGCAGTCCTTAAGAAAGAAATTTTCCTCCTGAGAAATTGCTCCTCTGGAAATTATTTAATCCTCCACTGTTTTTCTAAAGTCATGCTGCAAATATCAGTAATGGATTAAATACCATCTCATGAACAGTCATAAAAATAGCTGGAAAAAGCACCTTAGAATTGTGTGTGTCTGCCAGAAATCCTGTTATCTGGCACCACTCAGCTGAGATCATCACTTGCCTCAGGAGTTACTCTGGGTTTTTACACAAGCACAGAGCATTTGGATATGGATACAAAGCAGTATTCTTCCTGCCTTTTTTTATTATCATTGACCTTGGTAAACCTGCATAACAAAGGTCACACATTGCTCCAGATGCAATTCAATTGGTGATATCAAGTTACACAGATATCACCAAAAAACCTACAAAGTTCTAGCAAGTTGCTTGGGGTGGGTTTTTTGTGGCCCCCTCTTACCCCTGTAAGATTCCTTTTCCTTAAGGATTCTCCTTTTTCTCATTCTCACATACCACCAGACTCAGTCCTGACCACTTTCATAGAGCCATCTCTGTCTCTCCACTCTCAGGTGCACACTCCCACTGTCTGTCAGAGCCAAAACAGCAATGATTTTGCTGCCATGAGCACACAGGATCTTGAAGAAATTCTCCAAAATCATGGACTAAGCCAGAACTTGAAGTTACACATCTAGGAGCATGAGGTCTGTGGTCCAACACAGTCATTGGCACATTTTCAGCAGAGCCAGGCAATGGCCACTTCATTTGCTGTCTGAGGACCCTTCGTAACTGACATGTCATTGGGTGAGCTCTCTGCAACTTCATTTTTACACAAAGATTCCAATTTGTAGAATCTTTTTTTCCTCCAAAAGCCTCCATAAGTTCTTGAAGTTCACAGACAAGCGTGCAAGATAGTCACAATTTACCTATTCTTGGAGAATAGTCTGTCTTCCAACAGCAAAAACCAAAGAATGCCAGTATCTCATGGTGGCCAAACAAAAAAGCCACCAGGAAAAAAAGAAATGCTCAGTAAAGAAATCTTCGGCTTTGCTGTGAGCAAAACCCTTGACACAGCTTGCTATAGACACGACTGTTCCAGGGAGCTTATTTTACATCACTAACCACTCCAAACACATGCATGGACAGCACGCCCTGAGAAAAATATCCATATGGCATCCCCTATACCTGAATGGAGGGGGCTGTGCAATGCCTGCTCCAAGGAGGGCAGCTGGCTGCTGGGCAGGTCCATTGCTGACCTCTCATGGTCGGAGCCAGACTTACATGGCCAGGGACAGTCCCCAGGATAAGGTGGGAGGGTCCCCCACCCTTGTGCCTGTCACTCCTGCAGCTCACAGGCAGGTCCTGGGCTGTTTGTCTCAATTCACCCAATCATCAGTGACAAGTTCAGGGTGGAAAAACCAACCTGGAGTAAAACTTTGCTTTTATCCAAGTGACTAACCTTCGCAGAGACCAGTTTGAACAAAGTCTTGGGCCAGAGGGGTAGGACTAGGCTGAAATTCAGTAGCAAGACCATCCCTGAAAATGGAATTGAAAAGTCCCACCTTTCACTCCACTCTCATCTGCCCACACATGTTCACAACACACCAGTGCCCAGGTAGAGCACAGGGAGCTTGAGTGTTCATCCTTCTGCCTGCTCAGCTATAAATCCAACACTGACACTATTGCAGCTACTGAGACCTCCTGTCCCAGCAAACACAGTGGGCTCAGGAGCTCCAGTTCAGACACAGGCACCCAAACTGGGATCCACCATGACTGATAATTAGACATGGCCATAATCAGTGTTCCCTCACTGCACAGCAACCACCCCAGAAAGCTTCAAACAGGAAACACTTTGCAGGATGCAGGTGCTGGAGAGGGGGTGAGACATTTCAGTTCCTCCACACCCTGTTCCTCCCCCCTCCCCAAAAGTCATGGGAGCTAAAATAACATTTATTTCAGCAAGTGTCAGAAGAAGGAACTTCCATGACTCATCAGCTGTTGTTTTAGCCTGCAAGGGACTATAAATTACACTAATTAGAACATGGTCTTTTTCTTGCAGTTATACAAAATGCTGTCTCTTCCTGCGACATCCAAGCACAGAGCCATCAAGCACAAGCGTGCTCCGTACATGTTTTAACTGGAATCCACAATTCACTTGCATGAAAATCCTCCTAGCAGCAAACTGGGGAGAGCTGGCAGAGCACATCAAGAAAGCTGTGCTGAATTATGAGAGGAGCAAGAGTAAATTAGCAGCCAATCAAACCTGTCCAACCAGAAAGAGTCATTCCTTACTGTCAGGGACTACAGCACCAGTATCACTTTCACTCTGAGCAGAAAAAAGGTAATTTATGTGCTCTCCAGTCGCTCACGCCATCAGCCCATGCAGATAATAAGTTTAGCACTTGTGACTGTGTTTCCTGGGAGCAGCTTATTTGCATTTAGCCACATAACACACATGCACAATCTTGGACAAGCCAAACTGAAAAGCCTGGCCATAAGCTGTCACTTCAGTTTTCAAGCCTGAATTAGCCCAGCAAAGTAAAAGCTAAGATTGATTCAGAGCCCATCATCTTAAATCTGGCAATTACAACAGGCTCCTGCAGAGCCATTGCCCTGATTCACCTTCCAGCAAGATTGCTTCAGGGACAGATACAAAAAGGGGTTTTCTGCCCTGTTCCTGGAGCATGGTAGTGCTTTATGGAGCCCTAATCCCTGCCTCCCCCAAGGTGGGCACAGATGGGAACAATGTGCCCATGGGATAACTGCATTGATGAGGAGGAGCTGCCCTAAAGCAGAGCTGCTTCTTGCAGTGCCCTGGTCCTCACAGCAACAGAATTTGAAGGCTTTGGCTGATTTTACCTCTTCAAGAAGGAAGAGATTTGCCTGAGCTATGAAGGCTGAGGGAATGTAGTTGCACACTGATGGCACAGCTCAGCCCAGGGCTATGGGGAAGACTGGAGGGGGATCTGAGGCAAGGAGAGAGACCACTACTCACTGCCGACAAGTTACCACCTAGATCTAGCCACACTTATTCCTCAGAAATCTGTTTTTCCTTCTGGAAAGAAAATGATCTTCCTCAAAAGAGGATTCCCTGGTGTTCACAGCTTTTTAAAGTTTATTAAGTTCAACACTAGTTATTTTATTGATTTTTCATGAAAAGCTCATGTGTCACTGTCTAAAAGCAATACAATGTCCTCATTTTGTATTGCCACCAGACTTCTCAACAATTTGAAAAATCACGGGGAAAAAAATGAACCTTTTTTTTTTTTTTTAATTAAAGAATACCATCTTGATTGCAAAGCCAGCACAACCCAGCGCCCAAGGCAGGACTCTGCCTCCCTCCAGAAACTCCAGACATAAACTCGCCAGCAACATTGTCCGCTTGTGCTTTGCACAGAGCCTGCAGCCCACGGGCCGGAGGGGAGCAGGGAGGGGCAAAGCCCTTAGATCAATGCTCTGCTAAGAAATAAAAACCTTTGGCACCGGGAAAGCCCAAAGGAGCCTTTCCCCAGCTGTCTGGAGCGGGGGCCTGCAGGGGTCCCTGGTTCTGCTCCCTGCAAGCCACCAGCGCGGCGGCCAAAAGTTTTGGGGGGCGGGGATGCCCCCAGCTGCCGCAGATGCCTCCCCCGGGGCCGGCCCCACAATCGCTGGCTCCCTGCCCCAGCGCCGCGGGGATGTGCGAGCTCCTCACCTGCGCCGCACCTCCGCGGGGAGCGAGGGAGGGAGCGAGGGAAGGAGCAGCCTCGGCTCCTTGGCCCCTTCTGGAGGAGCCCAGCGGTATCTGGAGGACATCTGGCCACCTGGATTTCCAGACAATGACTCATGCACACATCCTGGGACAGCAGAACCTGCGGTCTTGGGAAGGGATATTAGCGAAGGTCCCGCTTGCTCTTGGTTGTGCAAGGTTTAATTGGCACCTGAGCCTCGTTGAGGACCGGAGGAGCAAGGGGCTGGTTTGGGTATTAGAGTCACCTCCCCAAAAACAGCCCCTCCAGCGAGGCAGCAATGCACCAGCACAAGGGTCAGCAGAAAACGCAGCTCCACAGCCCAGGGCATTACCAAGGGAGCAACACCCTGAGCTAGAAAATGAATTCCTTAAACAGAGGAAAGAGTCAGAAAGTTTGTTTCTGCAGTTTACCACGAACCACAGCCCAGGTGTAACACAGGCAAATCCCCTAGGCAAAAGCATCACAGCACCCTGGCCTGGGTCAGCAGGGAGCAGGTTCTTGCCCTCCACACTTCACTAACACTGCATTGTTGTCCACGAGCTATCAAAGTCTGAAGAGCCCTAATCTACACTAACACTTCTCAGCCAGAGGATTATGAAAGACAAACAGGACACTGCTAGGTGCTGGAAATATCATTCCTTTAAGCACAGAAAATGTTGCTATCCCACAGCTGGCCAACAGCTACATCATCTTTTTGAAGCACGTACAAACATAAATGGGCCCAATGTTTTCTCTCCGCATTTTTTCAAATCTTAAGTTCACAGTAAACAGAATTTTTAAAAAAAATCTTAAAAAATAAAAATCTTTGGTTTCTGTTAAGGTATCATCACCTCAAAGAAATAGAGCTATGTGGTCAGGACAGAGCAGCTGGAGTCACAACCAGATAGAGCCACCACAAACCCATGGAATAGTTGTCCTGTTCACACCTGCTGCTCCTCAGACTCAGAGATTTTCAGCAATTTCCAGCAGTGCCTCTCTGTTCCCATGGTTTATCCTAAAAAGGATAGAGGCCATACACCCCTTGCTGCCCCCCCAGCCCCACCCTGTGCTAGCAAGACAGCACAGGTCTCCTCTGTGTGCCTCACTCAGTAAAACAGACAGCATATGGCATCCCACGATCAGCCTTATGATCTCATCTTGTCTGACTGCTATTTTTACAGCTTGTTATTAATAAGCATAAAGAAGGAATTTGAGGTGCTGTCATGTTGGATATTCACACACTTCCAGCCCAGATGGTGCTTTATCAGGATTACGGATTGCCAGGCAGAGGAGCTTGCAGAGGGGAGCCACACACGGCTGCACACGAGCTCTACTGCTCATTCCCAGCTAAGAGCAAGACAGGGGTGAGACAGGAGAACAGAGCAACAGCGCTGTCCCCAAGTGACAAAAAAAGGCCTATTAGCAAGACCATAGCACAAGCCTACCTTGGGAAGCAATGGAGGATGAACCACAACTTGCAGACCCCACCACTCAGCAGACAAACCAGCACTCCCAGCTCCTGGGTGGGTATTTGTACTCTCTGAGCAGGGCCATCAGCTCAACACCTAAGCTCTGTGACTTTAATTATTTCCAACCTCTGCCCAACAAATAGCAGAGAGGAGCCACCTGTGGGTAGGTTCACCTGTGACCTATTCATACCCTCCCCAGACCTACCCAAACTCCTTACTGTCTTCAGATCCCCTCCACCAGTAAACCCCAAAGCAGGGCTCAGGTGAAAAATAGTGCAAACTTCAGGCTTCACAGCATGAATGGAGGAGAAATCTGCACATGGGACTCAAGAACAGGTCTGGCCCATTGTTCCACAGGGGTGAATAGACTTGTGCTATCAAAGACATGAGAACATCAGGGACCTGCAACACTGATGCCTAGCAGTGGCTGCATCCACGGCAATATCCAGGTTGTTGCCTAGAATCATGGAATCATAGAAGGGTTTTAGATGAAAGTGACCCTAAAGATCATCTCATTTCAACCCCTCTGCCATGGGCAAGAACACCTAGAGCATCAAGGTCATTTTGTTAGATGAGCTCAAATTCCACATTTCATCCATCAGGTTCTTCTAGCCTGGATGGACACTGAAGTCCCTGGGGGCACAGCAGCCCTGCTTTGGCTCGTTTTCCCATTATTGCTCTTCCTGCAGAGACCACCCCAAGAGGCACTGCAACAAGTTTTCTTTGACCAGGGAACAAAACCAGTCTCCTTGCTGACCTCTGACCCACAGACATTGCAGGGATCAGCCCTGCTTGCATCATTTTCTCGAGTGGTTTGACTTTCAGATATGAAGAACAAAATGCCATTGAAGTCAGCTCCATCCAGAGAAGAATGGAAGGGGAAAAACACCCTCCAACACATGTGAGGCAGCACACACATGAACAAGGCAGCAGCTTCCCGCAGCCTGACAGGAGTGGAGGGTGCACACAGACCACCGAGGCATTGGAGTGGTTTCCACCCAGATAAGCAAACCCATCCAGTCACTCAGGTCTACCTGTGGCTGCAGAAATGCCTTCATACCAACTTGACAGAAATACAGATCTGGTAACAGAACCGTGAGGAAAGAGGTAGAACTCTACCCAGAGAGGACAACTAGAAATAAGTGTCCTAGAAATGGGAAAGCATCCCTCTGACCTAATTGTGAAAGGATGGGGAGAGGAGAAGTGCAGAAACAGGTCAGGGAAAGCAAAGTGTAAGAAAAAGGCAGCAAGAGGAAGAACAGGAAGAAGGGTTTAAGGTCATACATAGAGAGCAACGAGGCTGGCTGAGAAAGGCGGTGGGAATCGGCTGTTTCAAGCAGCCCAAAAATACTGTCCAGCTGTGCACAGCCCTGGGACCAGAGGCCAAGGCTGGGTGCCTGGCTGTGGGAGGAGGGGCAGATGTGGCTGGAGTGGGAGAGGAGGGGCAGAGAGGCTGCAAGCACCTACAAGAGCTTTACAGACCTCATAAAACAGAGCAGGCTCCAGCTGTTCCCTGTACTCAGCCTGACACACGGGTGCCATGGGCTGTTCAGCGCAGCCAGGCGCTGGGGAATAATGGAGATGGGTGAAGCCCCTGCTCCTGGAAGGCCAAGGTGCAGCACAGCCATCCAGAGAACGTGTGTGTGTGTGTGTCTGTGTGTGTGTGTTGAAATCCCCTTAGTGCTCCCAGGTGGTGTGTGTGTGTGTGTGTCTGTGTATGTTGAAACCCCCTTAGTGCTCCCAGGTGAGCGGTGAACAGAGCAGTCCTTCCTTCCACCCCCTGCCCTGGAAGGGTGGTGGAGGCTGCAAGGACCTCCTGTCTCTAAGGTATTCTCTGCCCTTCACACTGGGCCATGTGTGCTGCTGATTTATTTCACCCCACCAGAGATCTCGCTGTAGCAATGCTTTAAACCCCAGAAACTTTCTGCTGCATGCAAGATGTTCTGCAATGTGCTCTGATGGCAAGGCAGGTTTGAGAGGGGGACTGCAATGGTTTGATCTGGGTTCTAGTTTTAAAAAGTGGTGTTTTTTCTAAATGGGCTCAGGATTTCCACTTTATGCATGTTTGACTAATCCTCCCCAGCTCCTTCTAACTTCCCCAGGAGCAGAGGGATGAGTTTTGGCTATGGAGGACAGCCGAGGGAGTCAGCGGGTGCAGAGGAGACAGTGCAGAGAGCAACAGGAATTAGAGAATCATTTAGGTTGGAAAAAACCTCTAACAGTATCAAATCCAACCACTAACCCTGCACGGCCAAGCCCACCACTAAACCATGTCCCCAAGTGCCACATCTAGACATCTTTCAAATCCCTGCAGGGATGGTGACTCCACTACTTCCCTGGGCATGCTGTTCCAATGTTTGACAGCCCTTCCTGTAAATAACTTTTTCCTAATTTCCAATCTAAACCTCCCCTGGTACAACCTGATGAATGAAGAAAGGCTTTCCAAAACTGGGCCCACAGGATAACCCTATTCCAGCTACCCATCCCTGAAGGAATGAGCATCCTCAGAGGTCACACGGGATTTCTATCTCCCTTCCATCTCCTGCCTGGCCATCGGGGCTGTCCCAGCCAGCAAAGAGGAGCTCCCTGCCTGCAGCTGCTGCCTCCCACGGGGCCCTCTCCTCTCTCCCAGCTGGAAATCACACTGGGGAGAGAGCTTGGGTTTGAAAACAGAAAGGAGTGTCTTAATGGGCCATTGTTCAGTGGGTAATTGCTTCCTTTCTTTCCCTCTCTCCTGGTAAAGCCAGGGGCAATTCCTTCTAGCTGGAGACAGCCCCCTCCAGGCTTCTGCTTAAGTCCTTAAGAGAGACTTTCCAAAGAAATAATTGCTGCCTTTCTACTTCAGAGTCTTAACGAATATCTTTCGACCTCATTTCAACACTTACTGGGTTTTATTCAGGTGATGAAGGGATTGTCTTTCTTTATTTTAGCTCCTGCAGTCTTTTCTCTTTTATCCCATTTTGATTCTTTTCCCTCTTTCAGTCCCCACACAAGTTTTAAGCTCATTCAGAACTATTCTTAGGATTCAATGTTGTGCAAATTTGAAATTATTTCCAGCAGTAATGTTTAACTCTGTAAAATAAGGTGCTTTGGACCGAATTAAATAAGACTTCTGCATAAGAAATATTAGTTGATCCCCCAATATCTCCTCAGTTAACACAGGCTAAAATTTAAATCCGTGTCTTCAAAGGATAAAATTGTCCATCAGATTCTTTATTAAAGCCTATAAACATCTCAGGAAGTGAGAGGTCTCATGAGCTCAACACATCCAGCAAAATGTGGGGAAACCTCTGAGAAAAACGGATTTAATAAAGCAAATGTGGTTTCAGTGGATGGTCTCACTGTAGCAGCACTGACAGAGGCTCCTTTCCCATGCATGGAAGAACTGCACCCTTGTATTCAGGGAGGATGCAGAAGTGAAGATCAAGGAAAAGTCGCCCTTACCTCCTCGGGAGCAGAGACAGGAGGTGATGAGCTGTGAGGTAGGACCGGAGCCCATCCACCAAAGTCAACCACGGGGGAGCTGAAGCCTCCTGTACTTCCAAGAAAACCCTCGCATTAGCTCACAAAGTGTGTATTCAATGTCTGGATTTCCCCCCAAATTTCTCCTTTAGTCCCAAGGACTCCAGGACTTTCTTGCTGGAAACCACTGGATGATCCCATTGTTTACAGCACCTGCCGGCATGGTGGGCTGGGAACCCGTGGGATGCTCTGCAGAGAAAGGAAGGCTGAGAGACAGCTCCTCCCTGGTGGCAGAGATGAGGTGGGCTGAAACCAGAAGAAAGTGCAGTGCAAACATCCTGTGTCATTTGCAGAGGCACGAGTGCTTTAACCTGGTACCTGAGGGCACAGCTTGGATGGCTCCTCCACCAGAGGAAATGAAACGATCACAAGGGTGCTTAAAAGAATGCACGACCTGTTTTGGGGGCTGTCTTGGTACATGACAAATAAGATTGGCACAGTGACACCTGACACTTCAGGGTTTTGGGAGAGCCCGCAGGACATAAATGTGAGAAAATGCTCATGACACATATTCCATACAGTTTAAGTCATCTAAAATCACAGATGCACCGAAGGCTGAGAGAGACCTACTTGAGAACTGACCCTTGACAACCGTAGCAATCCAGCAGGCTGGCCATCTGTCCCAATTCTTTTCCCAAAGCAGTCCTGAAGTGTTACATGCTGTCAAGTGCTGAGCAAGAGCACCTGGGGCTTAGGAGCCCTCGTGTTGTCTAAAGCCCACGAGAAAAGCAGGAAAAACCCCATGAGGATTCCCTACAGAGTTCAAGGAAACATCTGAACTCGTTCCAGCCAACACAAGTTCAGAGCCAAGCAAATATTTCCCAACACCTCGGTCTGTCACTTCGGTTTTGCCTCCTTATCGGCTGTGGATTGGCCAAGTTACATTCCTTCTGCTCTCCAAAAGGACAGGAATAAATCACACATGAGTGGTTTGAATGCCTGAGACTTAAGCTTTTGCTTAAAGTTAAGCATGTGTTTAAGTGATTTGCTGGTGAATTTAAGCTCGGGAGCATTTTGCTGAATTGAGCCTAATGGGATAGTCCGGGTGGAGTAGTCCGATTTGTAGGAAAGATAAAAGTTCTTAAATAAATCACAGCATTTCAGAAGTTCAGAAAGTACAAATTTTTTTATGCTTCAGGTATAGTTTTGCAGGGAGGGTGGTCTGATTTTATCAGGTGAACTCATTGTCCCTATGTATATGGGCAATTTATACCTGTGAGTTGGCCCTTTCTCTCCTCCCTCTCCAATACACAACTTCAGACAAGCTTCCTCTGGGTGAATGTATTGGCAGAACAAAAGACTCCTTGTGAACAATACATTTATTGTTCCAGTTTTAAAAAATAAATATTTTCTTTACAAATAAAATTGAGCCAGAGGGTTGGAGGGAGGGAATGTAAAGGGATTTGTTTTCTTGCCATCACACCTTCTCAAATTAACATTATTGCTAAACAAAGACACATCAGAAGACACTTTTAATTAAATTGATTTATGGGAGAAGTCAATGGATTTCTGCCAGTTTACACCAGCAGAGAATTTGACCCTAGGTGATTCTGTGTGTGGGAGATATTTGTTCTTCTGAGTTGGGGGGCTTCACGGCGATACATGAATTTTAGATAGTCAATCTCTATTTGTGCTTATCAGACAACATAACCTTGAAGCGTCTTTACAGGTTGATCACAGATTTTGCTTATTTGAGATTATTCTTTCTTTAAATAACAAGAACCTGAAAAAAAGCCAAAACTTGTATATCTTCGGTAGATATGTGCGAGTTGTGGAGGCTGAGGGTAGGGCAGTGTACCATTAACTTGAAAATCATTCTGATTGGGAGCAATGTTGAGGAGGGAGACCAGTCTGAAAGCTTTGCATGGGAACACCTCTGCACACCTGAAAATCAGGTTCAGCCTTTGGAAGTTTTCCTTTGGCCAAGCATCCCTTCACATCTGGCAGCTTCTCCCACCCAGCCCTCTCCCCAGGACCCTCCTGCGTTTTCAAAAGAAGGGCGTATGATCCCCAGCAGCCCCTCCCTCCTCCCCACTTCAAGCCACTTCAGAAACCTCTGCCAAGAGCCTGTCTCACAGGCTGCGGGTGAGACCAGATGTCCTCTCATCTTTATCTCTGCATCTGCAAGCTGTGAGTCCTGGAACCTCCTCTTCCCTGTGCCACTGTCAGGCAGATACTCATCTCTTCCCAGGGCTGAGAAAAGTGAGAGGAAAATGCAGCCCGCCAGCACTGACTGGGCTGACTGGTTAAATCAAGGTAGAAATCAGAGAGTGGTTGCAGAAGGACACACCAACTGGTGTTTTGAGGAGTGGGTACTTTCCAGCAGCTGCCTCATTTCTGGATGGTAGTCCTGCCTAGCTTCAGGAGAACGTGAAATATCTCCCACAGAACTGTATTTCAGCATAAGCTCTCTTCACAGCCTCCTTCTCTGTAGAGATTTTGTATTGATAGGAAACAGTACGGTCAGAAAAAAAAAATACTTAAACCAACATCATCTTCTTCAGGCAGATAAAAGCACCTTTCAGTTTGTTGGAGATTTAGATATGACTTTATGACTACCAGTTACACAAAGCATTCTTCCACTAAAGGAGATCATCCATCGTTCTAGGCACCCTTCCATCATATTAAAATTGAGAAGCCAAAAACTATAACCTGAGTAAGCGTGGGCTGCTTAAATGATCACAATGCAAAATATATGCAGGCTTTCTCTTTCCTACCAGCAGTCTCATCTCTCCCTAAGTTCCTCTTCCCCCTCATACCTGGAGAAAAAGCTGGGTCTGTGCATCACAGATATTGTTCCAGCAAAACATCCAGACGTGGGAAGAGGCCCAGGACTCTGTTCTCTTTGCTGCAGCCGGAGTGTCATTAAATGATGGGAAAGGAGACTTGAAAACCTCCCTCTGTTGCCATATGTGATCTGTGTATCAAAGTACAGACATTCACAGTCTTCAAGGTTGTCACAGAAGCCCAGCACCTGCCCTGCACCTTCTCTTGGCACCAGCCAGAACAGACACATGCCAGTCCAGCAGAAAGGAGACAACGCTGGATAAAGTCTGTCTCTGCAAACAAAGGTCTCTGTTTCCTGGTGTTTCTTCACTCCATTGTCCAGTTAACACGTCTTGTCCGCACAAAAAAGCAGCTTTGCTCTTTTGTTGGAGTCTTTCCCAGCACATTGGCTGCAATTCTCTGCTCTGTTTTTGTTCCCTCATTTTGAACCGATGATGTGACCCCCTGGACTTCACCAGATACAACTTCTGCCACTCTATTTGATGGGACTCTGAACCACATGGTCCTTCGCCCCACCAGAATGAAAAGGCCTCACAAGACCCACCCAAATGCACTTCAAGTTGCACGGCTTGATCAGAGTCATATACGGGGAGGAAGAAAAGCAAACGTGCCAGGGAGAAAAGTATAACTGTGTCCAAGACATATACAAACTATATACATAATTATTTTGTATTTTATATGTTACATTAGATGTGTTTAATGTCGTGTGTGGAGCAGCCAAAGGACTATTGTGCCTAGGTGAAGACCTCTGCTTGCCTATCATATACCCAAGAGCCCAGCTGTTTCTGAAGATATCCATATCTCCACGTATCCTGCAGATCCTAGGATGAGGGTTTGGTAGATGCCCTCTTCTCCTGGACAAGCTTGGAGAGGTCAGGGAGCAGTGGGGAACACTTGCCCCTTGATAAATCCCTGTATGAAGCTCTGAGGAGACCGCAGGCAGTCCTACAGTCAGGGCTTGCATGGTTATTCCTAAATCCACTAAGCATATTCTGGTACCTTGCATGCCCCTAAAAGCTTCAGAGAAACATGGTATTTTTGTTAATTTCCAGTCCAGGAAAGTTCAGTGCTGAGCAGTGCCAGCATTATTTGAACACTGTTCATCCTCCACCCCAGACATTACTGCATTTCCACGTTTGTTCCTAAAGGATGATTTAGAGATGATTTTCACTGAAGATATCCAAAAAGAATGAAGCATTGTTATTGCTGAACCAAGGCAGGTTTAAATTATGTGAAGAGAACTTACCAGGGTCATTCTTATGAAGTACTTAAGGATCACAACTCTCCTGAAAATAAGATTCAGCCTTACTCTGAGGCTTACAAATTGTTTAGTAATTTTTCTTTTTGTTTCCTTTAGACTCCAATAAGTAACTAATTGTTTTACAACTAAATACTATAATTTATTAAAAATATATATATTTTTTTAAATGAAGCATCAGACCATGAAACTCCAAATTCACTAAAGTACTGAGCTATTCAATAATGCTGGAGCCTCTTCCCTCCATTTCCCCTAAATAAGCATTCAGTGAGATGGCACAGTCCTGGAGCACACTGAGCCTGAGACAGAAATGCCCCCTCTAACCAGACCTTTGCCAAGGGATGGTTCTGTCATGGTGTTTCCATCATCTTCACTTGCCAGAAACACTGCTGTAATTAGCTTTTACACTTACACACACAAGCCCTTCATCTCCCAGCACCCCCAGAGTATTTTTGAGATTGGAAATTAAGAGATAAGCTTGCCCTCCCCTGTGGAAAGCAGCCCTCTCTGCCCTGGGTTTCTGCAGCTCATTAAAAGCTGTCAGCACTGCATAGCCCTCCCAGCAGGCCACCTGGGATAAAGGGACATGTGAAGCTGAGCCCACAGAGAGTATTTGTGGAGGAAGGGTGTAGTACTTGCGATGGATGCTGAGGAGTCTAAGAGAAAGCAGAACCTTAAGTTGAGCAGAAAGCTCAACTCAAAAAACAAGCTGTAGGTTAAAAAAGAGTTAAAGAGTATGAATTTTCATTTGGAGCAAATGTTGTTCTTGGAATATATGAAACATCTATTACCAGACATCAATTTCTACCATATGGCACATGCATTACTTCTCCTTCTAAGCAGACCTGCAGTTGCAGGCTTGTACCTCACATCCAGCAACCATATTGTGACAGAAAAGTCCACTTTGATGAAGTGCATCAGTCTGGCGAGCTGAAGGCATTCACATGGTGGTGTGGAAGTTCCCTGAGACTCTCTGTTCTTGTTAAATCTGTGCCTAAGTACTACAGCATGCAGCCTGCAGCATATCTGAGGGGAGCGAACACCTCCAGCCAAATTATCACTAGGATCAGGCAAATTAATTCAACTCAGATAAGTTCTTCAAATCTTTTCCAAAGCTCCAAGCAGGCTCTCAATGAGGATTTACTTTGGCAGGTCTCAATCTCTTCTATCTCATGAGTCTATGTTGCAATGGAAAAGAAAGATTTCAGGATTCTTTTTCCTGGCAGTTAAAATAGGAGGGAGGCCTCTCCTATTCATTTGCAATTTACAGGTTGAAAACATCTCATCTGTATCCAGTCATCTTATATTTCTTAACCTCTAAAAGAAAATGCCTTGTAACGTTTCCAGTGCATCTGGAAGCAAAGATGGGTGGACTTGGTGCCTCAGGATACATCCAGTTTAACTTCTTTGGAGTGATAAATGAAGAAGAGCAGAAGTGAAGCAGAGCATGAACCACAGAAATTCTGAAGAGTGAAATCCAGCTCTGAGCAGGTATTTTTGCTAAGTGAAAATACCCACCCAAATGTGTCTTAGTGCCTCAGTTTGGCTCAAATATACAGAGAAAAAACCTTGTGCATTTTCCTCTGGGTCATGCCCCTAAATACACTCAGTCCTGCCCAGGATCCCCAATACACTGAGAGCGGACTCACAGCTTTGATATGACCTCCTGAGGTTTAATTTCCTTCCTCCCTGACAACAAGATCATAATTATTGAGGTTTTAGCTGACAGGCACTGACTGATTAAATCTAAAACAAATACTAATTGCAGACACATCATTAAAAAGGAGAGACAATATCTGACTCTAGGTCCGACGCAAGCAAAGATCCACTCACAGTTAAGGACAAACCCCAACTTGGTGATGAGCTCGATGTTCTTGCTAAAAGTGCCAGTCTGTAATAATGAGGAGCCTGAAATTTAGCTGAGGGCATGAGCCTAGAAGTGTTCTGTCACCAAAACTATCCACATTTACCACACAGCACAGCTGAATGAACAGCTCAAGTCCAAGGTGACACTAAACAAGTCCTCTGCTGCTCAACCCATCACCTGCCACATCCCTCCTGCACTGATACAGGTCTGTAAAGACAATATTCCTCCTTCAAGCTCTGCCCCTGCTCAGCTCTGCCTCTGTACCAGGGTGGGCACAAGCTAAAAGCTACAAGTATCATTTTGTGTCAATTTTTAGACCCATTTCCTCACCTCAAGTCTTGCTGTATTCCTGTGACATTTTCCATGCAAATGTCAAAAGGTCCCAATCAGGAATGAAAAAAATCCCAGCACCTCTGACAGCTTGCATCTGGGTTTGGCTATTTTTTCTCCCCTGAAGTTTTTTCTTGTCTTTCAGTATGGAGCTCAAGCCCATGTTCCCTTTTCCCAAAAACTAATCCAGCCACTTACGGGATTCTCAGTGAGATCATTCAGGAAATATTTCCAGTTGGAGGTCTTTGCTTGGGGAATTTTTTTTATTTATTTTGTCCTGTGCTTGGCATCAGTTACAGGTGCTTTTCCTATTTTGGATGGAAAGGATATTAAGCAGTATTCCTAAAGGTCCTTTTGGCCTTTTTTTTTTTTTTTTTTCAATTTGCCAAAAAAGCTTTTGATGGAACATCCTCCCCTGGCCCCCAGTCTGACAGGATTCCCTGACCTGCATAACGCTGTCCAGATTGAGGCATGAGAAACATTTTGAAAATGAACTATGCTGGAGTCTGGGAGTTATTAGCTGCCAAGAAATCCCAAAAGCTTTTAAACCTTGTTTGCAGCTGCAGAGTAGGAAACCTAGGTGCTATTCATAGAGGAATTCAACAGGAACTGTAAATTCAAGGCAACTTGCTGCTAAAATACAAAGGTAAAGAATTAAAACAGACTTAAGAAAAGAGCAACCCAAGCCATTACGATGCCAAAGTGACTGATTGAAAAGGAAGTTTGAAAAATTTCAGTATGCCTGGCTGGGATATAAAACTCAGACTGAGGTAAAACAGCACATTCTCTGAAATCATGTGTCCTTTGCAGCTGGTTATAGACCAAGGCTGAAAGAGGAGGTAGAGGAGCTTGTTAGCACTCCAGGATGGGAGATTTTTGTTATGCAGCTGGAACAGGAGAAATGGGGGTGATTCTGATAAAAAAACAGACTCAATCAGCCAAAAATTGCCCAAACTGTCTCATCCCTGGAAATGTTCAAGGCCAGGTTGGATGGGGCTTTGAGCAACCTGGTCTAGCGGAAGTTGGCCCTGCCCATGGCAGTGGGGTTGGAACTGGATGATCTTTAAAGTCTCTTCCAAACCAAACTATTCCATGATTCTATGAATAAACATCTTCATCAATGAATCAAATGCTTCTCCAGACCCAGTCACGACACTTTATTTTCTGTACCATTAGAAAACTGCTCCTTCACCATTAACAGAAAAGGAAATTAGGGTGAATATTTAAGGTGGCTTCACAACAAAGGGTTATGAAGATCATTGTCTGACAATCAAAAGTCACTGAGTATGTTGGCTGTATAGAAGGTGTTCACCAGACACTGCCTGGATGTTCCACCAGCCCAGACTGTGAGGACAGGCACAGCCACCAGGCCGTGGAGCAGAGATTTTCATTTCCCTGTAGGCAGAGCAGGAGCAGGTACACAGTGAGTTACAGCAGCTCAGCTTTTCTCTTCCAATACAGCCCGAGCCCATGCCTCATGAAAAACACCCTCCTTTTTTTTTTTGAACAGCCAGCAGCCCCAGCCAGCAAGGGAATAAACTGTGAACACCTTTTAGGGAATGATCTCATCCTGAACAAAAGTTAAATAAAACAACTTGATAAATCACCGTTCCCCTGTGTGCACAAGCACACAAAAAACCAGAGTCTTCCTGCAAGCTGAAGTGAGCAGCTGCTTCAGGGTTTGAGGCATTTTTAGGGGGAGAGGAGCTTGATTTTCAGATACATCCTTAAGTACAACCTCTAAAAAATCAGGTCCCATCAAGTTACCTTATGTTCCATCCCTTCAACAGAAGCATTCCAAATGAACTTGTCACTTGTCACCATCTTTTCCAAGGACTCCAGAAGGAGAAACAAGACTCTTAAGGCAGGAGAATACTTTTGCACACCTGGCTTGTACTACTTTAAGGAAAATTACTCTCAAGAGCTAATTAAAATGCATGATTTTCCCCCTCTAGCTGTATAGATTAATCTATTTCATTTTCAAAAATCTCATTTTTTCCCATCACTTCAAGTATTCAGGAGAGATTACATTATTACAATCACAACTTGGCCTCAGTCCCAGAACACAGAGATGAAGAGAGAAAAGGCTTTTGTTGAGGACACGCACACACACTCACACACACACTTTAGACAAAATGAAAGCACATTAATCAGCTAATAGGGAGGGGAGAAAATCTAAATTCTTATGACAGAAACCACGAAAATGAAAGATTTCTGGTGGAATGTACTGTCAATGCAGTAGAAAAAAAGAGCAGGGAATCTCATGGAAAACCATGAGGCTTTGAGCCTTTTTTTTCTTTTTTTGCTAGGGAAAAACACAGATCTTGGTCTCTCAGAAGCACATAAATGGAAAGGACATTTCTCAAGGGCTCAGCAGCGGCACTGGGCAGTTCATGCCCAGGTGAAATCAAGATCTTTAAGATAATATGAAGCCCAAAGAGGTTAAAAAACTACTGATACTGTGGCTAGATAAAGCAGTTTTACTGCAGTGAAAGAGCTGTGAGGGAAAAGAAAAAAGAGAAAAACTACACAGTGTATTAAGATGCTTCATTAGAGAGCAGGTACTCAAACTTTCCCTGGAAGAAACAAATCCCCTGAGGTGAAGGGACGAGGTTTTTTGTCAGTTATGCCAAAGTGCTTTCTGTAAAATTAATGGAAGCTCTGGGAAGTTCACACAGTTAAACGAGAGCAGAAGTGCTGTCCCTGCAGGATGCCTCCTCCCAGCACTGCCGTCCCCCCTCTCTGCAGATGTTTGGGGAGGGGGAGAGGCTCAGGCTGTGGTTCCACATCTATTAATATCACATCTGCTGTACTCTGAGGTTTCGTGGCAGGACAGATTCGATCTGGATCAAGCACAAACACATTTTTGCTGAATTAGCCTGAGCACGTGATATGATGTGCTCCAGCTCTAAGTTAGCTGGCCACATTATGGCAGTGTGAAGCTGACACACAGCTCTGGGCTTGGCATAAAGGTTCTCAGGATCAAGGTATGTCACAAAGCTGTTGAATGCACTTGAACCAGGTGGTGAATTTGTACCAGATCAGGAGTTTCCATCACAGGGATCAAGCTCCTTTGATCCACTGCTGGGCACCTTAAGTCCAGGTGTGTCAACTTGTGAAAGCAGCCTCTAAATCCTAAACCCACGTGTGCAAGATAGTGATCATTCCCCAAAACCCAGTGCCCAGAATTAAAGAAAACAAGTTGGGGCTCAATCTGAGTTTTATACAAGTCTTCCTTTTTCTTGCTGCAACAGGGGCTGATTCCCTGTTGGCACAGATCAAGGCAGGGATGCTGATGCCTTCACTGTGCCCTGACTCTGTATCTCCCCACGAGCTGCTGGCTGAAGGACTGTCTCAGGTTAGGGGCAGCACATCAGAGCAGTGAGAAATAAATAAATATTATATTTTGTCGGAAGGATTTGGGGTTTTAAATTATATATTTAGCAAAAACACAAATAATTCATGAGTGTTTTCAAATACATGAATAATTTAAGCTGGAACCAAAATAGCTAAATCATCAGGGCCATCATCCTCATAGAGGCATCTAGGATAGGTTATTTCAAGTACATTTCACTGCAGACTGGCACGTGCACAAGTTCACTAATAAGCAGCTGCATCCTTGCCTTTAAGCTCCCACAAACCCCAGCTAGTCACAAATCCCTGACTCAGGATGGCAGCCCTAGAGCTGAGATGCATCTGAGCCCTAATTGAGCCATGGCTTTAAGAGTAGGGACAGAACCAGTCTGAAATCCCGTTTTATAGCTCCTCAAACCACATCTGAACCATGTGGTACATGTGTGGCATTTAAGAACAAATTATCTGAGCACCATACAAATGTTCACTAATAGCTAACTCCAAGTTCTAGAAACCAGCATTCTTGCCTGCATATTTGTGGCTGACATTGTGTAGACTTTGAGGCATGTATATTTGTTAATTTGAATTCTGTGTATTTTGTGGGCATTGAGGGTGTAATACTGAAACCATAACTTCATTGTGAAAAAGCTTGCACTTTTGTATATATAGGGAAATCTGGTATGAGCTGGACAGACAGATTAGCAGGAATTCCCAGAACAAGAAAATCTCAGGTTTTTAAGTAATTTTGTGGCACTGAGGGACATTGTTTAGTGATGGACTCGGCAGTGCTGGGTTAACAGTGGGACTTGATGACCCTAGAGGTCTTTTCCAACCTTAATGATTCTATGAGTCTAAGTATCTTTTAATGACAGTTGCCTTTACCTTTATCTTGACACCAACAGATTTAATATTTTTATTACTACTTCTCAAATTTAGTTTTCAGAATTAACATTTAACTTCAAATCCCTTTCAATTAAAAACTGCACTTTAAATTTCACACATCCTAGCCCATCCAACAGTATCACTTAAGGCCTCTCCTAATTTACTGATACAAATTGAAATCCTATGGTTTTGTTATCAGGTAATCAAGGAAACGCTTATCCTGCTAAAAGTGCAGTAGTTTATCGCTAAGGTTTTAAGGTTAAAATGTTTGCCAAAAAAATCCCTGCTTTGACATTTCACTTATTACTGATTTAATGCATAATGCCAAAAGTTTATTCCAGTGCATCCATCATCACACCTCCAGCCTCCCTCTTGCCCTGGCCTTTACACCACACCTGGTCAGCCTCCTGCCAGGGAGAAATTCAAAACTCAGACCTAAAGAACTGTGAATTCAGCATCAGGCTACGAGACAGTAGCTGTTGTCACCTCAAGCTCTGCAAATACTAATCCCAGAGGAAATCCCGTGCCAATGGGGGTGGAACTAGATGATCTTAAAGGTCCTTTCCAACTCAAACCATTCTAGGAGTCTATGATTCTATGAAAAGCAGCCACATTTCACCAAGAGCTCTGTGCAGGACCATGGTGTCTGTTCACCCAAAATGCTGAGGTAGGACCTGGATGTTGTCAGCCACCACAGTGGATAAACCCAGCAGAGAGTCCCGCTCTGGGAAAATGAAGGTGAGCATTCCTGACTGTAAGCATTTTGGCAAACGACATTATTCTGGTTCTTGAAGTCCCAGTGCACCACCAAGATGCCCCTGTGCCAATGGGGACATGGTTCCTCTGTGCTGCTGGCACAGGGTGACGTTGATGCACCCAATGGGCAGCTCCCTCAACCACCCTGTGTGGCTGCAGCCAGAGCCCTGAACAATTACCATGGAGGACATGCAGCTTTTAGAGAGCCATAATTAAGTAAACAGCTGTCCCATGTGCCCTCCTGCACCCCACTGCAGAAGAAAGTTATGTAGGATGGGTTACACAGCTGTTCTTTGGCCAGAGACAACACTGACAGCAAGAAAAAAGTTTTTGGAAGGAAGCTGTAAGTCTAATATTTCATTAAGAGGAAATGAAGGAGCTACATTGTGGTATTGACTTATACAGTTATAGCTGATGGCATTTCACATTCTCTGCTTATCACCCCAGCTACATGTCTGCTTTGGGAAAACCTGGGGCTCAGAACCACCAACAGAAAAATACTGCAGGGTAAATGCCTGACACTGAGTGCGCTGGAGGCACTCCTCTAACCCTCTGATCTTGGGACACATAACGGCTCATTCATTCTCTTCTGCATTTTTGCAGTTTTGTAGGAATTCTCCCATTGTAACGAGCCTTTGACCTTACCCCCATTTCTTCTAACACTGCCTGACATCTTCCCATCATATGTTAACAGTGTGTGCGTGTCTTCAGTGAAAAGCAAACCATTGCTGGTGCTCTCGGGCCCCAAAGCAAAGCAATGTGGAGGAAGAAAGAAAGAGAAACCTCAGCCTCACTGGTTCTTCCCAGAGATCTGTTGCTCCAGCAACTCAAAGTCAAACAATGATGTCAAGAAGACAGAGCTGAGCACTTTGAGTGCAGCGTCCAGTTGCCACAGCAACTCGTTCTTAAAGTAAGTGATGCAGAGAGGTTTCCTTTTCTCAGTAGTAAAAAAATATGAGAGAGTAAATGAGTGTAAAGGATGTTTACCTGGGGCTGGGGGTGTTAATTTAGGGGGCTGGGATGCAGCACCCTGCCAAAGGGCCAGGGCAGGGAGCAGGAGGAGGATGCTGTTCCCTCCCAGTGGAACGGAGCAGCTGCCTGGAAAGGAATTGCTTTGCTCTTCCTTTCACCAGAGGAAATGCCAGAGAAGCAAGCTCTGCTGCCAGATGCCACATGGACACCAAATGTTCCCCACTGGCTCACACCAGCCCGCGCTGCCGAGGCTCTGAGGGGAGGGCTCCTCGTCTCGCTTTCATCCCGCCTGCCCTGAGCTCCCTCAGCTGTTGCAGACCCATCTGTCCCACGAGCCTCTGGCCTTGCTGGGCAGCTTACAGGCTTCAGACAGGGAGGACAGGTGCTGGGGGGAGCAGGGGAGCTCTTTGGCCACCCCTGAGCATAAACCCTTTTCCAGCCCCCGCTCGCCTCCGGCCCTTTCCCCAACCTCCTGCACAGCTCTTTTGTTTGGGACCATCAGTTTGTGGCTTCCCAAGAACTGAAATCTGTGGCAAAAAGGCAGAGTTTTACGATTTCACTCCGAATAAAAAACCTCCCCCAGCCCTCTGCCCCTAAAGGGCCGAGAGGGGAGATGGAGTGAGAGCTGTTGGTGTTTCTGGGAGACAGGACATGGCCAGTTTTGGAGGTTACAACCAAGGTTTTTGTTGACAGACCATTTACTCACATAGCTTCTTGCATGTGGAGCACGTTGCTTCCCAGAGCAGCCATCCATATGGATCTGGGAGACAGGAGACACCTTCAGCTATGGTCCCTGCTTGAAAGACACCACAGATCTCCTAAGGAGCTGCTTTATCCCCACGTGCCTGTAAGGAACAACATGATTAACTCTTGCACTGATTCATCTTTATCCATTTATCTAATACAAACCATTTCTTACTCCATTAGGCCCTTGCCCTCACTGAGTAATCCCTGGTTGTATCATGCTTTGGAATTAGTCTGTAAGGTCCTCAGGGCAGGGATCATGCCTTGGAAGGTGCCTCACAGACTTTAGGCCATTGCTAAATTAATAAGAACGTAATAAAAGTATTAGAGCTCTACTGAGGGAGGCATTGTTATGCCCCAGAGGCAACATATCTGGTTAACAACCCTGAAAAGGAATGCCAACAACATTAGCCTCTGCCCCTACATCCCTCCACCTAATGTAAAATTAAATAGCTACAAATTACCTATCTATTTTTCTATCTGCCTAGGCAATTAGCCCATGCTCATTACCGGACATATGGGGATACATCCAAGCTTGCAGGCGCTCACCAAGATGGGAGGCACAACACACAACAAGGCAGGAGTAGATGGTCCGAGGCTTCTGCTTCCTTGTAAAACACACCATTAAACCACAACACGTTGGACCATCAGCAGAGGTCAGAAAAAACCTGCAAAATCTGGCAAGAAAAGTGTCCAAAGAGCAAATCAAGAGCCAAGGGCAGCAAACAGGCTGTGAAAGTGTTCTCAAGGGTGTGTGCGGGACAGAGTGGAGCAGCCAGGGATGTTTGTTCATATGGGAAAGGTAAACACCAAGCTATAAGTAAATGTGGCGTTTATTTGCAATTAAACTCGTGCATACATCTCCATGAATACGAGGTGCACCCCACTGACGAGGGGGCCTGCTGCCAATGGGGCATTGTCAAGGATAAATACACGGAATTGCAGTGAGGGGAGAGCTGTGCATCAAGTCAAACATCCTGGAAGAAAATTCTGAGGTTCTTCAGTCAGCAGCACGAATAGAGCTCCCTTATGCTCGAGCTGAATTTGGGAGCACAGGAGCCCTCACACATCCCTCCATGAAGCCAAGAATGCAGCCTCAAATGTGCTTTAATCCAGTTAAGTTCGAGCTCTCTGCTCTGCAGTTTGACAGTAATGCTATATTTTTATTCAGGGCAGGATCAGAGGGCTGACGAAACTTCATGTTGCCAACATGAAAGTGGAAAGAGCTTTAGCTAATCCCAAGCAAAATGAAGCCCACCTCTTTAACCCCACACCCCTCCTGAAAAGAAAGAAAATGCAAACCCCACATTTGACTCTCTTGGAAGAGAAAAATTCCCTGCTGTCCTCAGATGGTTAAAACATGCAGCTTTCGTGGGCTGCAGAAGGAATAGCAATTACATACCCTTCACCTCTTGCCAGCTTGGGCTTTTTTCTTTTTTTCTTTTCTTTTTGGCGGGGTTTTGTTCTAAATCTTTCAACTGTTTTTGGGGTTTTTTTCCCCCAGTCCTTCTTATGGGGGGAAACATTCTCACCCTCCATGAGAAAGGGTGGTTTAGGGGTGGAAGAAAACAGGACAAGGGAGTTCACAGTCTGCTTCAATGTCATTAAAAAAAAAAAAAAAAAAGGAAGAAAATTTTAAAAAAGAGAGCAAGAGAGAAAGAAAGGCCAGGTCTTCAGTGGAGTTAGCCTGGCCATATTAAAGGAGCAGGTGTTGTACTGAGTTAATTTATCTGGGAGGAGACCTGAGCAAATCCCAGCAGCCCTGCTGAGAAAAAAGCTTTGTATGCTGACACAAAGCCCTCCCTGCTGCAGCACTGCTCTTGCTGTCTTCCCTTCCCTCCTCCCCAGGTTCTCCTAATTGCAGGGCTAATGTCCTCTGACAAGTGCCTCAGATGGTCCAACAGCAGCCCTATCACCCATTCCCCATCCCTGATTATTATTACTATTTTCAAAGCCCAAATCCCTGCCGAGCTCAGGCTGCTCTTGATTATTCTCCAGCACAACCGTGTCTGCTGAGGAGCTGCAAAATATTCCCTCTGCCATGCTGAGCACCCAGTTGCTTGGCTCTTATGACATTGCTGCAATTTCTGGCACAAGAAACAGCACAAACAGGGCTCCAAAGACTCCTCTTTTGAGGCTGCAAGCCCAGGACCCACATCAAAGCCGGATGCTTGACTGATGTTTGCTTGGAATGATGGTGTTGGAGGGAGGGGGCCTATCTGCCTACCATGCCTGGAATATGTGAGTTATTGGCACAGCCTCCAGCCACGCCGCAAGCTGTGTGTCAGTTAAAATGGGGATCTGGAGAGCAGCAAGCCCAGGCAAGCAGAGATGGGCAGCAAGTTTATTTATTAAGCAATTAAAATGGGTAGATGGTCATCATAAGAGGTCAAGAGGAACAACCTGGCAAACTCTTCTGTCGACAACGAAAAGAAGTTCAAGTTCAACAAGCCTAGTATCAGCATTTCCCAAATACGTGCCCAGAAACCAGCACTGCCCTGGGATCTCAGGCTTTTACACAAAAATCACCATTTCCACCAGGGCCACATCATCCACCCCTGCTGCAGACCACTTTTACAAAGCCCAAAACATAGAGCAAATATCTCCAGCAGCTCCATTGTGCTTTGAGGCTTCTCTTCTTCTGCTCAGAGGACTTTCCTCTGGGAACAGAGGCAATCATGGCAGCAGAAGGGAAGCCAACACCTTCCAGAGCTGATTTTCGCAGTAGCATTAAGATGCACCACAGCTTCTCTGCTGCTTGGCACCACAGTGAAATGGATGCTCTGGGAAGAGAGAGGGAACAGGCTCTTGTCTTTGCTGCCAATACCTTCAGAAGGTGCACAGAGTGTTGCTGGAATAACCTCATGTCCACATCAGCCACACTGACTCACGCATGGGTCAGACCACAGCAGCCACCACCAGCCACAGGAGGGGACAAACAGGGTGGGAACGGGGTCCCCTGTCCATCCCCAGCTGCACCCACCCCTTCATGCTACAGGGACAGGAAATTGATAGCTGTGGCTCAGAGGGAGAGAAGGTGCCATCAGGCAAGAGTTACCCTGCATCAAAGGTTCCCTTCAATGGGAAGGAGAGAGGGAATCTGGGCAGGAAAGATTTCAGGACACCAGCAGGCAGCAAAGGGCATCTCATTCAAAAAGTGCTCAGCAGTTTCATCGCACAAAGCAAAAATAAGAGACACCCCTTTAAGATACAGTGAAAGGAGAAGCGTGCTGGAGAGGAAAGGGAGGGGCGGTGGAAAGGGGTGCGAGCAGCTGGAGAGGAATTCCAGCGGGACAGATACACAGGCAGTCACAAAGTCTGTTAATTATTTAAAAAATAAACTAACACAGAAAAGAACGTCCTGGGGAGGAGGGGGAGGCAGAACCTCAGGGTACCCATCAATTATGCACAAACCAGCTCGGGGACACTGTGAAAAAGGGTCCTGTGGGCACCATCAGAGAAATGTCACCAGAAGCTGGCCCCAACCCACTACCGGTGACACAGCACGGTACCTTCGTGACCCTTTGTTACCCCTGGCTTATTGTGTTTCGTAACTTGAGTTGGTACCCGCAAGAGGAAACAAAGGAACACAAAGGCTTGGCAATGGTTTGTGTTTCTAATTGCATTGCAACCGTGCGTTTTCACCTGGCACTCCCCTGGCACATCAAGAACGGGACAGCCTGGAGCCTCCCTCCTGCTTCTTGAAACAGTGACCACAACAAACAATTGGGTGTTAAGCAGAAGCCAACTGCATCCAGGTTGCTGCTGCCAGATCAAGGTGAACAAAGCTACAAGGCAGGAGACACAGGAAATAAATCTGTCCTTACCGAACACTTTTCCTGGCTGGAGCTTGGA
The DNA here is from genome assembly GCF_000691975.1 of Corvus brachyrhynchos. Classification (NCBI taxonomy): domain Eukaryota; kingdom Metazoa; phylum Chordata; class Aves; order Passeriformes; family Corvidae; genus Corvus; species Corvus brachyrhynchos. Next base: position 7,308,315 of record NW_008239758.1, on the reverse strand, counting down.
CTGATATGGAGCATCTCCTCCAGAGCTGTAGATTCCAACTTTTTAACAGGATCAGGTCACACACACTGCTCCTGGGGACTACACAACATGATTTTTCTTGGCCAGGCAGCCACCTACACTGCTGGCTTTCAGGTCCTTTTTTTTTTCTCCAAGAGCTCCATTAACAGAAAACCACTAAAACATGACAAAGCGGCAAAAGCATTTCTTCCCAGTTTTAATATTTTTCTTATAACTTGAGCCTTGAAATGATATCCCAATATCTTTAGTAAAGCTCTGGCCAAGAAAGTCTGAAGCTTAAGAGGGGAAGAGCCATCTCAGGTTCAGAATGGTAATCCTGCATCCTGCATACACTTCTATTGTTTCTTGCTATGATGAGAAAATATTAAATATTGCCTAGAAACCAAAAGCATTAACTTGCCTCATGCACACCATCAAATAGACATTGAACAATAAGAGGTTTGGCTTACAAATGGGTGTTGCTAGAATTCCAGTTTTCATCCTTGTCCTGGTTTTAAACCACAACAAGCTTGTAAGTATGAGGACCCAAAAAATTACAAAATCTTAACCCATCCAGGTTGTCCTAATTCCTTCTATTCCTCCAGTCTTGCTTTATCCGTGGGCAAAATGGCTTTTCTTTGCATTGAACTACTCCTTAAATCCTACAGAAACATGAAGCTTGCAAGCAAGAGGGGTGATGTGCGTTTGATAGAAACCACCCATATAAGTGAAACCGCAATTTTTACGATAAATCAGCAAATGGGTGAGCACGCAGAAACGGTATCTGCCATAATGATTTATTTAAAATAAACAAATCCAGCTGTGGTAAAATAACGAGTTCTCTGCAAATACACACACAAATTCTGGCTATTTCATTATGAACATATTAAATCTAGTCCCTCAACTCCAGCTCTTGATGATAATTAAATACACATAGATGTACTGCAGTGGATTTGCTCCTGGTAATTTGCATAGCAGAAAATAATTACTCTGGCAATTAGATACAGTACTACGTGCTGCTTCTTTATGTGCACCACAAATTTCTTCTGATGTTTTGGCATCACCCTTTAAGAAATTAATGAAGGCCCCTTTCCTATTAACAGCATGCTACAGTGGGTTCGTGGTGGCTTTGTCTCATGTATTTGGAATAACTTTTGTCCTTGTTGCTAGGGCTGGTGCTGCAAACCTCTTGCTGCCTTTAAATAGCCAGCTCCTTTGCTGGCAGTGGTGTTTTCCATTTGTTAGCTATTATATTGGTCATTTGTCCAATTGTGCTGCTCTTGTCCAGTGATCAACCACACAGTGCCAGGGCATCCCTCAGTTCAAGGGAAATAATCAGTTCGTTCCCCTCCTGTCCAGGCTATTTGTCCTGTCATACACAGGGATGATGCATCTCTGACAGAGGAGAAAAGGTGCAGACTTGAATCTGTTTAGGTGAGACTCCTCATCCCAGGCTAAGCTTTAAAGTCCTCAGGTTGAGAAAAGTAATCCCCAGCTATCAGCAGGAGCAAAGGGAAGGATTAGGTAGAAGAGGAGCATCAGGCAAAACAAAGCCACAGAACAGATTTGCAGGGCTGAGTTTTGTACAGCCAGAAAGCCCAGCCTTTTCTTCTCTAAAGGCATTTCCCTTTCAACATTGGTCATAAAAGCCTGTGAGAAAGCCTTCTCTCCCTCTTGAGGCTGCTGCCTGAGCTACAGCTGGCCCCGCCAGCAGCCTTCCCTGCATTTCAACCCTGAGCCTGTGCTGAAAGGGAGGGGATGTCTCAGGTTAATTCCAGCACCTCTGGATCTCCAGAAGGTATCACAGCTTCAGTGTTTAAAGATGGGAGGCATATACAATAAATTTTGATTATTCAGGTCAAGAACTTTGATAAATGCTTGAGAACCCATTTGCTGCCAGTGCACATCTAATAATAAAGTGAGAACAGGGAAACATCAAAGACAAAACAGACAACAAGAAATGTGTGTGTGAGGTGAAACCATCACCATGGGGAACTTCTCTCCTCACCCAGACAGCTCCTGGTCCTGCTTCCTTATGACCTCGGAGCATTTTTCACTGGTGCTGCCACTGCTCTTGCCCTGCTGCCCTGTGCTGCCCCAGCTCCTCTCAGCTCTTGCCTAAAGACATTTCTCTCTCTCCTGAGCAACCTCCCACTTTCTACTGTCCCTCACACTTTGATTTTGAGTGAGGTTTAGTCTACTAGCACAAACTGCTGAGAGAAAAGATGGCCTAGAAGTGAGGGTGACAGCCTGGGCAGGGGAGAGTCACGTTCAATTCTCTCTGCCACTGACTTCTTGCCTAACCCTGGGCATCTTATTTCACACCTCTTCCTGTCCACCACTGCCTTCTTCAAAACACTGCTCAGATATATCTGGCTATTTCATTATGAACATATTAAATCTAGTCCCTCAATTCCAGCTCTTGATGATAACTAAATACACATAGTTGTACTTCGTTCAAAACATTTTGAACTTGATGTTAGCCACCAGCCACGTCAAAAAATCCTGTCAATTTTGGCTGGATGTTTATCCTTAGGTGAAACTGCAATTCTGCCATCAACCATAGCCAGACTCTGTTCTTCAGCAGATTCAGGCAGGTTTCACCCTCCCTTCCCAAGGGTCACGGCCAACGCTGCAGTCTGACCCAGCTCCCTGGGCACACACTGTGAGATGAACATGCAGAGGTGCTGCAGCTCTCCTACAATGAGCCCCAAACCCACCTGGAGGCCAGGCAGAGCTGGAAGGGTGGGGTATGGCCACCCAACACTTTCTAGCACTGAGAAGCACAGCGTGCTGCTGGGGCATGAAAAGGAAGAGAAAAAAATGCAACAAAAGACAAGGATAAAAGGACTTCCATTCCAAAGCACAATTAGGAAGAATGCACCCCTTTTTCTCAGGGTTAGACTTTTTTCTTTTTCTCTCTTTGGCCTGGCTCATGGCTGCCTGTAGATCCCTTTCCTGGTTGCCTAGCAGGGCTAGCATTCATGGCAAGCTGAGGTACACCATGGATGCTCCCTGGAAGCTGGCTGCTATTTCCTAGCCAGATGTCTTTTATTTCAGTCAGTGTCATTGCTTGAAGAGCAACAATAGCACTTTATTTCCATGGCTCTCATCTTCAGATAGTCTAGCAACAACCTTGCCTTACCTTCAGCTCTGTTGTACCCTCCATTAATAGCTCGTACAAAATAATTCAAAACAAATCAAGAAGGCTAAACCTGTAAATCCTCCCATTCTGCAAGGCCAAAGGGTTATTTTACAAAGCACAAGCACTCAGGCTACACAGTTCTGCCAAAGTGCCCCGTAAGAGTCAAGAACAGCTGAAGCAATTAGCAATGCCCCATTCTCCTCCAAAAGGCACAAACTCCAGGGAAGGAATCAATAGGAAAACTTTACAATACGGAGCCCTTAGCTCAAGACACGTTTTACGGATAAAGCCTTTAAAAGGCAGGGGATAAGATGCTAGACTAGGACTTAGGATAAGACTGAACTCTATCCTTGAATATCTGGCCGTGCCATGGATTCATGGGTTCCCCCATGTAAAAGGTAAGATACTGGTATTTGTTTCCTTAATCAAATTGCTTGGAGGCCACTGATGGAACAGGCTAGACAAGAACTAAGCCTCTGAGCTATTTATACCTTCCCATTATTTAACAGAATAATTTTAACTCTGAGATGTGCCAGAGCAGACACGGGGATAAAAGCTTCTGCAAACTTTTAACTACAGGCACCACACTTGCAGGATATCTGACAGGAGATTATCCATCTCCTCCTGCTTAGTTTTTGAATGGGATTTGTGACGTGTCCACTTGTCCAGGCAGGAGGTTCAATTTGCTGATTCCTACAGTCCCACATCTCTAAAAATTGCACTTTTTACAAACTGGAAAGGGAAAATGCTCTCCTACACCTGCTGGCTACATGATGGATGGAGAGGCAGTTCAACCTCTCACAATGAATTCCTGTTAACACAATTGGAATGCAGGTTTCCAAAATACTGCCTGAAAGGTGAAGTCTACCCAAAACTTTCAATTTAGAAATTTCACCTTCACAAACCTGTATTTCACCTGAGATCTTTGTGATTTGTCTGTGCCTTTCATCATCTTACAGCCACCTAACACCTCAGCCACATAAAGCACTAAGAACAGGACATAGAGAAATATTGTGATTATAAAACTGATTTATTGTTTACTCTCACAGGGCCTAGTTGTTACTTCCACTGAATTCAATGGGAGCTTTGCCATCAACTTCAATAGGGTGGAGCAGAGCCAGGGACTTTTGTCTGTTAATTCCCTGTGGATCATTTACAGCTTTCCAAGCACCACTGCAAAAATAAACTTCAGATTTTTAAAAAAAACCACACGCACACACAACAAAAAAACCAACTGGAGTTAAAATGTGTATAAAGACCCAAAGAGAACCACTGGCATAATATCCCTACAGTATTTCAGAATAACTCATTATTTACTCATTAAATCAGCAAACGACAGCTCCATTTCTCAGGATCAGCAGTGTGTGCATTTCTCACGCCGGCAATCAAATTATTCACAAGCCGTGTACATAATTTGCTCTTGAATATATATAAAGTTTAGATATAATGAGTTGGGCTCAGAGCACAGAGACATAGCCAAAAGTGAGCTGTATAAGTGACAGTGCTCTGGAGGTGCCAAGCAAAGACATCCATGCAGGGGAGGGAACATCTCTTCTGGGTTCCTTTCTGGTGTGGTTCAATTGACCAACTCTAAGATGCCCAAGGTCCTGGCAAGGGAGAGAGAGCAGGCTACAGAAAACAACCAGCCACGTTAAACAGATAAACAGGGAGCCAAAATAAAGAGAGAAAAGGTGAAAACTCACCTCCTATTTCTTCCACCTTTAAGGTGCCTCTCCAATCTCAAGTAGCACATGACAAAACTGAATACTAGGATCGAGTTTGTGCAATTTTGCACACCGTTGTCACATGTTTTCAGACAGAAGTCATCTGAAACTAAATATTTTCCCTGCAGAAGCATGGGACATGTCACTCTTTTCCAAGTTTCCACCAGAGAGTCAAAAACTACAGCCCTGGACTAAAATGGGTCAACGCTCCTGGATGAACCTCCACCATCTTTCTGAAGTAATTCTCATGTCAACTGCTTGGGAAAAGTAGGACTAAGACAAAGGGGAGCTGAAAGCCTGGGGCTTGAATGGAAACTATAAAAGGAACAAAAGTAGCAGCAACAAAACTCCAAGGACTCCTTTGGCACCCAAGGAGGAAGCTTAAAATACAGCCAGCGTCTCTCAGCCTTTTTTCCCTATCTTAGTCTAAAAAAAAAAAAAAAAAAAAAAAAAAAAAAGAAAGAAAAGAGACAGCTCTTCGAAACAATCTCTTTCTGTGTAAGCTGTTGCCAGAGTCTGAGAGAATAAGCCAGGGTTTCTGTGCCAGCCCATTCACATGGCCAGGTGAAAAGAAACTCATTCCTTTACAGCCTGTGCTGCCCCACACAACATCTGCTGAGAAAGTGGGATGGGAAACACCAAAAAGGGGAGAAGAGAACAGCCGAGGCCTTCAGGTTAGAAGGGCAGCCTGTTCCCACCAGGGAGCCCCTCTTTCACTCGCAGACAACTGCTGCATTTGACATTTCAATGGGAACTGAGGCAGAGCAGGAGGGAGGGCGATGGAGGAGGGGGCGGTGGGAGAGCACATAAAGGGACTGGAGCGAGAAAGGCAAGGAGACAAAAATTCTGCATCTCTTTCATTTTTGCTTTCAGGGTATTTTTTCTGCCCATAATATGACAGTCAGTAGAAAGAGGAGAGTTTCTTTTAAAATCACACAGATAGGCAGAGAGGGTTGGTCCTGCTAAAAACTTCTTCAAGATGAATCAATTTTATGGGGCCTACAGAGCAAAATTCTTTTTTTTTGGTCATCCCTTTTTTTGTTTGTGTTTTCAATGAGAAGGAAAAAGGATTTACATAAAATAAACAAAAAGAATGAATAGCAGCAAACCCTGCCATGGGCACCAACAGTGGATGCTTTTAGAAGAGTTACATGAATATTGTTTCAGTGTTCAGCATTGTCTGAGGGTTCAACACAGACACATTCATCCTGGGAAGTAATTCTGGGGTCCTGATCACTCCATACAAACCCCTCAATGAGAGCTGCATGCTTTTTAAAATCTGCTTTATAGAATCTTTCATCCAAACACATCAGAGTAATTTTGTAAAGGCTTCAAAGCAGCCCTGTGCCATGAAAGGGTATTATCTCCATTTTACAGAACAGGAAACTGAGGCCCAGAGGGAATCACGCAGGCAGCATCCAGAAGTGAATCACTGGCAAAGCCTGGAATAAAACTGGTTCCCTGGAGCACCATGCTCATCTGCAGTGAATGCAGAAATGGCCTTGGCTAAGCAAGAGTCTCTCCGCTGGGTTTTACGTCAAGCCCAAATACGTAAACCAAAAATAATACAAACAAGGCTCAAACCAAAATAGTGCTTTCATACCTACAGTCAGTGGATATGAATTCATAGACAACACCAGTCCATGTGCTGGGAAGCATGGAGGAACGTTTCAGGATTTGGTGAGGGGATAAGTGAATGGCCAAGGCGGGAAGACGGCAAAGGAGAGACCAGGAACAGCTTCTCTGAGGGGAAACTCAAGGAGGTTAGGGCTATCCTCGGGACAGAGAGGTGAAACTGGGGTTCCACCTTCACAAATCAAAATGGGAAACGAGGTATTACATCCACAGTTCATAGATCACAGAGTGGTTTAGGTTGGAAGTGACCTTAAAGATTATCTCATTCCAACCCCTCTGCCGTGGGCAGGGACACTTTCCACTAGACCAGGTTGCTCGAAGCCTCATCCAACCTGATTGCTTTTCTCAGTAAGAATTTCCATGAATTCCACTCATGGTCAGTGAGGGAGGCAAAAATCCAGAGCTTGCAGGATTGACACCATGCTCAACACTTGACACACGCTGTGCAGCGGCCAGGGGTGTGTGTTATTTGCTTGGGACGAGGGTCACACGCAGAAGAGAATCTCCAAAAAGCCACAAAGCCCTCACTGTCTGGGCTATAACTCAGAAGTGAGGATTAAGAGGTTAAAATGCTTTGTGTTCAGCTGGAATCAGTCTAGAGAGAGTTCAGCATCACTTACCCTTTTGTGTGTCAAAAATAGCCAATCTTTGATCCTTCTTGACTGCTGTGACTCAATATTACTTCCTTTCTGTCTCTGCTCCCCTCTACACACATGCCAGTGGGTTCTTGTTAAAGGGCCAGTTTGCACTGGGATAGATTTAAGGATGATGAAACAAAGCCACAGGTGCTTCTCAGTCACCCTGGTCAGTGTGGGATGTGTCACACCTCACAATGAGCAAGTGCAACCTTGGCCTCCTTCCTGCCAATCCAGCCTTGTGGCTCTACCCATGGCTCTCCAGACTTTCCAACCTCTGCAGTGACCATTTTTACTTTTATACATCACAAGCATCTGAAAATCCATAAGGTCCATCAGAAGGCATTGAGATAACTTGCCAAAATTATTTTAGAGCGGTTTGAGGGTTTTGTTTCAAGTCAGAAGATTCCCTACTAACACCTCTGAACTGCATGTCTCTATTTTCCATCTGCAAAACAGAAAACAAAAAAATTCCCACACAAGCTACCCACATTGAAACCCTGTGGGGAAGACAAAGCTGCAAAGTACCAGTAAGAGGTTAAATCCCTCCCTGTTGCCTCACAACCAGCTGTCAGGGAGAAGACAGCAGGAGATAGGAAAAAATGAAAGTTCTTCTCTAACTATAAATAAAGTCGCCCATTATTATTATTGCAGTCATAAAGCAAGTAAGGAAAGTTTCCCATATCACAGTATATCCCCTCCCCAACCTTCAATCCCCAGGAGAAGTAACTGAGTGGCAACAGAGCAGAGCCACCAAGGCTCTGTCAGGGGATGAGGACAAGTGCAGAGGACAAATCCATCCACCTCGTACCATATGGGGCTGAAGTCACCTCCCTGTGCCCAGCACTGAGAGGTTTCACTGTTCTGGCTGCCACGTTTTGTAACACATACTCAGACACCAGATATCCACGGGGTAACAGTGAGTAATGTGCTGGCTGCTATCTGCCTTGCTGAAAGGGTGATAAGAGTCAGCCAGAGATAGTCCTGCTTCCCAAATTAGATAGCTAAGTGATCAGGCCCTTAGAAAAAGAACACCACAAGCCCTTCCCCACCATTACCTTTCTACTCACAGATAAGCACTGAGCATTGCTAAGGCAATGTTAACTGCAGCCTCAGCCCCCAGCCTTTAAAAAGTCATGACTCAGACAAGATCATGAAATTGGTTTAGATTTAATGTGACTTTTTCCATTAAAAAGCTAACTTGAATGAGCTTTGGGTTTTCTCCTCACTGCTGGACTAGAAATGGGTTTTAAAACTGAAAACGTGATCAAGAGACAAGTTGCTGTTCCTGCAGCTGTTGGACTTCAGAGAAATATTTCCATTTGCAGGAAAGGTACAACTTATTCCCAGCCAAGAGATGTGGCGACAATGTGTCTCTGTCAAAAGCATTCCTCAGGCTAAGTGAGGCGTCTTCTCTGCCCTCGGCTCAAGCCAAGTTTTCAAGCTCTAGTTCATATATATTCCCCCCAAAATAACTGCCTCAGAGCCACAGAAGTGTGTTAGCTCAAAGCACTGCTTGATGATAAATTTGCTTTGCTGCAGCAGTTGATCCACGTATTCACACCAACAGCTTGTGGGTCCCTTCCAACTCAGGATATTCTGTGATTCTATGAACTGGTTTTGGACAATAACTTCTGGCAGGCAGAGGCAGGGCAGGTGCCTACGTGGGTGCTGAGGAGAAGCAATAACACCTGGACCCATCGCTGGTGTTTGGTTCAGGGCACCAGAACCAAGCTCCTGAGATGTTTGGCCACTACTTTGAAATCCCTCCCAGCCCCTGCAGTAGGGGCTTGTCCTAGAAACAATCAGGGAGGGACCTCAGATGGTTCAGGCTGTTTGAAATCTTGTTTATATCCAAGGTCCTGTCCCCAGTGCCCTCTTGCACAGCAAGGAGCATAGACATGCCTCAAGTGAGCACTGAAATAGGGTGACGGGTTTGTTTGGGGAGGGGGAATAAAAAAAATGTCACCCCCACATGTCCAAATGGAAAATCATTAATAATTTGACAATAAAAAGGACTCTGGATGTGGAGTTTTGGTGACACTCATCAGCTTTATCTGCCTTGGATATAAAACACTGTAGATCCACACCTCCCAAAAACAATGAGATGAAAGATCTAGGGTTCATCACTCACTGAAGACCAAGCTGATCACAAAGCTGAGATCAGACTTCAGCCAAACCTTCCTGTGAGCACAGGAACACTGCAGCAGTTCTGGTATCAGCAAGCTCCTAGAGAAAGGACCATTTTTGTACAGCTCTTAACACCAGCTTAGCACCGTTTAATTTTCCAGCCCAAAAGGAAACCTCTGGTTTGCCAGGTCAGTTCTGGGCAGTACTGCACCATTGGGTGCAAGCACTGAATTTGGAGTCTTCCCTACCTAGGGCTCCTTAGTCACACCCTGAGAAATTGAGGGGGAGAAAAAAAAAAAATCAGAGAAAAAAATTTAAATAAAAACGTAATAAAGTCACCTGTAAGATGTACATGGGTACCTTGCCTGCCTGCTGCTACAATTGGCAATATTTTCAACTGAATTTAAAGCAGATGAAAGCCCTGAAGGGTAAAGCCTGCTAACTTTGCCTCCCACCTACCCACCAGTTCCAGAAATAAATCTTGTGGGTTTGGAAAGAGCTCCTTCCCCACCTCTAACCACAGGCTTGACAGTCCCCACCAAGCCTCTCTATTTCATTAGTTTCTGGATATTTCACACACACACACACAAGTACTCACACACTCAGAGAGCTGCCCACTTACAAACCTGACAAGTAAAATTATTCCCTCCTTCTCCAGCCCTCCTAATTGCCTCCCTTGGGTTCTTGTGGAGTGTAAACGTCACTGGCTAAATATTAAGTTCATGCAGTGTCACCATGACGCCTTCCATTAGAGCAATCTCTGTCTCACAGCTCAGCCTCTCCGTTACCTCTCATTTCACTGCTAGGACCCACATGCAGCCTGCAGCTCTCCAGCCCAACTTTAAATAATTGTGCCAATTGGCCTCAGCCATTTAAAGATAATTTTCTTAGGGAGCCATTTGAAAGTGGATGGTGATTTAAAAAAAAAAAAAAAAAAAAAAACCAAACCAAAAAACTGTCTTTTTTCTAAAGCACATTTTGTTTTTTCTAAAAGCACATTTTTTAGATGTGCTTTCTCTTGACAGCTTTCTCACAAATTATTGGTAATTCAAGACCTAATTAATTCAATTTCTTTAAAATGAAGTCATGATATAAGGGTTATTAAAAGGTTTACAGTATTTACCATCTTAAATCTTCACTGCTGGAGGCTTGTGATCGCTCCACAGTTTCTGCAATTCTTTTCATTTTATTTTTTGGAACAAAAGTGAATTTCATGGTGAATTTTCAAAAGTGAATTTACCTTTCACAGAAGCATTGTCTTCCCAAGCTGCTGCTGTTGTTCATGTCTCCTGAAATTCAAATGAAGGTCCATGCCACCTGCAAGGAACAGCAATGATTTTAATTGGATTGTAGGAACTATCAAGAGATAAACAGGCAACAAAAATAATTAGTATTAGCAGTTCCTTTTTTGCAAATTGGGACCTGCAACACTTGCTCCTGAGTTCAGGATGCAAACCAGCTCTTCCCAAAAAAGACATTTGAACCTCATCCCTAGAAGTGATGGGATCTTAAAAACTGAAGAATCAGCAGAGAGACAGAAGAAACTGCATAAGAATTGGACTTAACCAGAGAAAATGGAAAAAATAAGTGAATCTGATTTCTGATGCCTGGGGGTTACTCAGAAAACAGCAGTAACAAATTAAGATTTATTGTGTTAATGTATAGAAAATTTCTTTAGCCTGATATTTTGCAACAGAGTGAATTAACAAACAGAATTAATTGACTGATTCATAACAAACTATCTTCATATTGCTTGGATTAATGATAGTGGTGAGCAGCAATGGTAATTGCTTTCCTCTTTTTAAAGGTGCAGATAATAAAAACAAAGTATACAAACCCAGATGCTTAAACCTGGGCTCCTGAGGATATATTTGAGCATCCAACATTCTTATTCTAATTTTCAAAATGTTCTTAACAGCTCAGCAGCTTTGAAAACCAGACTATACCGTTCGTAGCCAACCAGGAATATTTGAAGTTCATGATTTAAAAGGACAAAAAAACACTGAAAATGAACAGCTAAAATAGCAAAGCACCCACTCACTTCCCAATTGATTTCTTTCAACAGTTGAATCTGTTGGTTGCAGACTGAACAGGGAGTCAAGAAATCCCATTTCTATTTCCAACTCCATCAGTAATGATGTTTGGGAGAGTTTCTTCTAGGAAAGATCATCTTCAAATCCTTCCATATCAGATATCAATTTGTCAGTGTTGGTTTATGACCGTGAAGCCTTTGCATTAATAATCACGGAATCATTTAGGCCGGAAAAGACCTCTAGGATCATCAAGTCCAACCATTAACCCAGCACTGCCACATTCACCACTCACCCACATTCCCAAGCACAAGATCTACATGGTTTTTGCTCGTTTTCAGGGGTGGTGATTCCCCACTTCACCATAAGGTAAAGGCAGAACCCCCTGTAGCTCAAAGCATGGACTGGGTGTCGGGACAGGAATTTTCCAGCACCCACCACCCCAGAGCATGGCCATGGGGGATTCATACAGCCCACCTGTGCTCCTGCTGCCACAGACCAGACTGCAGCATCCTCTTTCAGGCTCTAAACCAGCACCTTGGTGACTGCAACAGACCATTTAGGATACAAGCAAGTCTAATATGACCAGCTGCTACTGCTGTTAATAGGTAGCTATTTATATTCCTCCTTTGCATAAAACACACGACCCTTATCCAAGAATATGGAAGCACTTTTGGTCCCCCAGACAAATACCTAAAGCTAGTCAAAGGTGCAGGAA
>NW_008239758.1:7258104-7296289 GCF_000691975.1 Corvus brachyrhynchos | reverse complement strand
CTCTGTGCTGTATCTGCAGATTAAACACCATTTGTTCTGGGTCTGACAGAAAAGTGAGCTGGAGAAAAAATATGTCTAAGACAAGAAAAAAACCCAAACCAGTCAGGCAATAGCTAGTAACTAAAAGCAGATTCCCACCACAGGTGTCTTATTTCCCCTCAGGGCCACCTGTTGCTGTTTGTGTCCCCCTCTCCCCAGATGCTGTGACTCCAGAGGCAGCAGGACAGGTTAATGCACAGACTGGAGCAAGCCATACTCCCCTTCCTCTCTCTAGCTAGAAGAGGCAGACGAGCCACAAAGCCACTTTCCTCCAGCACACCTTGGTTCTTTGCCCCTCCCAGCTGTAATGGTGTTTAAAATACCCCCAGAAGATGCTTTTCACTGGGCAATGATGGACACATGCAGGACACTGCAATTAGCAGCTGACCCTCCACCAAGGATAACAAATGAAGGAGAAAAAGGAGAGGCAGAGGACAGAAGGGAATTTTCAGCCTCAGGTGTTCAGACACTTCAGGGTAAAAAAAACCCCATCCTTGTCCTATGTTTCTGAAGGGTTGGAGAAGGTACAATTTGTACAGAGACAAAGGGAGAGACACAGCTGGATCCAACGTGTCTGTACTCATCCCTTTCTTGTGAGCACCAGGGGAGCAGAAACCTTTCTGCAAGCTGGTCCCCACCCCCAGCACAGGCTTTTCTTTCCCTTCTTGCTGCAGTCATACCTTGGACACCCTATTATGTGATGCCCAGCACCACCAAATGGGATGAGTTGCTGACATGCCTCCACAGAGGCTCTGGAGCACGTCCTTTCCATTTCTAAAGGGAGTGACAGAGCCATGAAGGGATTTGGAAAAGCAGAGGCACCCAAAAAAACATCTAACTGCTTTTGGTTAGTAATGTGGAAACAGGAGCCTGGCCAGCTCTTACAAAATACACTTTTGACACTGATCTCCCAAACAGGAACAGGCTTGTTCTGGCTGTCTGTACGTGTACACACACCCACACGCACAGATGCGAGAGGAGAACTCAGCTCCTCTGGGCTGCAGCCACCAGCACTAACCCAGCCTCCATGCCCGTAACCTACACTGCAGCTGGCAGCAATCCCACTCTGGATAACTCCTGGCAGACCAAACTGCTGCTCCTGCCACCACCCTGGGAGGGGACCTGTCCCCATGGCTCACAAAGGCTGGTAGGACCTGGAAAAGTAGGGGAAGAGATGAGATCCACACCCATCAAGCAAGGCAGCTGAATGAATTGCTCTCTTTTCAAGAGCCATGAGTGCTCCAAGTGCAAATCTGTCAGAGTTTGTGACAATAACTCCCCCCCCCATTAATAAAATATAATAGGAACTCTGAGAATAATGGCCTATTATCTGAAGGCTTGAAATGAATGAGCCATCAAAAGGAAGGTGAAATATAGGGCTGGGGAATCAGCTTGGGCGGGGAGTTGCAACTTCCCTGCACGGCACATGAGCAGAGCGCGACAGATTTAGTGGTTTCTCAGAAAAAGAGCACAAAACATCAGTGTCTTATTATTTAAAATCTACCAAATGCACATTTTTAAATTGTTCTCAGTGCACATATGTCAATTGTTTGCTCAGCTCAGAGAAATGTCCATGACCTGCTATCCAAGCCTGTGGAATAAATAGGTCGGATGTATCCAACTCCTGTCCCTCCTACACTCCAGCTGTCACAAAGTTTGCAGGATCTGCCACCTGGAAGCCATGGGACAGGTGGCACCAAGGACAGCCAGGATCATGGAGCACATTTTGATCTCTGCCACTCTTAGAGCATGTGGAAAATGCTGGTTTTTAAATTTTGCCTCATAGAAAATGCATACAAAACTAAATTTAGCTTAAAAGGTTACCTTCACTTAAAGGCTTAAGCTCAACCAAAACTTAAAAATCTTAAAGTTTTGAGACCAAAAATTATGTCTGACCTTTCTTTTGGTCATTGAGGAGGTGGAGGTTTGGAACCAAATTATGGCTAGTCTACATTTGATTTTCCATTTTTCGCTACTTTTGCAAGAATTTGAAATTTAAGAAATGTTGTCCAAAAAGTTAATCCTTTTACCCTTTCCTTTTTCTTCTAAGGACGCCATCATTCTTTCTTCTCCCCTTGTCTTTTGTCTGTCTCTCCTTTTCTCTCATCCTTATCCAAAGGTTGAACTCTCCAGAAGAGTCTCACTCAGTTATACAACCACTAACAAAAAACCCAATGGATCCCTCCTTGCATCCAGTCTCTAATGCAAAAACTGCTTATGGCTTAATGATGCTCCTCCATGCTTCATTAGCTTTTATCAGCGTGGAAATCAGGTTTCATTCAGAGTCTGCAGACCTGTCACTGCAGATGGGTATGGGAGAGCAGGATATGTTCCTGGTTCTCTCAGTGTCATTGGGCTTGCTGCCATTGATTTTGGAGGTGTCAGAAATGTCACCCACGGAGATTTTCAGCAATAGGAGGCTGCTGATTTTCTGATCCAGCCCCAATTAGCAGCTGCCTGATAATTGTTGACATTGGAGAGCTATGAAGCAAACTGGGTGCCTTGATCCAATGAACCATAAAAATAAATAATAACCATAAAACAACGTCTGTGCTATAAAGCCTCCCACAGCGACTGCCAGTAACGATGGCTGTGATTTGAGACACTACCTGGAGGGGAGGGCTCTGCACTTTGATACGGAACAGAACCTTTTTAGCCATCTCTATGGGAGGGTGAAGGGTTGAGCAGGCAGTGAACCACCACTATTATCCTGCCCTGCCCCAAGTGTAACCCAGATCAGGGCTGGGATGTTGTGGGTAGAGCAGTCATTGTATCTCTGCCCATGGGGTCTTTCATAAAGGCAGGTTTTAAGCCCTTTCACAAAGTTCCAGGAATCCTCTCCTCAAGCCTGAAATTACCTAATAAATATGGTGGCAAATCCAGGGAATATCTTTAAATTTTCTTTAAGCACATGTCTGAAACAAAACATGATCCCACACAAAGAGGCTTTTGCTTTGATTCACCTTTCCCATCACCTTATCTTCACCACTGCTTTTGCATGCATGAGCTACTAAAAAAGGAGTATATCTGCCAAAATAATTTTCACATCAGAACTTCCTGAGTTATAATTGCCTTTTCCCAGAAAAGCAGACTGTGACAACTCACTTGAGTCAATCTCTGCTTGTAAAACTGATCTTGATCTTTGCCAACCCCTGGCTGTGGCCGGTTCTTAATCAGCCACCAGGCAGGGAACAACCCAATACTCATTTAAAATCTTCAGTACTGAATAACACGGAAATCTGGTCTTCTCTTTCCATCTCTGAGACCAGCCCTGTGCAAGTTGGTAGGGACCAGAAATGCTTTCAGTGGTTTATTTAGAGTCCAGTCCTCCACACCTCTGGCAAACAAAGTCCCGTTGCTTTGAACTGCAGAGGAAAAGCCTGCAGGTTGTCTTAGTGCTGCTCTAGATTATACAAAATGGGAAATTTTAATGATTTCACTGCCTCTACCAAGCTTAACACACCTGAACCTGCAAGGAGCTGTGAGATCCCAGGCAGAAGCTGACAGAGTATGAACTTGTCATCCACAAACAGCCTATTGATGTTTTCTCTGGAGCAGCCAAATTAATACAATACCAAGTCCTTGCCCATGTTCTACATAATTAATTCAACACTGAGATGACATTTCATTTAATCAAGACATATCATATCCTCTCTTTCAGCTGAAAGAAACACTGAAGTTATAATGAAAACCAGTCAATATATCAACTACCAGCAATTTTTCTCTGTATTTCTGGTGGTCCCTGAAAGCCAAAAAAGAGCTGATTCCTTCCTGTCTTGATCTCCTTACTCGATATTCCTATTGATACATCCTTCAAACAGGCAGGGAACTTCTCAGAAAAGAGAAGGTTTTCATTTTCTTTACATTTCCTCACAGCAGAATTGGCTACGGGTTTCTTTCCCCAACTAAAAGTGTGTTTTCATGTAAATAAAAAATAGAATTGTCACAGGAGAGCTGACCATCTGGTCCTGCATCCTGACTCTGATGGGGATCAGCCCCAGCTGTTTCAGGGAAGGTTTGTTCCCAGTCCTTTTCTGTAACAAGTCCATTTGCATCCCAAAACAGGAGGGCTTGCCTATCCCTCCAGGTTTAAAAGGGAATTTGCAGCTTTCCATTTTTTTTTTTTACATTTTACAAGGAAAAAAAAAAAAAATCACAAATATTTTACACTGTGCTTCCAGAAGGGGACTGCAGAGAACAAGGGTCAGCCAGCTTTTGTGGATAGCAAAAGAGCTGACCCTTACACTCACACGGTATTTCCAGCCTTCTGTGACCAGTTTAACAGAGCCTTCATGCTATAGCAGACACATCAATATTTGCCATATCTTAGCCAAGATTTGATAAGTTCATCTGCCTTCATGTCACATGTACAATATCCCAGCCCCTTTCCCAGGGGGTTGCTGGAATTGCCATTCTGGTCCCTGACAAGGGAAGGAACTGGAACACTGTAAACTTGCAGCTTTGTCCGCTTCACGTAAATCAAAGCACAGCTGCAAAATTTGGGAACAGAAAAAAGTGAAGGGGGGGAAAAAAAAAAAAAACTAAAAACCTCCCACCACACACATCCAAAATATAAATACTCCTGGCCTCCTCCCACTAGTAAATGTCACTTGACACTCTCACATCAAACCCGTCATCAGTTTGAGCATTTAAAGGAAAACCACTGCTGGGGTTGGCCTCAAATCTGTCCCCAGCACCAAATTACAAGTAACCCCTCTATATTAATTATTCCTAAGTATGCCACAATGACACATTAAATTTGCATGCTAAAGCCCAGTTAAAGCCTGAACAAGCCAAGACCTCTGAGAAAGCACTGCACAGAAGAGAAATGTATTGTTTTAAATAACTACCTACTGCTGAGCAGGGGCACAGAACATATTTGGAAGCAGTAAAACTGCTGGAGAGAAGCAAGGATGTTTTGAAAACAATACATTTGGGTCCTGCTAACACTGGAGCAAATGAACAAACATATATTGAGGTTGGTATGACGTGGTTGGTTTTGTTTAAACCAAATAAATACAAGTACATATTTGCCTACTCTGGTGATCCCTGGAGGTGGGAGTTCTCTCTGCCTTGATCTCAGCAAATATGTGGAAGATGCAGGTAGCAGAAACCATTCCAGACCCCCAGAGGCTGAGCAGTTGCAGGGACTACCCAAAGCTCAGCAAAGCTCTAAAGGAAGTGAGCAAGTGCTGGCCCTGTTGTGCTTTGCATGGACCTTCCCACAGTGCTCCAGGATGGTTTCACCTCATAACAGACACCATCAATGCTAAGCAAATCACTTGCACAATTATGTGTATTTGCACAGTGCCATCCATTGCAGCTGAGGTCACTTACTCATTATCATTATCCCAATTTTTTCATCAATGGAAGCTTGTATTTTTATTTGTGATTTGTTCTGTAGCATTTGTTAAATGCAGTGTCGTGCCAGGTGTACTTTTAACACTTGCTTTATTGCCTCAACATGTTTCAGATAGGGTTGCATCCACTTTTCCCATCACATGGGACGTTGCTATTAATTATAACTTCCATGTCATATTAATCACATGATAATATTATTTATAAAGCAGTCCTCCACATACCAGTTATAAAGGGATCAAATCTTATCATGCCCTGATGAATCAGAGTTCAGTATATTTTAGGTTCCCCATAGTCAGCTGGCAAAGACTTGCTTCCAAGCAAAATGCTGTTTATTTTTAGATTAGTAATGAACAAACACCAGGAGTCCACAGGAGAAATAAAGAGCCACTTCTCTGGGAAACAGAGTGATCCTAGAGCTGCTGCTGAAAGCAGCAGTGTGGACACAACACCTACTGCTCATTACATCACACCATCCAGCCAAAAAATGGAATCAAATACAAATTTGGCCTCACTTACCTTCCCCCCTTGGGCATGGTATCACCAAGGTGCTACCTCAAGGCACAAAATCACAGGTTCATAGATAGGAGCTACACAAGAAAAAGGCTGGCAGTGAATGCTGAGGATCCATGGCCTGTATTTAATGAGATGATCTCCGAGAGGGACTGCAGGAGGCGATGGGCTGATCCACCATTAGGTAGAGCTTTACACAAGCCACAACAATTTGGGAAGAAGGTGAGGGAGGAAAGAACCTGCTCTCATGCACCTCAAGCTGCAGGCTTTGCTGGTTCCCATCCCACTTTGTTAGCCTCAAAAAATAGTGAAAAGCTGAAGTGTGACAATGAGGGGACACACAGGAGCTGCACACTTGGCTCCCAAAGCAGCAGTCACAGACAGCCAGGTGTACCTGGCATTCAACAGCCTCAATTCTCCAGGGACTGAAGAGGCCACAAAGCCTTTGACCTGCAGGTCACTGGCTCCAAACCCAGAGAGATTTTATCAATGATCAAGAGTGATTCCCATCTGATTGTGTCCTTAAGCAAAATAAATAGGAGAGTCTCACTCCAACTCCTAGCTGACAACAGTCACACTTCAGTGCTCAACTGCATGATTTCCAGCAGCAGCCCTGCACCTTGGAGAAGAGTAACTCCTGCATTCCAAGTGAGACATAGTGGGGTCACCATGCCCAGGTCTCCATGAGCAGCCACAGCCATGAAATACTTCCCTGGAACCAGCTCTAGTATCTACAGAAGTCTGAAATCCATCATTATAATCATAATTGAAATAAATCCAGCAAAAGACCCCATCTAGTCAAGTTGGAGCAGGACTGGGAAGGTCCTTCCTCCAGGGAAGGGGATGTCTGCACAGTCCAAGCCCACAGCACATAAACCTTTATCCTGCAACATCATCAGGTTGGATCCTCCAGCACCTGCCTAAATAGAATCACTGAAGTTGGAAAAGACCTTTAAGATCATCAAGTGCAATCTTTAACAAGGGAGGCAAGGTGATGGCTGTGTCCCAGGAACCTGGCTCCTCCAAGAACACCACAAATTTAGGGCTTCTTGCAATAATCATGTCCACCTACTGCTCAGAGTTACTCTGGAACCTCTTGCTGCTCTCAGCAGCCCATGAGTCACCCCTCAGAGAAAGGCACACACAATTAGGAGCATCTGTCAGTAAAGCCACTGACAAACGCCTCTCAGAGCTCTGAGCACACACACTTTGGTCCAGGGCTTTGGCAACTCTGGAGTGTTTGGGAAATACATGACCCCCACAGCCTCCCCTCAGCTTGTTTATGCAGTAAGAATGTTTAATAAGGAGCCTGTTAAAAAGGCCACAGTTGTAGAGCACTCCTTGTCTGTCGGGCAGGCAGGTTGGATTATGGTGTTGATCATTAATTATTGGGGAGGAGTGGGGGAAGAAGGGCTGGCTTCAATTAAAAACCAAACCAAAGCTCATTAGGCACCTAATAAATATGGAATAAAGACAAAGGCACTCGGCTCCTCCCTGTAACCATACCTGGCACCAAGGGATCAGGGCTCTCCTGCCAATTCATGGTGCTATTGTCCTTGAATAGTATTTCAGATTCAATTGCTTGAGAAATGTATCCACCCTTTTTTACCATCCTTAACGTTGCCTTCAAGACCTCCTTGATTCCAGAGGTTTAGCGTGGGATTAGCAGAGTTCTGGGTTTGAAACATACAGGCATGGTCTCTGGAGTCTCAGCCAAGAGATTTTATCCCCTTTCCTCCCCCCATTCCAGCACCCTCTCATCCAAACAAACTTGCCACCACTCACTTGTTTCCAGCCCTCACAGGTGCAGCACAGGAAATTCCCTGGTAACAAAAAATAAATTAAACTTTTTTCCCCAAAGCCTTCCAGGAGGAAGCGCTGCAGAGCACAGCAAACTTTTGGCACACCCAGGTCTTTCAGTGACCAGTGCAGCAAGGACATTTGGCCGAGCAGTGAGTTCAAGCTCACCTCTGGCCAACCCTTACACAGATGGAAACCTCTGACTCAACCCCAGGTTCCCTGGCTGCTCTCCCCACCCAGCCAAGGAACCCAGCCACTTTGTCATCCCCCTGGAGCCCTCCAGTACTCATTTTAAGCTTCCCACCCTGTTTTCCAAACTACCCTGGGATTCTCCTGACTAATTCCAACAACAACAAAAAAATTTTTCAGCAAAATCCCCAATATCTTGGTGTGTGAAGCCAAATCTCACTCAGTAAGCGCGCACACCCCAGAAGACCCTCAGCCTCAGGAGACCTCATGGGAGATCTTTGCTGCCAAACCCCAGGAGAAGCTGCAGCATTCCTCAGGTCAGTGCAGAGTGCCTTTCCATCATACCACCTTTTCCCAGGGCTGCAGGGAAAGGAAAAGAATTTTTTAAAAATCAACAAGAGCAAAATCACAGACAGGTCTTTTGTCTCTGAGCTGCCTGTCACTGTGCAGCCAGAGGTGAGCAGAGTTTAAAGGGAAGCATTTATATGACTGCCTTGCCAGACAAAGCTCAGATGCTTTTAACAAGGTAAGACATAAGAAAAAGATCCATTTCCCTTCTCTACTTTGACTCACAGAAGGAAAACCAGGTTGATTTTAATTAATTTTGCTCATGAATGAGCTGCACTCCCAGGGTAAAGCTCATAGGAACTTAAAATGAGGTTAATAAAAGCAAACCTGTGAGTAGCTCAGGTAAAATAGAGCTGATACCACTGCTTCTTATGGGTTCTTACTTGCAAAAGAACGACAATTCACTGCACACCATCAGCTTGCAAGGATCACTTTCCTCCTAGACACCACCGCCTTGTGCCTTGCCCATACACAAGTGTCAGCAGAGACAAATCTGAACCAAAATTTAATGAATCTGGCTAATTCATTATCTGAAAGACTCATGTGTTTCAGTTTTGTTTCATCTTGATTTTTTTTTGTCCTTCCAAACCAAGCGTACCAGATGGCCAATACTACTCTCATTGCTAGCTCCTAATCAGCCACTTCCATATGATATTTGCCATAAAGAATTAATACAATTAGGTCAGGATGTAAAGACATCATATTATTCATGTCAACAAGCCCAGATTTATTTTTTATTCCTCCTGCAACTGCCTGCAGCCCGGGTGAGGTCAGAATCCAGGTCCCTTTGCACTGCAGGGAGTTGAGCTGCTCCAGGTCTCATTGCACAGCACTTCTGCAGCTGCAGCTCTGGTCTCCCTTCCCTAAGAAATACAGTCAAATTCAGTTTCAAAAGGAAACCTTGCTAAAATATCTCCAAGTACATGCCTAACCAAAGGATGATGCCCTTGTAACATTTCTCATCTGTAGTTTTCAAGATTTATTTTCCCTTCTTTTTCAGTTGCTACAATGGATGCAAGAAATAGTGATGGAGAATTCCTAAAAAGTGACAGACAGACTTCTGCTGGCCAAAACCTCAGAGCTGGAAGATCACAGAGCAGAGGAGGGAGAGCTACGCCGTGCCCTTACAGCCCCTCATGGTGCTCCTCCCAGACTGCTCTCTCAGAAGGGAATAAGTGGATCAGCTATTTGTCACAGATTCATTACTTTTCTTTTTAAATAATTGTTGTTTTTTCCTTCCTTTTGTTTTCCATATCTAAGTAACTGAAATATAAACGATTTTTCCACCCAGCAGTAGCTCAGTGCGGGACCCAGATTTGTCTGAGAAGGATAGTTCCTCTCTGTTCCACTCTCAGGGCACATTCCCAGTTCTCACCCACAATGTATTTGATTTTCAGGGTCCTCTTTCTCGTGGTTTAAAGCTGTGAGCAAAAGTGGTATTGCCCAGTGACACATGGGAAATCAAACTTTGACTCTTCACTCTGATAAAAACACCCAACAATGACTTTGGCCAAGTTGATGGCATTTTTCCTGTTCCATAGATTCCCTGTCCTTAACAAAAAGTCAAGCCCACACCCGTGCAGCTGAGAGGCCAGGACACCTGGTGAGACTGCCAGGGCTGCCATGCCTCTCCCAGAGCTCATTCCCAAGCAGGGATTTGCTGTCTCACCCTGCAGCCAGCATCCACCAGCCTGCCCCCGAGGCAAACCCTCTCCAGCAAACCACGCAATGGCTCTGCTCCGCTCCCTCCGGCTACTTGCAATTCCAGACATCTGTGTTTACTCCACAACCCATAACAGAGTTGTTTTCCCTGGAAGGGCTCCATCACTGCCTTTCTCCTGCTGCCTACCATGTGTCCATTTCTTTATATATGTGTATATATATAGGTTTTTTTCCAAAGAAGGTCTGGATGCTGCTATTTTCAGCACCCTCCCCATGTGCTGGAGGCAATTCATGCTTTGGGACACATGGCAAAGACTGCAGAAATATTTCCTGTTGGTCCTACGAGAGGTTTCCCTAGCAAAAGAAATTTACAGTGCTTCAAAGAGCCCATTCCCCATGCACAGCCCAGCACACGAGGCAGATGGCAGTACTCAAAGTTTGCTTTTCACACTACGCAATCCAAAAGCCCTATGGATACGCAGGAAGCAGAACAAGGTCATCACATCCTCTGCACACGATTTCTAGGGCAAAATACTCTCTTGGTACCACATTCATGTTGTTGCACAAGGGGAATACGACCTTGCTGCCTGATCCCTTAGGGAGCACACTAGCCAAAATTCACTGGACATGGCCCTACACCCCAAACCTGTATCTGAACAGGCAGTTCAGTCACAGCCTCCACAACTGGCCCCATCTCCTGCTGCCAAGCAGTGTAGAGAAGGCATAGTCCCTCCCAGGACCGTCAGCCTTCACTCCTACTCCAAATACACACTTTTCTCCTATATGACAGCAGGATGACCAAGTTGTCATCTCATCATCTCCCCGTAGCAAGACGCTAAGGGACACTAATTCACTGACCAGGACCAACCTCCTGAACTAACATCCTTCACATTCACGTAAATCCTTCCTCGTGAGCTCCCATTTCACTCTGTGGTCCCAGAGGAAAAAAAATTAAAGTCTTCATTATTATTAATATCATTGTTATATGGCAGGGGGGAAGAGAAGACTGAGGTAGCAGCAGGGGCTGAGTGGAACATCCCAGCTGGGTGGATGGGAGGTGACAGGAAGGATTAGGGGTCTGCAGGGAGCTCACAGAGGGGGACAGTGCTGGATCCCAATGAACCTTTCCAACGTGGAAGCAGAAGCTTTTTCCCTTCCTACAGGACAAGATTCCTTCTTGCCTGCACTGAGATTTCCCCACAGCCCTGGGTGAACTGGGAGGTGCTTGGCTGGGACTGGAGCCCGCTCCGGCTCAGGAGGCCAAGCCCCAGAGCAGCACGTGTATGCACCACTCACCCTCCCTTGTCCCAGGAGCAGGGAGGGGGTCAGCCCGGGAGAGGGGCTTTGAAGGCTGACAGCCTCAGGTGTGAGCCTGTGACTGAGACATTCCTGCAAAGCAGGAGCAAGAGATTTGTTACCTGGAGAGGGCTGATGCTTGACGAGTGATGTCTTCATCCAGCTGTCCAAAAGCTGCCTGCAGGCAGCTTCTGCTTCGTCAGGGCCAAGAGCCTGAATGCGAGACTTAGTAAGGTCCTTAAGACATCTGTGAAAGAGAGGACTGAGAAAAAAAAAATATTAGCTGGGGAAAGGGTGCCTCTCGTGTTTCCATGTCAGCTGGAGAGGAGCTGTGGAAGGCTCACAGAGCTCCCGCCTGCCTGTGCTCCCCTCAGCATGGGACCTGCAGAAACGTGTTCCCCCTCCTCAGGAACTCTGTCACTAATCTGGCAGCCAGCCCTTGAAAGGGGGATGGCCAAGCAGCCACAGCTCTGGAAAACAGAGACAGTGGGACTATGGAGTCATCAGCATTTTTCTGATTTCCAGAACTTTTTTTTTGTTCTGGACGGAGAATGCCAGGTTAAAAACAAGCCTGTTGTTCTGAAGAACCCGTCCAAGACTAGTCACAAGTACCCCATGTACTGCTACATGAGAATCAGAGGGAGGATTTTGGAAGAGAACATTTGGGTGCATTGTGGCAAGGAGCAAGAGCCTGAAGGAAAGCCCATTGTGCAGGAGAGACAGACTCCTGGATGTCATCCCACCCACACTGATGGAAGGTCCTGCAAGCGCAGGGAAACAAGCACATTACTCTGTGCCCTGTCCCCTTATCTGTAAATCCAGGCTGGTTCATTACCACCACATTTTTAGAGTCAATACATGAGGTTTAATTTATTAGTTCCCATAAAATCCTTTGCATTCCAGGGTGGGAGTTCTCTGCTGCACAAACCTCACTGCTGCCAGAGCACGCCTGTCACTTCTTGGTGCTCACCAGACTACAGCAGGGCACTTCATGGGTAGCACCAAATCAGGATATTTTAGCAGAGTGTAGTTCACTTTTCCTTCCTCTCACATGGCTTTTAGGCTTCATAAAACACACCTCAGAGAAGCCCATCTCCCCACTATGCAACCACAGCGACAAGACTCAGCACTGTGCAGATCCAGCTCTCACTGGGGATGCAGCCCAAACTGTGGCGCCTCTGCTGCAAGTGGGAACAAGACCAACCACCAGTACTGAGGGGTTACTTCTCATCCCAGTGGCTGCTGCAGATTGCTGGGAACAGGATGGCAGCTACAGATAATTCACAGTGCTTGGCCATCAGATGGGAAGAGCTCTCTGTTTTGCTCCTTACCCAGCCTAGATCCCAGTCAGGGCATCACAGCCAAGTTAGAGCCAGACCAGGAGCCCTGGGATATCAAAAGGAGCCAAGGAGACAGGCCAGAGACAAGGTGAGAGACATGAGACAGGCACTCCCTGCCTGCCCTGTTCAGGTGGAGCTGTTCAGGAATACTTTCAGGTTTGGCTAATCCCCTTTCAGAAATACATATCAAGCACTGTTTCTGAAGGTCCTCGAGGGAAGAGAGCTTCAGCTATAAACCTCTGGCTACAGAGTGAAACTTAACCACGCTCAATTTACCTCCCCACCTGAGGGCACGTCAGTCTTACGCTGGCTTCTGGAGTTTCAGGTTTACGGCTCAGCAGCACAAAGGACAAGAAAATGGATGATCTTGCATCTTGTCTGAAAGATGCAAGGTCAGAGGGGCTTTCCTAGTCTACATCAGGAAAAGGATTATAGATGATATTATGGGAAAGGGTAATTCCATGTGTTTGCAGCACCAGAGATGCTGGGAATTTGCTTTCCAGTACATCCCACCAGTCATTGTCACCACATGGGGAGATGCAAGGGACCAGAGCAGAGTAAAGGTGCACAAGGGCCACATGAAGATGAAAGGAATCAGATGCAGCCTTGTGCCCTAAAACTGGATACCAGTTACAGGTCTTCTACTCCTGAACACTCCCATTTCTTCCCCAGCAAACGCATTTCCACTTGATGCAGTGCCCTGAAAGCCACGTCTGGATGCTCAAGCAACCAAGAAGACCCCAGGATTTGCACAACTCACCCCCAGCCAGGCTCACCACAGGCCACAGCAGAGGGGTTAAAAGGCTCCACATATGGCTCTCATTGCTCTTCCTTTTATCCTGGTCATGCCCAGCAGGCAGAGAGCTGGAGGAGGTGGGGAGGAGGAAGATGGTTGGGAGAGGGTTAAACCTGAGGGAGGCAGGGAACAGCCTGGCCATGGGTTCTTAGCACAACCAGCAAGAAAGCTGCTCACCCACCTGCCTCAGGGCACCATTAGGGGACTATGGTGACTTTCATCTCCAGGTCAGTAGCTCAAATCTGGTCCAAGTCAGGGACAACAAAGGTATCATGTGAAATTAATTGCTGGTCTCAAGTCCAATTCCTAGTACACGTGTGTCCACTTCAGTAAAACTTGCGCCAGCTAAAGGCCACTTGAGCACAAGGGCAGAGAAGTGAGGGCTGGGGAAGCTCCTGCCTCATTCCCAGATGGAAACTGCCTTTTGGCAAAGGTCAGGGTGATCAAACAGTGCTCGTCCTGCTCTCTCCACTTCCAGAGCTATTGCTCTCACACCTCATGTGCTTTTACAGAGAAATAACTTTGAGATTTCTTGAACTCACATACATCAAGTCAAGAATTCAGTCATGAGCAACGCCTAACATGATGCTGGAATCTTTCTCTTCCAAGGAAAAATGTCTGAGATAACAGGATGGAGTTAGGGAGATTTGTAGGGCAGGGACAGACTTTTTGCTCCAATTTTCCACAACCAGTAGCACAACAGTCCCTCACCCACAAGCACGGGAGTAAGAACCCATCACTGCTCTGAAGCATGGCCCGGCAGCACCGCGCTGGCTCCCAGTGAGAACCAGTGCTCTCCTTTAAAAAAAAAAGCAAATGAAAACTTCTGACAGAAAGCCACTCGCTAAGATGTTTGAAACAGAAAGAAAAATACCAAAATACTTTTTAAAAAATCACATCCGTGGAAAAATGACTCAGCTGTTTTAACAGAGCCGGAAACTATGGGATGCAAATAAAAACAAATTGCTCATGTTGGCAAACCGACAGTTCACAGCAATTGTGCTCCAGATGGCACCTCCATAGCACCCCTTGGGATTAGGGGAAAACACACCAAAACCTGCCTTAGCTGCTCCTGGGGTGTTTTTAGGGCTGCCAAAAACAGCTGTACATACAGAAGGACATTTTTGTTTTCTTCCTGGACAGTGTGCTCCCAGCCAAGGGCTGAGCAATGACTTCAAGCACTGCCAGCATTTATTTTCCACCTTTAAACTGGACAACACACACCTCTGCCCATCTCCCACACTGGGGCAGGGCTGCTCTCCAGTCCCTAGGACAGACTCACCCCCAACCAATGCTCATCCATGACACACACCAGCTCCCTCACATTATCCAGAACCATTACCTTGTTTAATTCCTCTGTCAAAAATGACAGCAGATGGTCTCAGCTGGGAAATGTTGCTTGTCCCTGGAGTTACAGCCGTACCTCTCCTGACTGCTCGCCTCTCCCAATTAGGAACAAATCTGCCTCCTGTCAGGCAGCAGTTCATTCTGCCCCTACAGCCCACCCCATACTAGCTCCCATTTAAAAATAAAAGATTGCCTTTTCTGAGCTGCTTATTGCTGCCTGCACTGACAATAATTCTGTGGAAATTGGTCGTTGCCACCGCTGATGGCCATTAGCATGCTGACCTGCTTTGACTTTGCCATCAGCTTTGAATATCAAATCAGAGATTAACGACTTCCAGTAATGACCCTGCCAGGAGCATCCCTGTGTTTCTCCAAGAAGGTACCCTCTGAACTAGATCATTACAGGAGCTTGTCATTCGTCAGCAATTTTAAAGCTGATAAGTCAGCAGCACACACTTGGGGACGAGGCTGTGCCGCTGTCCCTGATGTCTGTGGTGCTTTTCCTTTTTCACCAGCAGAGACAGATAAAATTCATGTGGTTATGGCCAGCATTGTTTGCTTAACAGCACCTGAGAGAATAAAATGAGGAGAATCACTCCTTACTTGCCCCCTTCTGAACCTCTTTCCGAAAGCCTTAATATTGATCATCTAAGGCTCTGATTCAGAAAAGCCACATTAAATCCAAAATTTGTTGTGCAGTTATAGCTCAAAGACACAATTTAAAAAAAAAATGTCATGCACTAGTTCAACAAAAATGCATTTTTTGAGCTCCAAAAAATATTGGCAGATTAATTCTGACAGCTTGGGTGCCTATGCTGTGGTAAATAGCAACCAGCTCCCTCAGCATGCAAGTGTAAAACCAGTGCAAGTCCTGCACATGGCAAAGATGATGTAGATCAGGAGCATCACTGACCAGTGCAATGCACAAAGCCAGTACTAATGAGAACACAGCCTCAGGGACATGGTGCTGGGGAAACCACACCTTTGGTCTGTCCAGCTACCTTGGCTGATCATAGAGAAACAAAGATTTAACAAAGCCTGGGCCAGAAAACCCTATCCAAGGGTTTAAAAGCATCCAGTCATCCCTTTGATAGTTTTACAGGGTTTCTAAAGAGCTCCCTGGAGTTGCATCAAGCCAAAGCACTGCAAAGAGCAGGTGAGCCATGCTTGGAAGCTGCCTTCACATCTGCAAGTGCTTTATGGTCCTAAAGAAGAAGAAAGAGGAAGAGGGGATCCTCTAATGAGGTTATTACCAGTGTTTGGCACTGCAGCAAGGCCATACAATGCCTGCTGCTCTCCTTCCTCCTACAGGAAAGGAAAACCCTTTGTGGGAAGGATGTAAAGGGCTCTGACTGAGACACCAAAAGTGCCAGCTCTCAGTAGAGACTCAGGGCCATGGAGCAGTTTGGCAGGCAAAGGAAAAGTTTCAGGTATTCCCAGCAAACCAGGAGCAAAACAAACAGCAAAGAATCTTCGTCACCAGATGTGCTTGTGTGTTTACAGTCTAGATTTACCTGGCAGACTAATTTAAGCTTGTGGGACTGCATTTGGTACAGAACCACTCCATGCCTCAGTTTCCTTCTTATTTACAAAGGGTTAACTCTGACTCCAAGACAACCACAAGTTCCTATTTCCATCTATTCCAACGGTAATAACCAGGTCCCAGGAGGAAGGAAACCATCAGGCAAAAGCCATCACTCACATCAGCATTGCCAGCAGGCCCAGAGACACAGAACAAAAAGCTGCTCTCACTGACCCCTTTTCCCCACACAACACTGACAGAGTCTGATAGAGCAGCGAGTACAGAGCTACCCCAAGCTCAGAGAGACACCCTCATCCTAACACAGGGATGAGCCATATCCTACTGCAGGCCCCCCAAGACCCCACCTTCCATCACACCAGCCCCTGCAAGCCCTGCAGACAGCTCTGCATCTCACAGCTGTGACCCAGCAATGGGGGAACCAGAGCCACAGCACCATTTCCTCACAGCCTGTGCTTCCACACACTCCCCTCCCAGCCCCACTCATTCGTTGGGAAAGCATCACAGCAGAAGAAGAAAGACGCAGCTCTGGTTTTTCCTTACAAGTAGTTGAACAAGCAGACACCCATCAGGAAGCCCTGCCAAGGCTCCCTTACCTGCTGTTGGGAAACTTTCTTCTGGGTATTTTTGCTTGTTTCATTGCAACCTCAACCCACAACACATCGCTTGGTTCTATTTTTGAATTCTTCCACTTGCCTCATAACATGTTTCCAAATCATGACAAAAAAACCAAACAAATAACAACAAAAAAAGAAATCAATAACTCAAACCTTCCCCCTTTCCAACAACAGCTATTTCCTTTTCCAGCCTCCCTTTAGTAAGTTCGGTGAGGAGCCAGCTTCCTCCAAGGCTCCCATCAGAGCTTCTTATCAATTAGGGTAATTGGCACCCAGCTGAGCCTATCTCCCAGTTGGGACCCATTAACACTCAATCAAGACAACCCCAGGCCCTGCCCTCCTCCCCGTTACAGCTCTCCTCTCTATCAGTGCACAGGTCTGTGCACAAAGTCCTCTCGAGGCCGTGTGGCTGTCCGTCCATCCATCCCGTTTGGAAAGGCAGGGATAATGATAATGAGTGTAACGAGCAGGCAGTACTCCCGGGGAGCTTTGCTCATAGCTGTTCTCTAGCACTCGGGGCATGCAATTAGCCTTGCCCCCGTGTGACAGACAGGACAGCCCAGCTTTTTGAGGGAAAGGTGGAGACCTGGGAATTGTGGGGTGCCCCATGCAGACCTGCCTTGCTCTTGGTGGCAGCAGGCAGGGGATTAGTCCCTGGTGCCCTCTGCTAAGCACTAGGTCTAGTATCTCATGCTGGTGAGAACAGCAGCTCTGATTTCCATGGCCCTGGGTACACCTAAGTCACCTTTCCAAGGGCTTTTTTCCTTTTATCTAATCACAAGGGTCAGAAAGCAAATAACAGCAATCTGACATGCAGGAAACAAAAGAGCTCCATAATCTTCTTTAACCTTGTGCTTTCTTTAAAGTCTGGATTTACTTTGCTTGGCTGCTTGGAGCTGATGTCCTGGGACACTTTCAAGTGGTTGTAGGAGGCAGGAGGCTGGCCCAGTTGCTTTCTGTGTCATCTCCTCCACCACTTCCATGAAGTCCCCCAAGGCTGCAGCCCCTCTTAAACCTTGTAGCCATGAAAACCAAAGAAACCAGCTTTCCTCTCCCCTCTCCTTGCCATGAATTTTCTCCCCACTTGAAGCTGTCAGCATTGTGCAGAACCCCTCCAGCTACTCCCTAAACATGCTTTAAACCCCCTGTCAAACCCACAGGCTCACATGGTTTGATCTGCATCCACCTGTCTCTTCCAGAGCCGTGTCTTGCTCGGTTGTGCAGCTCTGAGCAAACCCAAGATGCCAGGCAGCAGCACATGTTCCTCCCTTGCTCTCCTCTGTGATTTATTTCTGTGCCACACATCTCCAAACAGCACATCAAGGTTTGGTCTACTTTTAATATATACATGAAAATATCCATGTCGGCATTTCCATGTGTGTATAAAAGCAGGGGGACAGGGAAAGGGAAATTTGTCACATGACCTTGCAACTCAGAGCCAGCCAGAAAGCATTTCTTCTACCATGTTTCTGAAAATAACTGGCGCACATTTGACTTCAAAGTAATAAACAGTACAGACATTTTCCAGCCATATTTTTATCACTCTAGGAGGACACAGCAGGAGACTGGGTTAGTGAACTAGTTTTCCTCTCTGCTGCTCATGTTCTGGATGAATTGAAGCAGTACTTCCAGAAAAATTATCTGTTCCCAGGTGAAAATTGCTTTTCTTTGCCCCTTCTCTTCTCTGCTTTCCAGGAGGTTCAGGGAACTCACATCAGCATCAAGCAGTAGTCCCATCTCCCTGCTGCTATCCAGCCCACAGGAGAGGGAAGAACTGGCACTACCCTGAGAGATGGGCTCTCTGGCTGTGCCTGGTGCGTGGATATCATCTGTCTTGAGTATCTGAAGTAATTTACTTTCCATTTTTGAGGTGTTTGTGCTAATGATACTAATTTATGTCCAGCATATTAGACTCCTAGGGATTCTTGTCAGGACTGACCTTCTGATCACTCTCCTACTTAAGCCTGATTGTATTCTGCTCATGTTTTGAGATCTGCCATGTTATGCCTGAAGCCCTAATGACTGTACTGCTGCTGTTATGAGCAATCTGCTAATTGGCTGCCCTGCAGTCCCAGATGCCAGAGCCCGCTGACAGCATCACCCCACAACTGGTCAGTCCCACCATGTATCCACCATGTACCCACCCATATCCACCATGCCTGTCATTCCTGGGGATGCTGTGAAGGTGATGTGGGTGTGCTCAGGGTGTCCCAGAGTTCCTAAGCACAAGCAGCAGTGAATCCTTACATCAGTGAGCTCATTCACAGGGAACAGACTCTGCCCTGTAAGAGCTCCCTCAGGAATTCTGCACCAAACTGTGGGTCAGGGAGTGCTAACTCAGCCGAGGAGAAATACCTTGCACTACAGACCTGGGACCTCATCTGGGCTGTGTGGGCTCCATTATTTCCATCCCGTACTGATAATAACAAGAAAAGATGATTACCGATATGGCCACGCTGGCGTGGAAGTAAGAATCTCCTGAGGTCTATGGCCATCCTCAACACTCACTCTTTCAGCAATGTCATGAAAGACTTTTAACCATGCCCTGTCTGGTTTCCCTCCTGCAGCACAGCTTATCTATCGCACAAAAAATCGTAGCAGTTCAGGTTGTCCCTCAGGTGACTGTGAGCAATGCACCCCACTTTGCTCCCTCCTGAGCTGCCCCACATTAGCGTGGGAGCCTGAGTCTCCCCATGTGGCACATCTGTGTCTTAAACACTACTTATGGCAAAGCAGCAATATTTTCTAAGAGTTGTGTCCTAAAATTGAGCCAAATAATCACCTGACCCATCCGCTAAATAAAAACAGGTTCTACATAAGGTTTCCTTTCATATGTGTATGGACCAGGGAGAAACAAGTCCACACTTTTGGATGGAAGGTAAAAAATTATTTATATTCTTCTCATTAGATAATTTTTTGTATTTTTTTTTAAAAATTAATAGCTTCACCTATTGCTGAACTGCAGCGATTTTTAGCAAGATCTTGGCCAAAAAGGCAGACAAAAATACCTCGCCCAGCTCCTCCCAAGGAAAGGAACAGGTGAAGGGGCCATCCACCACCACATCAAAGCAGAGCTCCCCGCTTTGTAGTGCCATGAATGAGACCCGTTTTGTCCTCCTGACAAGTGGGTCCCGTGTGGAACAGGGACACATTGATTCTCAACCCTACTTTTAACGCCGCGGCAAAACCAATCAACTTGATGTCATCGACGGCTTTTGAGACGCTGACTAAGGATCTCTGGAGGGCGGAGGGAACAATACAACCTGGAAAGCTCTCCTTCCTTTCAGCCTGCCCTGCACTTCCCCTCTCGCCTTGTTCTCCTTCTCCTCTTTATTAAGCCGCTTTTGTGGGGCTTTCACCCATTCTCTCCAACAGTGAAAAAGTCCAAGCGAGCGAATCTCCTCCTCCTCTTTTTTCTTCTTTTTTTTTTTTTTTCCCCTTCCCTTTTCTCTTATCCTTTTTCTAAGTAGTGCTTGCAAGGGATGGCGGTGGGGTCCCTGCCACGCCGCTTTGTTGGCTGTGCCGGCATTGTGCTTCCCGAGGCGGTGCAGGTGCAGCGGGGTTTTGTCTGGGTGTTAAACACGGGATAA
Source organism: Corvus brachyrhynchos (assembly GCF_000691975.1). Classification (NCBI taxonomy): domain Eukaryota; kingdom Metazoa; phylum Chordata; class Aves; order Passeriformes; family Corvidae; genus Corvus; species Corvus brachyrhynchos. Next base: position 7,275,854 of record NW_008239758.1, on the reverse strand, counting down.
TTAGCCGGAGGGAGGGGAACGGGCATTGCGGCGGCAGCATTCATTACACAGAGACATTCAGGTTCCACAGGAACCGGGATCTGCCCGCTTAGCGCAATCCTGGCTCCTTTCTACCCCTGCTGCAAGACAGGAGAGATTTTGGGAGGCAGGATCACGCCCGGCGCGGTTTCACTCACCTCCTCTCCTCTTGTGTTTGGCACAATCAGGGAAGACATCTCTGATGGGAAGAATAAATTGCCATCAGCTCTCCACAGCACTTCCACACCCCGGGAACAGTGAAATGACATATTGGTACAGGAAGCCAGAGAAAGAGACAAAGACCTGTAAAAGAAACACAAATAATCTGCACATAAAACACCACAGACAGCCCTGGCATCGTGGGTTAATGAGTGAGGGTCTGCCCTGACTTCAGCAGTTTTTCTTTGCAAGCTCTCATGAAAATAAATCTGTAATGCACACCATATGCAGTTTATGTGGTATTCGGTCTGGATATTTATTTTGAAAGACAAGAGTCTTCACTTGGTTTCATTTGTCACTAAAAAGGAGAAAGAAGAGGCATAAAATAAGCAAAAATGGGAAAACTTTGACCCAAACCCAGAATATCTATAGCAGCAATTCTACGGAGCAACAGATATAACTTTCATCCCAGGTATTGCTGTGTGCTCGCTCCGAGGTCTTTGGCACCAGCTCCCTTTAGAGCAGCACTTAAACACACATCGAATAAACCACACCGATGGCCCGAGCCCGTGAGATGGGCACAAACCCCCGGGAGCTGGTGGAAACAAAAAGGGAAGTTGTTGGGAGCTGAGGACCACACATTCCCTCGGGTCCTCCGACCTCGCATTTCCAGAGTGTGAGCCGCTCCTAGTTCACATCTCCCATTTGTAAGCCCAGCCAGGTCAGAGTAAATCCCGTGTTGATTTAGCAGCATTTTACATTTACTTTGGACTCACTTTGTGCTGGTGTGAATAACTGCATAAGTATCAGGCAATCAGGGGAGCAAAGATGTGCAAGTAAAGCAAAATAAACCATGCAAAAATCTGGAAAGGAACAGTTCCAAAAAGTTACTCCAAACATTTTTGATCTGCAGAAATTAGGCATCCACATTAGGTCTGGGTCTAGGTGAAAGTTGCAGATAATTCTCCCGCAGTCCAGGTCAAAATTAAGAATCTCATCTTTTTTCCCCCATCAAGCAAAGGATATTTCAGCAGAGTCTGTGTTTGTGGGAGTTTTCCACAAAGGGTTTCAGGCAACATAAAATGTTCCTGGCACCATTTTCAGCTGTGTGTCCCAGAGACACTTAACTCTGTACTTAAATCAGGTTTAATAGGCTGCGATTATATTAAATAAATACCAGCTGAACTGATTATTTAATACGCAGTTATAGCTGTTTAACAGCCATGCAATTGACTGTTACATCTCAATAAACGTATGTTTTTCATCGATCACCTAGTACTTTATTTCACATCCCATAATTTTCCTATATAACTCTTGGACTTTGAAAGCATCACTGGGGGTTGCCCCAGCCCGCCATGCTGATCCCGCTCGCAGCAGGAAGGTGCCCAAGAGCTGTTGCCTTTCCAGGCACTCATCGAAGGTTAGGTCACTCCCTTCCACCTCCTCCCTGCGTTTTCAGGTGATGTAAAATCCCTCTTTGCATCCCTCCCAGCCTTGTCCAGCTGCTCCATGCCAGTAACACAGCTGCATCCTTCCACCCCGGTGCTGGCCTCCCCGCAGGAAGTCAGAGATCATTCTGCTCTCAACAGGCTGTAAAGAGTTTAAACCTTCAAGAGCCTCTAGAAACGTATAATCCGGATTTTATCCTTTAAAATTCATAGTTCCTCACCCATTGATGCTTCCCAACTGAATGCATTTACTCAGCTAAGTGGCATCTTCATCCCGGCGCTGTCAGGCGTTTGGAATGATCATAAGAGACATAAATAAGAAATTGTTTCTAAAAGCTGCATCTCTTTGCAGCTCAGCGAGGGGAGTAACAAGCTGTTATAAAAGCACATTTGCTGAGGTCTGACAACTGCACCACGGGTTGTGTGCAGAGCTGGTTACCCCAACTAATCCCTGCACTTCTCCAAAGGCAGTGTCAAAATAAAAATGATACATATGCGTATTTAATTACCTGCCGATGTTGCTATAAACAAAATGGGGTTTTTAAGGGATACATTTTACAAAGGCTTTTAGCTGAGCATCCGCAGAAACTGCAGGCAAAGCCATTTCCATGTATTATAGCAGTGGAATTTCAATGTTCCAACAGAAATTTCAGGGGGACACAGCAAATAGCAGGTTATTTGCCTGATTTGTGTATGTCAGTGTAAGGTCAGTGAGCCTGAAAATACAAATGTGATTCAAAAAGTGTCAGGGAGAAGAATAAAAAGATGTTTTGCGCTGTTTAGAACTGCCTACTCTGTCAGAATAAAAAAGACAAACCCCTCCACATTCCTGGCTGTCACAAGCTGCACTTTCCTATTCAGACCCCAGCCCACCAAAGCCAGTCGTTACAAATGCTCAAGAGCCAATAAACCCTCCTCAGGATTTAGCACTGGGGAAGCACATGATAAGAAATAGACAATTCTTTGTTATAACCATACGTAGCCCCCTCCTTAAAATGCCCTGACACGATTTCTCAGGCGATAAATCAGCTTTCTTTTGCTGATGTGCTAAAGCCCATCTACATACCATAAAAGCTTCTTTTCCCTCTCCATATTCAATATCCCTACGATGGCTTTAATCAAAAGCAAGAGCACGTGCATGAGAAGAGAAAAGGCAGATCTTGCACTTCTGAGAAATAATTCTTTTTGCAACTTAATACTCCTCTGAGCAAGTGGAAAGGTCCCATCCTCACCCAGCCAGCATGATCTTTATTTGCTTTATATTTTCCTGACACAGTCACAGCTCTGCACGGTTCCATCATATGGTAGAGGTATTAATTCACTATTTCCTGCATTATACAATCCCCAGTTCCTTTCCAGTTTTCTCACTATAATGATGCTATAATAAAAAACAGAGGTAATAATGAAATTGGAAAATAGTGTAATTTCTAGCTGGCTGGAATAGAGCACAGCTCTGGAAGCTGCCTTGCTACTGACTTAGTAGATGAGGGTTTTGAACAGTGTTTGAATGACTACCTGCGAACCGCCTCGAAAATCTGCCAACGCAGCGTTACTGGATGTCCAGAGCAGCAGACCAAGGACTGACTCACTGATGGACAGAGCCAGGTAGACCAAAGATTCAACAGCTGGGGGTTGTGTTCAATACTGACAGCAAAAGTCCCTCAAATGGGGCAGATTTTGAGGTCGGGTTATAGCTGCTGTGTACTCCAACACAGTAAGGAGTCCAAGATGCAGGGATTGCCTCTGCTCCCAAATTCCTCCTGCTGTACTGGCTGGATGCTGCCACATCCCTGGCATGGGCTTTGCTCCTCCTGATTGCACTGGAATAAACAGGATCTGAATCAGGACATTAAAATGAAGATTTTAATGAGCAATTTGGAGATAACATTTCCTTTCAGCACACCCAGAGACACACCTTACCCCGTAAGCTCTGCCCCTCATCTGATTTTCAACACTTCATTCATGCACCCACGACAATTCCTTATACAGTTGCCTTTTCCCGAAAGAAGTCCTCATGATATGGTTAAAGATACCGATCTCCTGGCTGCCTGCAGCTTCCAGAACTCCTAATACCAGGGGAAATGACATTTCAAAAGCTGGATGCTCCTGGGAAATGCAGTAATACCAAGGAGACAGCTTAGATGCTTTTCTTGAAGAAGAAATACCCTCCTGCTTCCACTGCACAGCCACAGAAGCAAATGTGAGGAAGGGAATGCCATCTCCAGAAACTGTGACAATGACAGCTTCTTGTGTAATCAGCTAAATCAGGATTGGAGAAGTTGGCAGGTACCAATGGAGAGCACACCATGGAGAAGGCTGTCCTCAGTGCCAAGGACACAGGTTTCAAGGTCTCTGCTCCATGGGCCCCTCAAGCTGAACCTCTGGGCTCACCTTCATCTTCCATCAGCCTCCTCCAAATGCCTCATTTTATGCCTCACCTTCCACCATGGGAGAGCAGAGTCAATCAGGACAGGTCTGGCCTTACCCTTCTCCAGCAGAACAGTGGCTTTGCAGAAGAAAATTTACCTCTTCAACTCTGTGGAGAACAGGACAGAAACACAAAATGTGGGATGTCTTTTATGGACACCAGCTGGAGCAACCCTCCAATGTGGGGCTTACCCCTTCATGACCCACAAGGAAAAGCTGGGCAGAGATGGAGGGGGGCAGGGGCTCCTGCTAAGCTCTGTGAGCTCACACTGAGCAGCCAGACCTGTATCTCATGCAGAGACACAAAATCCTCATGTGGAAGAAAGTGTGAGAGAATAACTGCTGTGCTCATCTGTCTGCCATGAAACAGGAGCCTGCAGCCCAGCCCTGCCCAGCTCCTGCAATTACAGAGAGCTTTGGGGGCAATAAACAGCACCCAGCTGGTTGCAGAGCACTTGGGTTTCCGTGTCTGGAGTCTTTGCAAGCTTTGCAAGCACGGACTTAACAGGGAAACATATTTCCACAGGTGATGTTGAACTGCAGCTGGGAGGAAGTGGTGGATGCCTGGATGGATGGAGTGCAAGGTGTGGGATGGATCCAGAGACACCAGATCTCTCACTGGTCAGAAGGCAGGAATGAGATACAGCCAACCCTGATTACCAGCACAGGTAGAGCAGAGCTCCTGGGGAGCAGGGAGGTTACAGTGCAAAGAAAAGTGGCATCCTGCACCCCTTCCCACAATAAAGGAGCACTGGACATCCTGCACCCTCTCACCCTGCTGTCAGCACTCTCCACAGGTCTGTGCATCTGCAGAGAAAACTCCCCATAGCAGAAGCAGATCCCAGACTGCATCAGCTACTCCGTACATTGAACAGAAATGCACACCATCCATCTTCCCTCTGAAGGGAATTTCATGCCACTGCTTCTGCTTTTTGATCCAATAGTTGTCACCTGAAACAGCCAGTGCTTCCAAGCACAACCACAAAGAGAGAGACAGTTGCTTGATGCAGCACTATTCAAAATCTGCCCAAACTCATGATGGATACAGCATCTGAGTGTTTTGACCTTCAAACCTCTCCCTCAGCTTTTCCACAGTCTGCAGTCAGATACAACGGTTGTTTCATTTATTCGGGGTATGTGGGCAGAGATAGGTGTCTGTTGACTGATGGTATCAGGTTGCATAATTTGCTTTTAATTTATATCTGTCTTCCCAAAGTGTCTAGTGGGGAGAATAAAATAGATCTGAGGATAAAACAATGGCTTCGGGGCGGGAGGGATGTACAGAACGTACAGTCCTCCACTCCCCACACACATCAGCCTCTGCTGAACACCTCAACAGATATTAACAGCTCCTGTGGGCTTCAAACTATCATGTAAGCTAGAAAATATGCCTAAGTGGTTAGAGCCCAGCTAGAAATGGTTTTGGAGCAGATATCAGAAAACAGAAATCTGGGATTGTACTAAACTGCGAGCCTGTGCTAAAGGGATACTCAGGCGAGCCAAGAGCCAAGGAAGTACAGAGAGAGCAGGTGTACCAAAGCAAGAGAGAGGTCAGGACATGAATTCCTTGGCTTTTGGGAGGGAATGACAGGCCCCGAACAATGAAGATTATCCTGGCATGGGAAAACAGGTGTCTGGGAGCAGGGACAAGGACAGGCACATCAGGAAGCAGAAATTGGCCATTAGGGCAAAACGAGCAGGAGCAAGACCCAGAAGAACAGCTACAGCACAGGGCACATTGGAAAGGTGAGAGCAGCTGGTGGGATTGCCCAGCACCTCTGCCAGCCACAGGGACTGGCAAGATTGGTCTGGACCGTCTGGTCGTTCACCAGACAATCTTTTTGAGACTTTGATTAAGATAACAATCTCTTCACTTGCCAGTGCACAAGTTTGTTGTTTCATTTACAGCTCCTTCTACTTTGCAGAGACTGGCAGAATGTGTTAATTAATCCTGAGATGCTGAGAATTTTCTCAGCCTTTGTAGTCACACCTGACCTCTGCATCTGCAGAAAACCACCCTCTTTAAATCCACTTATCACCAGATTTCATTGCAGTCATATTCAGCCATCCTGCCTCTGGCTTGGCCCTCTGGAAGCAGGCACATGCCATCTCTGCCCTCCTAACCTACCCACACACATCAGCAGCTCACCTTTCCCCATATGAGGGGAAGGATATAGGCACTGCCTGGCACCTTCACTGTGTGGCCACCAGTCTGCATGGGCATATGAGTAATGCTAAATTCAAGCACAAGGGTAAGGATCTCTGTTTGTCCCTACCAGCATCCTTGCCTGCTCACAGGAAAAGAATCTGTATCTTCTCCAGCCCAAGACCCTCTTATATCACAGTGATGATCAGCTACTCTTTACTTTCTCTATGGTTTCTTTTTAGCACATAAAACATGTTACCCAGATTTAAATTGTCCCTGTGCACAAGGCAGCACTAGGGCATTCAACCCACCTGGATCCCCCTCTTTGCCATTCAAGGCTTCCCTGGACTCAGGATTCAGTTTATGACAGGCAAGAGCCCTGAACTGCTTTGCACTGCAGCATTGTACCAGATAATCATTCACACGCTGAATTAACTTGTCTGAATCCCAGTAAAGATGAGGAACTGGTATATAAAAAGTCCCATGTAAGCCAAATGTTCGTCCAGTTTGATTTGTTTTAAATGCCTCAGCTCACGTCAAGTCTCAGCTGAGATCTGACAGCTTATTTCCACTAACTGGGGTAAACCCAAATATCTCAGAGTCAGGGAGAAACATTCAAAATAATTTTAATAAAAGCACCGGGCACTCCCAGCTCCATCTCTCACACTGGAAGGAAGGAGCCCTTTTCCTTGCTTATCTGCCACTGTTTGCAGCCTGGTCCTGCAAGTAAAGCATGGCCAGCAAGGAAAAAATATCCATCCCAACATCTGAACCTCTCCATGCCTTTGGTAACTGACCTGACTCACTACCTCGTTACAAAGCACAGCAGGACTATAGGCAAAAACGCAGGGGAGCCTGAGACCAGCAGAGAATTTTAGCTCCAGAAAGTAACAGCTGCTTAGAAATAAAGCAATTTAGAAGTCAAACAACATAAAGAAAAAAACAGTAAGATCCAGAGTGAGATCAGAATTTTTTGAACATCCATCAGATTCTGAATCCTGATTCAGCAGGTGAATAAGCCATCCAAGGAGCATGGCTCTGTGGGAGGATACACAGTCCCAGGAGCCAGGAAAACGCTCAGAGAGAGAACAAAACTGGAATTTCAGCAGAGCTAGCCAGGAGGTCAGATTGGGTCATATAAAAATGATCTCTCTTACTCTTGCACTTGGTGAATGTTGGATCTCAACAGTGGGTGAAGGACCCCCAGGCTTTCAGGTTTGCTCCATACACAAGTGAGTCTCAGGAGAGGTGGGATGGGATGAGCCACCCTCTATGCCAAATTAACTTGATAGACAGCATTTGGTTACTCAAAGCTGGCAACTTTGGGAAACCCTTAGAGACTTCTCCCTGGGGTATCTCCACTAGTTACCTAGAAACCCAGGCTGAGTTTTATGAGCAGAAAATATGTTGGGAGGCATGTTTGCCTCATCTGCTTTAAAAAAGAGCTATTTTCCCCTTTTCCCCACCCAGTAATTTCATTAGTGGAGAACTATTTATGGGCTTTAACTACCCCTCTTCTTCTTTGCAGCCTGGATTTCCCAGCCTTAAGAACATCCCAGCCCCTTCCACTTCCAGCATTGTGGCCTCACCCAGAAGCAATCTGTGCAAGCTTCCATGGTATCCACAGGACTTTGTGTGAATAAGAAACCCTTTATGAGCCTAATACCTCTGCATGCTGTGCCGAGACCTTAGAGAAAACGACTTTGGTGGGGAGGGGGTGGGTGGGAATGGTTAGGGGTGAGGGCAGCCAGCCCATGATTGAACCCAGCAAGTTTTCCAGTTGATTATCCTCTCCTTTTGTCCAAGATCGTGCTGAGCTTTCTTTGCAGCCTGTTTGCTGACCATCACAGAGCCAAGTGCCCACCAGCCAGCACTGGCTGTTCGTCATCCCTGCATGTCAAGCAGGGCGCTCTCCCTTCAGCCATCGGCTGTGGGTTGCAGGAGCGATTTCCCAAAGTTAGAGCATCGCCTTAACAAAGCAAAAAGGGGGGCTCAGTGGCAGGGAGGGAGGCCAGAGTGTTAGCCTTTCACCTCTGGAGGCCATGGCTCAAATCCTGGCTCAGGTTACCAAAGAAAGCGAGTCTGATGCGCTCCTCCCTCCCCGAGCAGCCAAGCCAGCAGATGTGCTGCACACCACACTCGGTCCCAGCATCCACATCCCTGCATGGGATGTCCATGCTGCAGCTCCACTTCCCTGGAGCTTGGCCACACTGACAGTTTCATGGCTACAAATTGCCAGTGCAAAGGCCAGCAGCACTGAGGCTGTGAAGGCAGGCTGGGAAATATTTCCCCCCTTTTATCTTTGGGTTTGCTCATCTTTCACCTCCAGTCCAAGTGGACCAGCTGAAAATTTACTGATCCCTTCTCTCTTGTCATTCTGAAACTCTCTGTGACAAATGAGACAGCTAAAAATATAGAAAAAAAAATATAGTTTAACTACAAACTAGCTAGGATCATCACTTTTCTGTAGGGAACTCTGCTTTATGTGGGTTGAGCTGCTAGGGGATTTATTTCTTTAATTACACTAGAAAGAAGCAAAAAGAATTGATTCTGGAAAAAAAAAACAACCCTGAACTCAAAAATCATCTCAAGCTCCTCAGACTGTTCCTGGAGATAAGGCTGAGCTTGGCACTCAGAAATGTACTTTTAGAGAGGAAAATTTTTGCTATTCTTCCTTATATTTAAGCATAGCCACCAGCTGTGAATTTTTGCAACAGCTTTCTGGGAACAGTGTCAAGGACAAAAATACAGCTTTGGAGTTGAAGGTAGAGCAGTTCAATGAAAGTTTAAGAAGTGGCTGCCAACAGGAGAGATGGGGTTTTAATTTTATCTGAGATGTGGCCTACGTAGGGGTCCGACATAAGTTTAAATTATTTGCATCTAAAAAGTGTTCTGGTTTGGTTCAGGAAGAAGTGAAGCTGAAGCGTCCTTCCAACCAGCTGATCTCCTGGCAGTCACAGAGAGGACATTTTACAGGGACAGTAGACTTCTCAGCACTTCTAAATTTCTTGCTTCCTGACTTAAAGAAAAGTGGGATTGCTGAGGTTTGATTCATGGTGAGGTAAACATCCAGATGCTTTGGAGACCAGGTTGGATGGGGCATTGAGCAACCTGGTCTAGTGGGAAGTATCCTTGCCCATGGCAGAGGGGTGGAACTAGGTGAATTTTAAGGTCCCTTCGAGCTGAAACCATGCTGTGATTCTCTGCAAGTACCGGTGAAGGATGGGGCAGGAGAACAGCTGGAAGCGGGCTGCAAATTGAGTTACCAGACAGGTTCAGCGCTTCTAAAGGCCAGACTCATGGACCACGCACAAGATCAGTTCCCACAGCTGTGTTCCAGGAGAAGCCAGTCAACCTCAGGTAGATCAAGCACAGCAGAGGCTCACCCCTCCACCAGCACAAACCTCCAAGGACTTACTGACAGCTTTCCTTCATGTCCTGTGCAATCTCAGGCCTTACACAGCCCACTGTGGGTGCTCCCAGCAGACCTGCATGCTGCATACAGACAGCCTAGAGTCAACCAGTGTGAGCACAAGGTCTGAATCTGGGGTTCTGGACTTTTGAACCCACCCATCTGTCCATGCAGGCACCCCACAGGGGCTGACCACAGACGAGTGAGTTTTCCCTATGAAATCACCACTGCTTTGCAGGAAGCAGAGACCACCAGGGCTGCCCAGCAGACACAACCCACTGGTGCGATTTTAACTTTAGGCATTTCTTTTCCCTTCATGAAGGAAAAAAACAAATACAAGACCTTTTGCACCTGGTGAGGAACGGCTGTTTGTTTAGACAGCCAAATGAAGTCATCGCTGAGACACGATGCCCTCACACCCCCTTTAATACTCACTTGCCAGAAACCAGAATGGAGTGAAATGACCCATCACCATCCACAGCTGTCTGATACAACCAGGAATGTTTCTGCCTCCTCCTCAGTCTCCTCTAACCATACAAAAGCCAAACTTAACACTGCCACTTAACACAAACAAAAAAGTCATCTCCCTAGAATGAAAAGGAGGTGGAAATTACTGCACAACCAATTTTTCCTGCAAATTGCCCTGTGAACCTTCTAATGAAGGCTACAGCATCCCAGCCTGCCGTGCCCTGGGGTCTGGCCAAAGCATTACACCAACCCCCAGCCCAAGCAAAACTGCCCTAAAGAAGCTCCACACTCAACACTACTCCTCAAGACAAATAGAAAACTAAGCATTTTTAATTCGCATTTTAAAACAAAGGCTTCTAATATCCAGACCATTAACTTGGCTACGAGGCTTTCACAGCAAAACTTGTTACCCACTGCGTTTTGTTGTCACTAAGATATATTAAACACTATTAATTGTGATGCCTTGCTATTATGCTATTTGGAGACTTGCCACAAGCCTGCTTCCGCCCAACCTGTATTATGCTGTGAACCTTGGAGGCGTTTTAAACATCTCATGCAAAATTCATGAATGTGAAAAGGAGCCTGTCTATGTTTTCAACATCTTGAGGGGCTGGGGAGCCTTCCTGAAACCCATCTCAGTTCAGGGCTCATCCTTAGCAGCTACTACATCTCAATCCAACCAGCCAAGCCCTCTCTCAAGCCCCGATGATTACCAAGGTCCATATGCACCTTCCTTCTAATGAATATAGGCTTATGGACATCTCATGCATTATTTACCAAGGTGTGCTTATTATGATTGCAATGATTTAAGGCAGTTTGTTACAGGCACAGCTCTGAGTGATTTCGATCAATAGAAGAAACAAGAACAAGCCAATCTGCATAGAACAACAGCCTGGGTCCTCAGGGGCTGTGCTTCCCTGGTTAACCCTTCCCAGCCTGGCACAAAAGAGGCTTGCACTTGTTGGCTAGACACAAAGAGTTGGTTTCCCTCCCTCTCGCCCTCCCTACTCTAGTCAGGTCTTCGAAAGGGTTCTGCAGCTCCTCCAGCTGCTTGTTGGGCAGGATCCCACGTGCTGGCACAACATTCCTCATGGTACTTAACATGCACCTTGGATGTGGCTATAGTCCATTCATTAGGATATGTCATGCCCCACCTCCAGGCCCCATAAACAAAACCTCCACCTCTTTTCCCAGACATGAATTTTAGGCTTTTGCTGCCAGCTGCGGAGATCCCAGGTTCAACCCCCGGGGATAGCTAAGGCAGCAGGTATGAAGCAATTACTGCAGACAAGTAGCTGGACACTACTGCCAGCTGAAGCGGGGAAGGAGCTCCCTCAGCAAGAATTGGAAGGTGACAGGGAGTGGGATGTAGAGCAGTTTTGTGGCTTTCCAAGTTTACAGACTAAGAGGTCAAAACTCTATATCTAATACCTCCTAATGTACAGAATTACAGCTCAGCATTTGCTCTGTGAACCCTGGGAGCTGCAGCAGATCTCTGGACCAGTCAGGATGACCCAGTGATGTTGCTGCAATGTCCCACCACAACAGCGTGAGGTCCCAAATGCCAGAAACTCCTCCCCTGTAGCACAGGGAGCAGGTAACTATGACCTCTGGGCAGGGCAGGAGTGTGGTTTAAGGACAAACAATAAACACTGCTCTGTATTTTCCAAAACTCCTCACATCAGGTGAGTCTGGGGATGTCCTTCCCCACTGAGTCTCAGACTGGTCTCAGCTCACTTCGCTTTTACATCGGAGCTTCGGATCAGAGCCGGCACACGGGAAATATATTCATTACTTCGAAGGGGAAGCAAACAGGATGTCTGGACAAAGCACCAAATAAAAGGCTAATGACACAAATGGATATTTAATACAATGACTTCCTCTGATTATCCTATAAGGAAACACTTCAAATGCTGTCCATTTTCTACATCCTGCATCACTGCACCGTGCTTCAGAGGCTGGGAGGGACTTTTCCACACCACACACTGGTCAGGTGGGGCTGTGCCCTTACCTGCCTGCTGCAGACAATTTGGTACATCATGTACAGCCTGCACGAGTGGCTCAGTGCCCTGGGATGCTCTGCCAAGCAGCAGGATGGGAGCATTTCTCCTCCTCACCATCAGTGCTCAGCATCTCCAGCACAGTGAGGAGGGTGCCAAGGCATTGCTTTGGTGGCTGATCACCTTATGAAACAATTCCCAGTGATACAGAGGAGACCAGAGTTACCTTTCCCCCTCCACTCCATCCCTGGGATAGCCAGCAAAGCACCAGGAGCTGGGGATAACACCAGCACTGCAAAGTACTCCTCGGGTTCAGCCCACAGGACTGTCCTACAGCCTGAGCCATCCCCAGGGCACGTCTGTGCTGGGGGGGTCACTGAACAAACAGAGTTTATCCCAAATCCCTGCTTAGATTAAACCAAGACAGGATTTCATTAGCACGGCACTTGTTCTGCTGCTGCTGATCTCTCTGGAGAAAAGACAACTGAAGCCTTTTGCTTTATGGCAACAGAAGGGAAAAGACAAGAACAAAGTGGTTCAGTTTAAAAAAAAAAGAAATTGTTTCCAGAGTCACCATGACCCGACAATTGCTTTGGGTTAAACTAAATCCAACCCAATTGGCCAAGAAGCCAGAGACATCAATATGTAGGATTAAGCTTAGATTTCTTTTTGCTGGGTAGAGAAGCCTGAAAAACTTCTCTGCAGAAATTACCTTTCATTTCTCTTTAATTTTTTGATGCAAAAAATTCAAGTGAGAGTTGAGCTCTATATGGGTACTAAATAGCAAAATAATGACACCATTAGGAACACAAAGCTGAATGCAGAAAGCTCCTTTCTAGTTGAAACTCATAGGTTTTGTTAACAGTTATTTCATTCCAGTGCCTAGCCAGCACTTTGTTTAAAAGAGGTCTTTGTTAATATTTTGATTAAGTTAATAAACATTATTAGGCAAACTTGCCTCTACACCGCTAAGGAAGACCTCCTAGCAAAACCAGAAGAGAACATTTCACAGTCCTAACATTTCTCAGATAACATAGGAGAAACAAAAAGGAAATTCCCTCAACATCAGTAGTCTTTAACCATTCCAGCAAAATTAAATACATAAATTAAATGAAGTCTAATTAAACAGTAAATTTTATTACAGGCTATTTTCAAGGCACTGTTTTTCCAATAAAGGAAATCTATAGTCTGGGGAGGAAGAGGAATACTTTCTAATGTCTTTTGAAGTCTGACTTTCTTCCAGCAATTTATACACTGTTTGCTGGGATAATTCCACCAGAAAAAGAAAAGAAAAAAGAAAAGACCAAACAAAACTAAAGCCTCTTCTCTATTTCTCAGCAACATCCTTGGGATATAACTTGCTTTTCTGATGCAATAAAGAGAGTTGTGACCAGTACAGCCATCCCTGATAGCAATCAGACTCTGGTATCTTTGTACATGGTGTGAATTATAGTTATTTCTGTACCAGTGATGCAATAGCAGCCTTCTACCCATCCTGAGTTGTTTCTAAGCTCAAGGGAAAAAGGTTCATTCAATCCCATCTTTGCTGTACAGCTGCTTTAGGAAAGAAGCCAGTGAATGTTCCATCCCAGGCCAAGAAAAATAATTTTTAAGGATGAGATAAGACAGAATTTGATCCTGTGTTTACAGCCCCCCTTGCAACAAAGACCAAGCCACCAGACCTGTGGGAAAGCCTCTCTGTCTCACAGAGCACCAGTGGCACCAAGAAGTGTTTGCCCCGAAGAGCGAACGCTCCTCCCTAACACCTTTCCTGGAGCAACACGAGGGATTAGCAGGTCTCCTTATTTGATAGCTCAAAGCTCCCTATTGATTCCCAACTACAGCTGACACCAAGGATTTACAATTAGTTGCAGTCAGTTTTCCCATCGGGACAAAGCTGCTGGCAGCAACCCTCAGCAGGCAGAGCCTGTGGTCCCATTATCTGCTCACACAGCCCAACACTAACAGAGAAAGCAAGGTGCAAAATCAGGAAAACACCTTCATTCAGATTCAAGGCCATCTCCTTCTTCTCCCACAGGAGCTCTAGGCTCTCTCACCTCCTCCAGCCTGGGAAATAAACTCCTCTCCCCTCACAAACGAGGTATTTCAACAGGCTGCAGCTGATGCTTGGCTGCTTACTCGCATCCACCTCCAGCTGCTGGCGGATCGCACAGCAGAGGAGGTTAAGTGTCACTGGGGCTTAGCAGCAAGATTGGACCTGCCCTTCTCCAGCTGCATCCGTTGTGCTCTTGGGGCTGGGCCAGGCTCGAGACAGAGGATCTGACGGGGTGGAAAAGGAAATTCTGTGCATTCCTCATCCGTAGCCTACATGCCAAGTGAAATGCAGCGATGAGCAGCCAGACCGGAGTGCTTGTCTGAGGCATCGTGCAAGCTGCAGAAATTGTAGTGTTTTAAAGCACTGTTGTTGAGCTGGGTCCAGAGAAACCAGACTGCTGGGGGTATGGAACCATTAGTGCTTCAGTAGTACTACTGCAACAGGTGAAATGTTAGGAGGAATGTAAATCCCAGGATGCACCCTCCAAAGACTGAATTCTGGCTTAGGAAAAACACCTGCCCCAAAATGTTCTGAGCTGTGATTTTAATTTTCTCTGACCTTTTTGTGTCTCTCCTAAGCCAGGCACAAAAATATCCTCCTCAGAAAAATTTCTGCCTGGAAATGATGGTCCTCTTTCCCCAGGTCCTTTTAAAGGGAAGAAAATTACTTGTCTTCCAGAAATGTGCTGCTATGAACAAGCAATGCACGAACTGCCTGTTAGAGGGAAAAGAAAAAAACCGTGTTCTGCATGGGGAATTCTCTCAAAACTCATCCCAGCTATCTCCTGAGCAACCTGATCTAGTGCAAGTGGCCCTGCCCATGCTGGTGGGGTTGGAACTGGATGGTCTTTAAGGTCCCTTCCAGCCCAAATCATTCTGTGATTCTATCCTAACAAACAAAACTGTAATGAAATTAAAACACAACAGCAGGAAAATCCAGTGTAAATGTAGTGTGACATTGATAATTAACAGTTGAAAAAGTCAGCCTTTGGTTGCCTTCTCCCTCCTACCAGTGCATTATTAACTTTGTAAATGGAAATCTCCCATGAGCAGAGTCATGGCTGCTAATCACAGCATCCTGATAAATGCTCTTTAGTGCCCCATCTGCCTTCAGAGGGTTTTGGGGGGTTGCACTCCACCCCCACAAGAACATCAGCTCCTTTTCATCCCCTAAAGCACTGTGTGGCTTGCTGGGGTGTTCCAGATCCAGTCACATCCCCTCAAGAAATGTTCACCCCAGGTGATTTTGGTCCCATGGTGTAGCTGGGGTTCTGTGGGGATGACGAACATGAAAGACACACAAAGTACATCCCTTCTATAAGAAGTGTTGGAGAAGGGTCTGTCCAATTTCCATGCCCAGGGATGCCTGTCAAGTATCCTGTCTCCCAGGAGCTGGACTCAATGATCCTTGTGGGTCCCTTCCAGCTCAGGATATTCTAATATTCTATGTTAAACCTTTAAAACTTTCAGCATGAGGGAGCTGGAGCCAGCAGCATTCATGCCTTGGGGAGAGAAGACTCATCCGAACTAAAATATAACTTGTGCCTTCCCACCCCAGCCTGGCAGCCAAAATACCAGCCAATACCACCACAGGACCTCACCCACTCCATCCATGGTTGCTGACTTTGATGGGGCAACAGCTCTGGTCCAGGATGGCTTGGAGAGAGCTCACAGTCAGGTTTGAGTCCAGGCATTTCTGGCAAATGTACCTCTGATTCAACAACAACATTGGGTTTGGAGACCTGGCTTTTGAAAACACACCAGCTCAGCTAAAATCCCTAGGGAACAGAATGGAGAAGGGTGCCAGCAGCCAAAGGGAAACAAATTGCTCGAAGACTCTTCCAGGAAGTTGGCCATGCTGTATTGGCATTGGCCACACAATGTTTTCTTCACCACAAAAACAATGCTTCTGCCACTGCTACCACTAATTTCATTCCAGCATTGGGAAAACACTCCTGTCTTTCTGAATCTGTTTCCTGAAAGGGTTCATAACCCTCCCATTTGTACCATTCAGTGTGGGACTTGTTCCAAGCCATAAGGCAGGTGCGTGACCCAGGGGCGCTCAGTGGTCACCTCTGGTTGTCACTACGTGTCACACCTGCTTGGAGGAAGGTGCAACCCTCTTTGGACACCTACCCATTACTGAGATCCAGGAAAGAGGATGAACTTCAGGAGGGAGAAGGCAAGCAAAGCAATATGTGAGGCATCATTACAGGGACTTCTCTTGAGCTCTTGGTACTATACCCACCAAACTAGAAGTATAGTAAAGTAAAAGTAAACTTCTATACTTCTAGTCAGCTCTTGGTACTATACCCACCAAACTAGAAGTACCTAGAAGCATAGAAGTAAACTTCTATACTTCTAGTGCACTATAGGTATAAATTATCCCAAACCACTTCTTCTTCCTCATGAGAAACAGTTTCAGGCTGAGATGACTCTGACTCAAGCAGGTCAAGCTGGGGGCATTGGCCCCACAAGAGAAACAGGTCACAGATCAAGCATGCAGGAGGTATGTGGGTAGGGATGTCACATGGGACACTTTGTCCTTCAAAGGGCTCAGTTAACAGCTGTACCTGATGCCAGTAGCAACATATCGATGCTGCCTAAATGGCTTTTGGAGTTAAAACTTGCTCACACCGATGCTTCTTTCAGATGGGTTTGTTACTCTCAACATCCTTCCTAAACCATGCCATCAGTGCTCCTTACAAACTGACATCTCCTCTCAGGGCTGATTTCTGCTGAAATTGCTCAAACTCAAATTCACATTCCTCCAGCCAAAATGGCCAATGAAAAACTTTGGGATAAATATCAGCAACAACTTGTATTTCTTGGGTAGAGCAGAAACCGCCCAAGGCAGGATAATGCCTGTGGGTGCAGCAGATGGAGCTTGTGGTGAGTTGGCACAGGGCTTGCTCTCTTGTTGAAGGACAAGTGACATAAGATCCGCAGCTTTTCTTCCACATTTCTTCACAGAAAACAGTTGGGATCCAGGAACAGCCTTGCAGCACATGTGCTGGGGGTAAACAACTGCACTGCTTCTAAAACAGTGCAAACAGGGCTACAATAACATGGACCAAAATCCTTGCCCTAAAAGGGTTTTTCCAGCCCTGTGTCCTGTGGTCCTGTTCCTTTGACCTTGCCTTTCTAACATTAACACATACCACACATTTTTCAAAAAGTAACCAGCAAAATGAGATATTTCACTGCATCTGATCCTCCCAGGGAGAGATGAGAACAAAACCTCCTAATGCACGTTAATCCCATCACCAGAGCACTGCTGAAAGATGGCTGATACCTGGGATAGGAACACTGGCAAGGGATAGGAAAACCTATATCAAGGCTCCCACATCCCACCCCAGCAGTGGCTGCCTATCAGTGGCTGGGGAAAATATTCTCAAATACAATTTTTTCCATCATAAATAAGTCTGCATCAAGGCTCATCGGTGATCACAAAGCAGGCAGCACCATGGTTTAGGCTCTGCAATCTGCCTGTGTAAAGTGTTACATCAGGCAGGGGGGTGGCCTGGCAGTTTTGGGGTGATGGGAAGCAAACACACACTGCTCTGCACATTTTGGGTCAAATACCCTCCTCAGCAAGAACCCCTGTGCCTCCACCT
>NW_008239758.1:7250661-7257994 GCF_000691975.1 Corvus brachyrhynchos | reverse complement strand
CAGGAACCCTTGTGCCTCCATCTCAGAAAAACCCAGAACGAGACAATTTGCATCCATGGGACCCTCAGCCACTGGTCAGGGGAAGAAGAAAGCCTCTGGCAAATCCATTGGAATACAAACAGAGCCTGGATGAAGGGTGACACCTTCAACAGGAGGAAGGGAGAGTCAAGCAGCAATTTCCATCCTGGGGCTGGGGCAGGTGGCAGCAGCAGCCGCCGGGCCGCGCACAGACTTGTTCTCATTTTTGTCCTTTGACCTTCTCCCCCTCAGCAGCTGAGCCTTGTTTACTGGCATTTCGGCAGCCCATCTCCTGTTTCCATTAACCCCCGGAGAGGTGGGAGGCAGAAAAAGGAATGGGTTTGCACGCTGGGTGGTTGGTGCTCTGTGTGAAGGGCAGTGAGCTGCTCTCGGGATACACCACGGGGACAGATTTATCCATGGGGGAAGCATGGAGACAGCAACGTGGCATGGGCTGTCTGCTTTGCTTGGCCCACAGCACGCTGGGAGAGCCACAGCAGGTACAAGGACTCTGGAGCCACCAGCTTTGCCTCTGATGCTGCACATCTGGGGGGGCTTCACTGTTCTGACAATTAGACAGACAGTGTCAAAACTAGCCCTGCTTTGCCCTCAGGCTGTGTTTATTCAGCACAGAGATGAGACATTTTCAGCATTCCTCCATCGAGCCTGACCTTGTAAGAGAATAAAATCTGATGGATCTGTCCCCCCTAAATGACACCATGGAGACTTCAATGCTCCTGAACAGCCATGCCCCATGGGTTAAATCCAAGAGTTTAACATAAAAACAAAGGGAAAATATTGCCCTGCTGACACTGAGAGACACTGAATGCAACTGATCTGAGCCACTTCTGGCCAAACAGATCAGAGATTAAAGACACCTGCTACAGGCAAGAAGGCACATCACTCATTCTCCCTCTTGATAACACTGCAGTTACTACGGCATGGCTGGTACCCGGGTTATAGATCAGGATTGCTTGTGGGGACAGTCCTGGGACAGTTCTGAGCCATCCTGGCTATGAGCCAGGCCAGTGCTGCCCTGTGAATGCCCAATTAATTAATGCTCCAGGAGCACGTGTCCAGGAAAAGCCCTCCCAAGTCTTCACATTTGCAGTGCGTAGTGAGAAATAAGTTCTGCTTCTCTGCAAAATCATTGAGGTTTAGTTCTAAGGTATTTATATTTATGGATTTTTGCTTATTTCTTCTCTTTTTCTTTTCTCTTTATGGAATCTATTGGTAACAACAAAGAAGAAATTTCATCTGTGCACCACTGCCAACTGCAAGGCATCAGCCCTTGTTTTGGAGAAACCCCACAACCACTCTCCAAGATAAATGCTGATTTTAATGACAAGCTGCTATGCAGTTATTCAGGATGGACAAACAGACAGACTGAATCTCCTTCTACTCCTAAAGTGTTTCAGTCTGGCCACAGTCAGTCAGCCTGGCTTAGCTATAAGTTTATTTGCCATAGAGGGACCTGACAGATAGTGAAGGGCACAGATTTATCATTATTCCTGCAAGTACAGGCTCCCCACCCTGTGCCTGGGAATTAACAAATGGCACAAAGAACAAATTGAGGATTACAAGGACCCCTCGGTCCCTGCAATGTCCTGCTTTGCTGCTGGCCCCAGGGACTGAACGCTCCCCTTCTCTTTGTCTGATCTGCACTTGGGCAGGTGGCAGCCCCTCGCTGGACTAGACACCCCGCAAGCATCAGGGTGCTGATGAATATCCATCTAATTAGAATTACGGATTCTCCAGGCCAGCCCTTCAACTGCAGAAATTAGCTAGTTTATTCCAATAAAGATGCTAATATGGGGGGCTTTGTGAAGGGCGAGAAATTCCCATTGTCATTCAGAAGCAATTTGTAGCGGATTTGAAGCCTTTGAAAAGGTGACGTGCTGGTGGCTGGGTTTGTATAATACCCATCCCCGAAATTCACAGCTGAGCATTCTTCCCCTCCATATGCTTCAGTGCTGCCCAATTTGTATTCCCCCGGTGAGGAGGCGCTGGAGCGGAGCAGGGAGTGATAGCGAGTCACCAGCAGCGGCAGCGAGGGGAGGGCGGCGGGGCCCGGGGACATCAGCCCTGCACGCTGGGGCTCCACACGGGCTGAAGGGCTGGGGATCCTTGGCTAATCTCCCTGCTGGGGTGGGCAATGCACAGCCTGAAACAGGGAGAAGGGTCTCGGGTGCCTTCAGACACTGGTATCAATTATTTAATGCTTCTTCAAGGTCCTCATGCCATTTTGCTGGCATTGTGACCCTCCACATTGCTGCCTTGCTTTTTGGAGTTCAGACCTTCATTACTCGGTATTTCTAGTGATTGATGCTGAAGTTAACACCATCTCTCCAGAACAACCCCAAAATCCTTAGCTTAACTTTCCAACTCCATTTCAATTTAATTTTACCTCACCACTCACTCTCCAGATGCAGCCTCCTGAACTGAAGACTCTTCTGGTGGTGTCCTGCATGAGTCACCTGATGGGACTGAATTATCTGGGGAGGCCTGAGCTCTCCAAATTGCTTGGCAGGTGAGTTTTTACTCACCTTCTAACCAGACTTGTCTCTAACACACCAGTGTCTGCAGCAAATCGAATCAGCATTTTAGGACCAAAGCACTTTGCAAACTGCAGCCTAAATTCACATAAAACCCTGATGCCTCCCTAAGCTACTCTTTGTGGATCGCTCTAGGAGACATAATGATGTAAAAATGTTTCTCTAACAGCTGCCTGGAAATGGAGGTAGAGCTCTGTAGCACAGCAAAGGACTATTCTTGTGGAGAGGGTCTCCTCTCTCTCACTGACCTTCTATCCTTTGCTCTTTCCATCTTGTGACATAAAGTCAAGGAATGACAGCAGAAGCCATGAGCAGCTGGGGCTGCTCTCCAGAAGTCCAGATGCACTTGAGTCCTGTCCATCTCTCTTGTCTCTGTAGCTTTCTCCATGCAGAGCCTGGCACCGAATTTCACATTTGGTGTGGATTGCATTGCTCTGTTAAGTTCATTAAGTGACAGGGGCTGCTCTACTGTAAATGTCACTCCAAGGCCCTCAGTCAGGTATTTCAACTCATGCCTAAATTTAAACACGGGATGGCCATGCTGAACCCACAGGACTACTCCCATGCCTGCTGCAAATACCCTGAGGTCAGATGGTTTAGAAGCACAGGTAAGGGAGGAGGAATATTTCCACCTGCTCAGGATCCTGCGTTTGCCCATGGGCCATGGCCCCACTTAGAACAGGACAACACTGACCAGGTCAGAGCCCATAAATGCTCACTCTCAGCCACAGTGAAGAGCTTCACATCTCTGGGAATGAGCCCATCAGCAGCTGAAGCTGAACCAGTATCAGGTTTTGATGCTTGAAGCAAGCATCTGTTTAAAACTAATAGATAAAAGAATATTAATAAATAGCTGCATAGGAAAAAGGAGGTTTGGTCCCCAGCCAGGGCAGCTGATGCATCTGTGAGATGTTGCTTGGCTGTGCAGCTTGGCTTGCCATGGGTCCCTCGTGTGACTAGAGTGCAGATGAGGATCATAGAGAGTAGAAGAGTGGTCTTGGCTGAGCTCAACTTCGTACTCTGAAATAAGCTAAATTGAGCTCTGAAACCCCCTGAGTAGGGATTACAGAATCTGTTTGTGATCACAAAGCGCTACATAATTGTAACTGAACACTTCGTTTCTTATCTTATTTGCAATGTTAATATGAACTTTAATGAAAAGGAGGGGGGGGAACTGTTTCTCAGACATTTTGGCCAGCACTGAAGCAATGCTTTGCATTATCTACCCAGAAAGAATAGCTTCATTTGCACAATAACTTTTTTTTAACCTCTTGAAAAATGGAGCGAAGATAGTATTTTATTTTTGTTTCCAACTAGCTTCATTTTCTATGTGGGGCTCAGAACTGGGGAGTTTTCTCTGGTCCTTGATGAGGACGAGGCCATGGTACCTTCCTCCCAAATGCAACAGGGAAAGGAGAATGGAGCCAGTATCACCAAAATGTCCCAAACAGGTAGGTCAGGCTCAAACCAAGGAAAAGTGTAAAGATCAGGACAGAGAGCCAGCAGCACATGGTCACAGCACCTCCATACTGAAGCTTTCACAGGGAAGAGGGGAAAGGAAAGGCTACTGAACGCCAGGAAGCAAAAACACAGCCCTGCAGTCCATCCCCCACTGGTTCCCTGGTTCGCTCCAGCAGGTGACATCCACATCCTCCCCATGGTGAGGAAACCCCACAATGCACCCCACAAAACAGGCTCTGTCACCTGCCTGGGGGTCAGGTCTCACCCGTGTGTAGGTGTTGGTAGCTTTGTGGCACCGGAAGGATGAACACATCCCCCTGCTCCCCAGCTCCTCCTCTCCTTGGTGGCTCCACATGCTTTAGCTCTGCAGCTCAGGCTCTTTGGAACCCCATTTTAGTGCAGCTCATGATGCACTGAATGCAGAAAAAGGGCTGGAAGGAAGGATGTCCTTCCTCAGACACACAATCCCCATGGGAGGTTTCCAAGTGCCACCATCAGCCCTACCAACACAGCTGGGTTGTCACCTCCTGAATGGTGACATTGTTCCTGCCTCCAAAATGAAACAGACACAGGAGGCGTTTCCACCCAAAGAAAACCAATTTCCACTGGTGACTTCTCCCCCCTTGCTCGAGAATCCTCCCTCCCTTTCAGGGCCCCCGTAGCTTTCCTTTGTGCCTCTTCCAGGATGAAAAGAGGTAGTCATTGATTGTATTAATAATTCAGGGTCTAATCTCACAGACGGGTGTTCACAGCCCGTGAGGTGGCAATCTTTCATCTTGAGATCAGGATCAGCCAGATCTTTTAGAGGTCAAGGAAGATAGCTGTAGCATGGAAAACGCCTTCAAAGTAATAGGTTTAGGCAACCCTCATGCATGGACGAAAACGGCAGATGAAAATCTCGTGTGTCTCGCACTCTCGGTTGCACCTGCGTCTCACCCTGGTGATGCCCACAAAGTCTTGAAGATGATTTCCATCAGTGTCAGTGAGCTGTGATCTCTGCCACATATCCCATGGTTGTGGGGCTGGAACTGGATGATTTACTGGACTTTAGGTCCCTTCCAGCCCAAACCATTCTATGAATCTATGGCATTTCCCAGTCCATTAATATTCCCCAGGTCACCTGAACCCTCCTGCTTCTCAGGGCAGCCACCTGCCTCCTGATAATGGGTCTTGTGCTACCGTTCCTCTTCTCCCACAGCCAAACTCCTCCTTTAACCGCCTGCTCACTTGTGTTGTCTTAATCATTTCTGGAAGGACAAACTCTACTGGCACTATGTGCTTTGTTTGGTTTGTGGCCAAGAAGGTCCCTGCACGGGCAGAAGGGCCAATTCATCTCCAGGACTAAGAAAGGGGTCACAGACACTAAACTGGGGATTCACCAGACAAGACAAAGAAAAGGGAAATCTGAATATGCTGGATTTAATTTTCACCTGGCTGTACTTTACATGGGGGGACCAAATTTACATCAGTACTCTTGGAGTCTCCCTGCAAGGACAAGTCCACCCTCCATTGAATCCTTCTCTTGCCCCAGGACCTGCAGTTATCCCCAGCAGTGCCCTGCTAGCTGGGCGCTGCTGTCACCACAGGGGTGAAGCTCACACAGAAGGTGCCCATGAAGGGCCGTTGTTGCTCCTCCACCTCTCAGGGTGTTTATGGAGGAAATGGCAAGGTCAAAGACATGTACCTTGCACCTGGAACTGGAGGTGCCAATTCCTGTTGTGATGCCAAAGATTAACGGGCATGCTGATAAGAGCTGGGGGAAGTGGCCAGCGGAGACTTCTGAGAGTTCCCACGAATGCAGCTGTGCTTTGCTGGAGCCTCCCCGCTTTGGGGCTCCTGGTTCCCAACAGGAACCGGGCTCAGCACCAATTTGCTGCCGCCGCAATGCTCTGCTGCTGTTACCAAGGCACCTCAGCGCCCTGTGCATTAGCATTCTTCTGTCTTGTGCTTTGTCTTCTCAGGGAAGCCCTTCCCCAGCACAGCCAAAGCTGCTGTGGTTGCGGTGGCAATGCCCCCCCAGCCCGTGGGGGCACGGTCCCCAAGAGCTGGGATTAGTAACGCTCCAGTGTGCAGTATTTTACAGCCTGGGACTCGCGCCCGACCCACTGTGCACACCTGCAGGAAGGCCTGGGCTTGCCATCACTTCTCCCCCCTCCTCTTTGTCTGCTGCATTCACTTGGGCTCCTCCAAACAAGCAGTTTACCTTCTCCCAGGCAGGGTATGTGCCTGGTTTCCGGTCTGTGCAGCATCCCAAGCCTGACAGAAGCTGCTCTGTCTCTGCTGTAGTATCCAGACACCACAGTATCCAGAACTGAGGACTGATTTGCAAATAATTATTACGGAAGGAAGCCATCCCTTCTATAACTGATAACTTATCTGGTATATGTCAGGCTTTCCCCAGTCTTCTCTCTGTTCCTGCTTTAACAACTCTGACCCCCAAGCACGTTGTTCCTTTGTCAGGACTATACACTCACTGTGTCCACATTTAAGAAAAAGCCCCCTTTGATGGCAAGGTTTCTGTAGCAGGGCTGTTTAGATTTGTTGTGATTAAATCACATCCATTTTCTAATTTGTACCTTACACACACTCAAATCCCTCCTTAAGCTTGAGCTGTACAGGCACATTTTGTCTTCACTGCTGACTTAATCAAGCAGTGGAGAGCTGCTGTGTGCTCTCTGCAGTCGCTGTCTCTTGCACACAGAGGAGAAAGGGGAGGAAGAAACACTTTGCAAAGGGCTGCTATTATCCACGCACTACGGCAACAGAATATTTAGTACTTGTGGCTCTGGGGCTGTAGTAATTAATTGTGTGTCTGACACAGCCTGGCACCCAGACCTTTCCCATCGTCCTGGTACATGTGCATGCCAAAAGCAGCCCCCACAGGCCTCTCTGGGAGATGGGTGCTCACCCCAGGGGTGGTGGGGAGACTTGGGGGCGAGCTGCCACACTGCCCAGCTCTCGGCAATGCTGGGTGCTGGGGCAGCTGGGGTGGGCGACTACAATGAGGGGCTCTTAGGGCAGCCTGGGGTCTCCATCCCTTCCCAACCACTCAGTCCTGCTGACGGCCCTCCTCCCATCCCCAATCCCAGTCTTTGTCACAATCCCCCATCAATGTAAAGATGTTCTCAGCACCTACACATGCCCCAGGGGCTGGACAGTGGATACTCCCCTAATCCCACTTTCTCTCCATTCCCCCCTGCTGCAGGTGGAGCATCCCCAGCTCTCCGGGGAAACCCTGAAATCCTCCTCCACGTCCCCCAGCCCTGACTGCCTGCACACGGAGAGGGGGTGCTGGGGTC
>NW_008239758.1:7243862-7250161 GCF_000691975.1 Corvus brachyrhynchos | reverse complement strand
GCCGTTTTTATAAGGAACCTCGATTCTTCCCATTTTCCCTGCCCAGCGCTCCTTGCCCGGCTCGGCGCTAGCTGGCGTGCATGCGGTTATTCATTTATCCTCCCTTCTGATGGTTGCCACTAAAGCTGCTCCCTGCTGCGCTAAGTCAATCGAGTAATTCCTTGCAGACCACTGATGAGAACTGTAAACATCCTCCCCAATATTTCCCCCATTCCCTTGGATAGCTCATCCCGGGGCTGATCGCGGTTATCGAGACCGGAGCGGGGACACAAAGCTCTCCCCGAACTCGCCTGGTTGCCAGGTGCTGGGGGGTTTACGAGCTCCGAGGGGAGGAAGGTGAAGGGTGACAGATGGACAGATGCGGGACATGGCAGGGGATGGGCACATCTGTGCGCAGGGAGAGGATGGGCAGCTGGAGCGTGGCTGGGCAGGGGGAGCGACTTTGTTCCCGATGTCCTGAGTCCGTAAATAGCCCAAAACCTCCTCCAGGAGACGGGGGGGACAGAATACAGCCCCCAGACAGGACAGTTCAGGCGCACCAGCCAGAGCAGCCCCTGTCCAAGCTCGCTTCCACTCTGGGACGTGCACGTTGCCCTCCCTAAAAATTATATATCTTTATTGAAACCGGGCTGCATTTGCAAGACAGGTGCTTTTTGTTGTGGTGGTGGTTGCGAGGCAGGAGATGAAAGTTTGGTGTTGTTTTGATGTGATTCTTGATTGCTGCCTGTTGGAGTAATTGCATCGCAATTGCTCAGAGGTAGAATCAATTTCCCCAAATTGAGATTTTAATGGGAGCTCGCAAGCTGCTGTTATGTCATGTGGTTTAAGGCGGCGTTGGATTGCATTTATTTTATAAACTGGATACTTTCGCAGGCGGCGCAGGGATAACAGCACCACCCAGTGGGGCCGCAGCCCCGGCCCAGCCCAGTCCCAGTCTAGCCCAGTACCAGCCCAATTCACCCCAGTCCCAGCTCAGCTCCAATCCTGCCTTAGTCCCAGCCTTAATCCCAGCCCAACCCCAACCCTAACCCAGCCCAGCCCCGTGCCAGGCACACCCGAGAGGACTCCCGGTGCCAACTCAAGATGGTCCCCCCCGCCAAAACCTCCCATTTTCGTTTGCCAAAATACCCACAGAAGTGCTGGATTACAGATGTTTGGGTTTGGGGTTTTTTTCCACATAACAAGGAATGTCTCTTTCCCAGATATTCAGGACAAAGTTTTAAATCAGCCGAGGACATTGTCACTGAGCGTTTCACATCTGAGAACGCAGGAAAGGCATCCTGTGTTGGGTTGTATTTCTGCCCAGTACTGTCAGGAACTGACAGAAGGAGACCTGGGAAAGACGATTGGGTTTCACAGAGCTTTTTCCAGAAGATCCTTCAAACACCCCTTGCTCAAAGGGGCAGATGTAGACTTGCAAACACTCAATGCCATCTCATACCTTTAAATAGGTTCGAGGAGATGTCCTTAGCTGACCTGTCAGTCAGAGGAGGGGAATTAGTAAGCTATGTTTGCACTTTCTCGAGATGTTGGGAGCTTTTAAAAGCAGCAGAGAAAGACCATCCCATTACACAGACTGGCTTCTGTCTCTGCTGATAAACACCCAGTTCTCCGCAATTCTTCGTGGTGTCCCTGCCCAAGGCAGGGGGACCAGAACTAGATGATCTTTAAGGCCCCTTCCAACTCAAACCATTCTGTGATTCTATGATTCTGATCAATTTTTGGCAGTTCAGATTTATCCATCTTTTCTGCTGAGATGACAATTGGCTATTTGAACTTGCTCTTGGGAACCTCCCAGCCCATCTTCTATTTTTGCTTAGAGAGGAGCCCAGATGTGAAGAAGATACACTACGGAGATATTGCTTGATATTTACCCCAAAGAGGAGACTGGGCCAGGAAGACCAGCTCCCTGCAGAGAATTAAATATACAGACGGTGAATTCCAGCCAGCCCTCCAAACACTGCTGAACAAGGGATGGTTACATGCTCCCATGTGTAGGAATTAGGCCTCACCACCCCAGGGGCTTTGCAAGCAAGGGGAAGGGAGAGACACGAATGAATGTTACCAGTCAAAAAAAAAAAAAAAAGTTGATGTGATGAACTCTATTTGCCTTAAAATATCCCTGCTTGTTTTGCTTTCTGCCATGGGTGAGCCTGGAAGTTTTCCACCAGCCCATCTTCCCTTCCCCTTGTACAGCTGGGTGGTTTTTCAGCATTTAGAGGTGATTTTTATGGCTGTGGGCTTGAAGCAGGCAATTTGAGAAGAGAGGGTTACCCACTGTGACTTCAGTGGGGGCTGCTGATAATCGGTTAATCTGCAGATGCAAGGATGCAGGTCAAAGAGTTCTTACACTTTATTTACTGGTGGCACAAAGCTGTATTTTTTTCCACTTTTCACAACTGGCCTCTTTACACAGCCAGGTTGGTGAGGCTGATGCTCACAGCGGTAGCTGTGGGAAGGAGGATTTAGATAAGCCAACAAAGTCCTCTCTGCACTTTGCTATGCAGGAGTGGGTCACTCTTCAAAGCCCAGCTCTGTGCTATCCCCTCTGCCTGCCCCGTCCAGCTACTGCCAAAGTTTAGTGCAGGGTACTAAGGAGATCTTGGGGGGATATTTTCCTGCCCTACCTGCAAGGAAATATTGGTAGGGAAGGGTGTTTAAATGTGTATTCGTCAGCTTCGGGTGCGTAGCTCAGGGACAGCGTCTGCTTGGTCAGCCAGGGAAATTGTAAAATTATAAAAAAATTGAATTATGAGTGAAAGGAAGGTCTTTAAAATTAATTGCAGACATCAGAGGTGGCTGTTATTGCGTAAAGATGTTGGGGTTTATTTGGTTCTTATTGAGAGGTTTTCTTTCTTTAGTAAGCGAATTGTTCAGAGCACAAGTGTTTGCTTTTATTTCCACAAACATTTTGGGATCAGTTGTTGTTCTCCAGACAACAACCCGGGGGTTTCCACTCCAAACTTCCTTTCTTCCTCCTTTAAGGAGCAGCTTGCTTTTTGCTGCTCACCCCAAACACACACATACCCCTGCAGAGCACCTCAGGATTAGCTTCCTGCAGGAGTGATTATGGCTTGTCCCAGACAGGCCATGAGCTTAACACCGTGTCCTGAGGCAGAGCAGGCAAAGGCACGAGTGTGCAGATAGTGGTGTGAAAAGTGGCCAGACAGAAAGTTCATGGGAGAGTCAGGAGCAGACCAGGAGCCCTGACATCCATTCCTCTAACTACCAGCTGCAGCCCTCAGAAATACCCGTGTTTACTATTTTAGCCATATAATTACAGGTAGTGAATGATTCCATTAGGAAGGTTGTAAGGGGAGCTCTCATCTGCAAACCTCTGGGCTCAAATCAGCCACATTCACTCAGCCCCACTGAAGCCCCCAGCCACGGATGGTGCGACGTAGGGCACAGGAAAGCTAAGTTCAGCCTAGTGATCCCAGCTAAGTGTCCCATGGGAACTGTGACTCCCCCAACATCCTGCAAATACCTCAGAGAAGGCTGTGATTTGCATGTCACCCCTCCACAATGACACCAAACATGGGAATCAACGTGCAGATGACCACGGAGGTGCCTGTGCCCCAGAGCTGAGCCACTGCAGTGGTTGCATTTCAGTGGTGGGTGGTTTCCCACATTCTGTTTGCAAGGAGCATCGGGCTCAGTGCTGCCTAAACAGGGAGTCCTGGATGGGCTTTGAGAAGGAAAGAAGTTGGGGGAAACACAGTCGCTCCGCATTTCCAAGCCTAGATATCCCCATTAAGCAAGGCAGAGATCCGAATTTCACACAGCCTCTGATTCAGTAGGCGACTTAAAGTCCAGATCTTTGGTTCAGCTAAACAGAAAGGTGAAGTTTATTTAAAAAATGTGTAAGGGGGA
Source organism: Corvus brachyrhynchos (assembly GCF_000691975.1). Lineage (NCBI taxonomy): Eukaryota > Metazoa > Chordata > Aves > Passeriformes > Corvidae > Corvus > Corvus brachyrhynchos. The sequence continues at coordinate 7,246,288 of NW_008239758.1, read as the reverse complement.
GCAGGATTTCAGAAACACACCTTATTTGGGGCCTTTTCCTCCCTGAAGTTACGGTTTGGACACATCTGTTGTTTTCTCCAGCGAAATCCGCTGCTTTGATCGGTGCCAAGAACAGCAATCCCATTTGCAATGCATGATGCAACTGAGCAAAATCAAGGAGAAATTTTTACAAACTGGAGCCAGGGGCATCCGACGTCTCTTATTTTAACTATAATGCCTCAAACTGGATTTCAGGCTATCGTTGCAATGTGTCAGCCTGCCCCAAAACGGCAATACCAAAGTGGTGCTTTAGGTCAAACCATCAAAGCAGCCTCACAGCAGCTATTTAACAGCTGGGTTTTAAAAGTTCGTCATTCAGATGGGTTTTTTTAGTTAAACAGATCATGTTGGATGTCATCAGTCAGGATAACAGCAGAAATTATGTTTTTCATTTTGAAATAAAAGCAAAAGTCACATTGCAAGAGGAGAGGGTGAGAGCAAGAGGAGGGGATTTGAGGTCTGAAACCCCATCCCCTGGATCTCCCCCCCCTTTTCCTGGGCTCTCCCCAGCTCACAGACCCTCTCTCTCCTCCCCCCAGGCCCCTTGCAGCTCCAGCTGCCTACACATCCCATCAGCAGGCATTTCTTCTTGGGTGGTAGGAGCAGCTGGCAGGGTTTGGACATATTTGCCCCTGTTTGACATCCCCCACAAAGAGGTGCTTCGAGTCGGCGTTCCTCCCACACTGCCTCTGCTACAGGTCTGGATCCGGCCTGCCAGCTTTCATCTCCTGCCCAGCTCTGCCCACTCTGGCAGCTCCTCTGCACACAGAGCTCCCTCTGACTTTAGTGGACACTGTCTGAGCACAGCTCTAGGACCAGCAGGACCAAGACAGATATTCCACTAGGCAGGCAAGGCCACAGGATTTTTGCATCCCATCTGGGTCCCAGATGGAAAAGCTTCAGTGTTTTAATTCCTGTTGCAGCCTGGATAAAGGCCCAGAGAAGGTCCTCCTTCATTGGAAGGCATGGGGGCTCACTCCCCTCATGGAGAAATAGATAGGTGTTATGAGATATCTTTGCTTCTTGGGTATTTATTCCCATCTTCTCTTCCTCTTTCCATGGATATTTGTTGCACTGGATCACAGATTCAATCTGTGACAGGGATGAGATCACAAATTCTTGTTAGAGACTTTAAGCTATTGTCACTCCAAAAAGCATCCTTAAGGATGTTTATGAGCTGAAGAGGAGGTTTCCAAGAATAACTAGAAGAAATGTCAAGGAGTATCCCAGGCCTGTACCAACCTGCAGGAGGAAAGACCCATGGTCTTACAGAGTTGGGAGAAGGGTGGTGTAAAACAACCAGCATCCTTTTATTCATTGTATAAGAACCCCAAAAGAAAGCAGATGAAACATCAGGATGGCAAAGGGACATGCCATCAAAGGAGAGCTAATGATCCAAAACAGGGAAGTTATTAAAGCCTACACCCGTGGGCACCCTCATTCAGAAGTGGTCTTAGTTCACTCTGGCTAAAACATCCCTCAAGGGGAATTTTTAAGAGATCCAAGCTAAGTGGATGCCTTCCTCCTGGCCTAGCCCTCTCATGGGTGGAGCAGACTCCTGGGATGGTGGGGATGCAGATCCAATCTGCTCACCTCCGCACGCTGTGGCATTGCAGGAGGTGGAAAGGAGCAGGATCTTGAAACACAGCAGGCAAAGGCCTGTGTGCTCCAAGCTGCTGCTCCATTTGATGGTCTGTGAGCAGGCAGGGTTCTCGCAGGGTTGCTGCCTGCTTGGGATTGTCCAGACAGTCTCTAAGGGGGGCTTAAAAGCGAGACCCCGAGACAACCCTACCAACATAATTGGTGAGACATTCCCCCAGCAAAAGCTGAATATCCAGGTCTGTACATGGGCTGGTGGTGCAGACGAGGCAGTGGTGGAGGTCCTGAGACAGTGCAGGTATTGTTTAGTCATCTGCATCAGTCCTTGGTGGGCTGGCAGCTGGATTTAGGGTACCTGACAGGCGTCCCCTATCTTAGGAGTGCCAGTTTAATGATAAGGATCTATGAGACTTGCTGTTTCTGAGTCACCTGGAGTTTTTATCGCTGCTGCCAGTGCCAGTGCAGGTGGCAGTGAATGACCCGGAATTGTGAAACTCACCTGCCAAGGTGCCAGGGCTGGGAAGATGTGAAGGAGCCCCATGTGCTGGGGGGGGGGGACGCCATCCCCCAGAGAGCCGAGGACCTAAGTGTCGCTGTCACAACCCCTACCCCGCACCAGCTGCCTAAAGCCTCCCTGCCTCAGTTTCCCCCGACTGCTGTACGACAGCCCCTTTACCCCAAATTGCTTAATTTTTGGGCAATCTTGGCAGGCCCATGGGATAAGGGCAGGGAGGGCACAGTGGGTGTTGAGACCCGATGGGGTGGGAGGAAGCCCCTCTCCCAAACTG
>NW_008239758.1:7242633-7243047 GCF_000691975.1 Corvus brachyrhynchos | reverse complement strand
CTTTCCCTCTCCCTCTCCTCGCAGCAGTTTGCCACATGTTTAAAATAAGCAAGTGGGGCTCAGTTTTGGTGCGTGCCCCCCCAGATCCCCGTTCCCCAAGCAGTCGCGGTGGGTGTTTTTCCTTCACCTCATCTCCTTTGTCTCCCCGCTCCTCATCCCACAAGGAAGGAGATGGTGGAAATCAAAGCGGCGAAGGGAGCCGGGAGGTGTTCCTGACAGCGCCAGGTTACCTTGTTCTCCCCTTCCCGGGTGCCGTGCAAGGAAGGGGGGACACCGGGGGGTACATCCACACATGAACACCCCGATGCCAAATTTCTGCCGTGAGAGCGGTGGGGTCCTCGCTCCGAACCCCTGGGGAGCGCAGAGCCAGGGAGCGGTCGCGGAGGGGCTCGGGGGGGGTCTCCGCGGTGTGAT
>NW_008239758.1:7236682-7242459 GCF_000691975.1 Corvus brachyrhynchos | reverse complement strand
TGTTTGTATTGTGTCAGAAAAGGGGAGAATTTCAGAATTACAGCTGAAAACGCCATCTGTTTCCAATGAATCCCCCATAGTTTTTCACAATGTTTTTGGCAGATCTCTGCCTGCAAATTCCTTCAAGCCCTGAGTGCTTGTTTTTGTTGGGGGAGGGGAAACCCAGTCCACAGAGGCGGATTTGTTCCTTCCAAAACTCTCCAGTTTCTTTACCTCTTTTTTTTTTTTCACTTGCAAGGGGGGGAAAAAAGGAGAGAAAGCAGGAGGGAGAAAGAAAAGCTCTAAGGCTTAAATCTCCCTATCGCTCTTTTTAGTTTAGTAAAACCTTCCTTTTTTTTTTTTAGTTTATTAACTTCTAAATCGCCTCTGCCTTTCTTTTGCATAACCGTAGGTGAAGTAGTCTTGCACACACATGTAGGAAATAAATAAATAACTGCTTTATGCCCTTCCTCCTATCTTTGCCCTCTTCGCCCTCTTCCAGGAAACCCTTTTCAGCACTGCCCTTAGCACTGAGGTGTCTCTCTGGACCTCACTGCCACGAAACTTCCCAGCAGGCTGGAAGCTGAACCCCCTGTTTTTTTCTGGAAACTCTGGAGCTGCTCCCATATGTGTTGCTTAACGCCCTTTTCGGAGCAGTTGAGTTGCAAAGCGTCGAGGCTGTGAGATTTACGGTGCAAGAAAGAACTTGATAGGAGATCTGGCTGGCTGCTTTGTTTGATTCTCCCTTCAGCAGTCAAATAAGGTGCAAAGAACTGGCAGAACGAGGCGATCCAGAGCCCGCGGGAGCGGGGCGCAGGCGGAGACGGGGCTCCCCGTGCCCAGGGCTGGGAGCAGGCTGGGGGCTTTTTTGAAAGCTTTTTGGGTGGGAAGGTAGGAAAAAGGGGGGATTTATTCCCTGCCATATCCTTTTGCCCCTTTTTCCCTATGCTTCCTGGGAATTTGTGGGTTCCCAGCAGGTTCTCGGCACCAAGGAGGCTTCGCACCCCTCCTGGGAGCCCCAGGTGAGCAGGGCCGCTGGAGGCTGCCCAAGCGGGCGCTCGGCGTGTCAGATCAGTGAGTGCCTCGCCGAGTCCTGCCCTATTTATTTATTTGCTTAACCCCCCTACGCTCACAGCCCGGGCTGGATTCCCGCTTGTGCTGTTCTCACACCGATGGCTTCGCCCTGCTGCCTCATGGGCAGCCCCCACCGTCCAGTGCCCTTGGGCTGGGTCCTCTGGCCGTGGGTCAGGGTGACTGTGGGGCAGTTGTGGAAGGAGGTCTGGGCAGAGCAGGCTACTGCTGACAGCTTCCTTGGCAGAAATTTTCCTTGGAGCTTGTGCCAAATGCCAGTGTTGGATGCTCATGGGTCCTCTCCCAGCTGAGACCCTGACCTCCAGGGTGACCCATGCCTGTGGCTCCCAGTACAGGCTGTGCTGAGTTTTCTTGGAAACCCCTTTGTACTTCCAAAATCTGGCCCTGAGTGATTTTGTCCCAGGTGTGTCAGGCTCAGGTTTGCTTTGGCTTTCCCAACTTGGCCGTTTTGGCTGTAAAATGTTCCTGCCTCCGTAAAAATTTGGAGTTATCTGCTCTTGGTCCATCCAGGCAGCACAGTGGATTCCAGATTAGGATCCAGCCCTATTGGAAGTGTATCAGAGTAGTCAATAAATGGCTTTTGTCTCATCAGCAGAGAGGTGATGGCAGCATTAAACCAAAATTGAGATGGGGGCCTTAGAGGCTGCTAAAATACCCCCCCAGTGCTGTGAACAGAGAGCCCATCCTGGGGAAGGTGGAGGCAGGGGAGGAACGCGCCTGTGCGGGATGTTGTCAGGGCAGAGAAGAAGGGAGGGATTCAAACGTAAACCTGGAAATATTTTGGCTTCCCTGTTTTGTTGCAAGCTTGAAGCTGGTCTCGTACATGGAACAGTTCTCTGCCATTTCCATCAAGGCACGTTGCGGGGCTGGAAGGAGGCGCCTTGTTTTTAATGTAGATGGGGTGGATAAGTTGCTTTTTCCACAGAAAATCGTGAAATTCCTGGCCCTTGGTTACTGGGAACAAGGTGGTAAAAAGAGTAACTTTGGAATTATCATGGGAACAGCTGAGGTTTCTTTCTCTGTGGCCTGGACAGCTGTGCTGAGTCGGATGTGCACATGAAAGTGCTTACAGGGCTGGGCAACCATAAAAACTTCCTGACCTGGGGGCTCTTCTCGGGCTCTGCACTGACCTGCTGTCCCTGGAGAGCCAGGCGGTGGCCCCAGTGACAATGAGTTTTGTGGTCTCTCTTCTGGCTCCCCGATGGGCACATCCCATAAAGCATCTGTAGACTCTGGCAGGGCGGTGTGTGGCCCAAGCCAGCCCCTCCTCAGCCTGTCAGTCCTTCAGCCAAACCCTACTGCTCCCAAGGGATAACCATTGGTGAGACAGCAAAAAAGGTCAAAGATGAGGGCTTTTGATCCATCTGGATGAGTTTGATTTGGTTTGATTTGCTGTTCCTGATGGAGCAGACACCAAACTTGGAGTAAGGGGGAGTGTAGGAACCCAGGACTGAAAGTGCCTCAGGGTCCCAGGTGGTTTGAAGGGGACTGGGGTGAGCTCAGGGCTGCTGGAATGCAGGAGTGCTGGGATGCTGGGGAAGGGGTTTTGGGGAGGATGGGGGTTGCTTGGAGATGCAGCTGTGGTGGGGCAGGTGAGGGGGGACCCTGGCTTCTTTCTGGCTGTCCCAGCAAACCCCATCCTGATGCCACAGATCAGGAGTGAGCTGTGCAGGCAGGGTCCTGCCTGACCATGCACAGCATCCAGAGTGTACTTGTTAGAGGAGAGCTCCTAAATGCCTTTAAAAAGCTCTGTAGCCTGCACTTGGCAGCTACTGGGATGAAAAGAAGAGGATATTTATTCCCTTGTCCGTGAGCTCTCAAAATAACAGTGCGTTCGATTGTAGCCTCAAGATTGCTTTGCACTCAAGTGCAGCCCGGCTGAGTAAATCACTGCTCCACCAGCTGAAATTCCTGCAGCAAGGGGGAGAATTGAATTATAGCCAACTGCAAAACCAGATGCCATCCCCTTGATGAAGTCATCGGGCTCTCACTGCGGAGAACAAGCTGGCTCCGACACACACGCAGCCCTGGTAGGCACAGACTGAGCCGCTCTGTCTGACAGCCTGGCCGTGGTATGTGGGGTGGCCAGGGTCTCATGTCCCCACAGCTGCAGGGACAGCAGGTCCTTCAGAAGGGTGGCAAGTCCCGCTTGGCACTGCATGAGCATCCAGAAGTGTTTGGCCATTCAGTTCCCAGCAAGCAGAGCTGTCCCTGACGTACAGGTTTTATGGGTCAGGCAGAGAGCAAGCTTCACTTGAGGCCAAAGAATTTTCTCCTCCCTTGGTTTCCTCTCCTTCCTGGACAGCTGTTGACTTTGGTCCCCAAAGCCCTAGTAATGATCTATGGCATTTTGAGTTTTGGACAAGCTACCTTTTGCTCTTGCTGTGTGACACACTCCAGCTGGCCCTTTCTGAGATGACAAGGGCATGTGGCAGGACATGACTCTGAACTTTGCCAGCTCACAGTGATGAGAAAGCATCACTGTGCTGGGATAGGAGTGGGGGAGCAGTGGGACCAGATTCCAGTTAGAAAATTACTTTTTCCTCTCAAAATTAAAACCTGAGTCCAGGAGAGGCAGCATTTAAAAAGAAATAAACCTCTGAAGGTCTGTGGCTGTGAAGGATGAACAGATACTGTGCCTTCCATGGGGTATGAGAGATGGGGAGGGAGTCTGGTGCTGGGTGGGAGCCCAGCCTGTAGGAAAGGATCCACAAGGTCCCCTGCATCCCCAGGTGGGACTCCAACATCAGTCAGGTGTATTGATGGGCTTGTGTGGCTGCTGCCTTCCAGCCGGGTAGCTGCCACCCCACACCCTGCGCAAGCCAACGCCTCCGATTGAGATGCCGCAATTTTTTGGCAGACATCTAATTGTATAAATTTGCCTCATCCAGATTTATGTGCTCCGGGCTTTTCTCCATCTCCTCGTTTTGTATCTCATTTACCTCTGCGTTTGAAGGGTTGAAATTTCACAAGAGCACAGCGGGGATGATTATTCCTAGAGGGAATCCACACCTGTGAGCAGAAAGCGTTTCCCTGCCAACCCTGCCGCGGCCCGGTTGAGGGGGAGGAGGGCGAGGGGCCCCCTGCCACACCTGGGGGGCCCCCGGGCACTGGTGGGTGGCAGCGCTGCCTTCAAAGGCACCCTGGGAAAACAGCTTTGGCGTGGGGAGAGTGATGTCTGCTGGAAACCTGGAACACTCAGCAGTGGGGGTGGCTGGCAGAGGTGACCTTATCCAGGCACCTCTGCTCCAGAGGGATGGGGTCATGGGTAGTGGTGGCTGAGGAGGAAGGTGAGGGTGATGCTTCATGCAGGGGATGAGAGTGCAAATTCACATCCCTTCCCACGGGGCTCATCTTGGGTGAAAGCCTTCATGTCCTTCAGTGTCCTCATCTCTAAACTGGGCCATTTGCCTGAGGAGATTTACCAGCTCTTGGGAACTGTTGATGAAAGTGTCCGGGTGCACTCCCAGCAGGGGAGGTCAGGTGTGCAGCTCCAGAATGGCTTCCCAGCCCAGAAGCACACTGTGCTGGACAGGCAGCTTTGTTAGTGCCCTTCTGCAGATGCAGAGTCAGAGGAAATCACTGCCCTATTGCTTCCCTCCCTCCTCATCCTCCATCCACCAGCTCTTGAAGGAGCAAAACCTGCATCTTCTGAACCCCCCACTGGCACTGCTTCCTCTGAGCAGGCAAAAGCTCAACAGCTGCAGCAAAGGCAGTGCTGAGGCCCAAATCCCAGGAGGAAGATTCAAGAACAAAGTCTGTGACTCCGTTGCAGCGTTGTCTGTCACGCTGGTTCCCCCTCTCAGCCCATCATGCCTCCTGAAGTCCCCAAGGTTTGCTGGTAGTTCTCAGAGCAGCACAGCCCTGGCTGGCAGCTCCATGGCTGGTGCCCTCTCCGATGGTGCCTGCTCATCCTTCTCCCTGCACAGGGATGCCGCGGTGAGCCTGGAGGAGCAGTGCTGGCTGGGGGCTGGGGAGAGGCCTTGGCTGGCGGCGAGCATGCCGGGTCAGCCGTAAGCTGAGTCTGGAGCCAAAAGAGCTGACTAAGTGACAGGAGCGATCAAGGGCTCCTTCGGCAGCGTGCAGCAGTTTGTGCTGTAGCCGGTGAAGACACTGACTCTGCTGGTTTCCTGCCTGTACTTGCCCCGTGTCTCTGCGACGCCTGCAGAGGAGAGATGGGGGGCCGTGAACTCGGCACTGAGGACAGAAAGGAGTTGGCCGTGGCAGGTCCTCCGGATGCTTTAGCGACTGACACAGGCTGAAACAAGAAAACTCCTTCTGTGTCCCTCTTCTGACTTCAAGGAGCTGGTTTCTCCTTCCCCCAGCATCGTCTTGAGCAGGACAAGGACTGGGTTAGACAAAGCTGCATGGCTTGAGGTGTGCTCTGGGGTACACCTAGAGTCACTTTATCGTACACAAGTAGGGCCTTTGCCTGGATTTAATGCATCTGCTGCTTTTGCCGGTGGAAATGAGCACATAAAGCCGGCCCCAGCATGGAAGGTGGCCCCTCCGAGCCAACCTCCCCACGCACACCCCTGCAAAATATGAGCCCCAGCTCTTTAAGAGAGTCAGGTTTATTTTTCTCCTTCAGTTCCCTCCTCCCGGTCCTCCCCCCACTTCAGTGCAACTGAAACCTGATCTAATCCCTTTGCACATGGGTAATTTATTGGTCTATTGGGCTTTTCTTGATGGCAAATTGCATTGTC
>NW_008239758.1:7231643-7236632 GCF_000691975.1 Corvus brachyrhynchos | reverse complement strand
AGCTCTTTTCTCAGAGCTGATCTTTCACACCCCCTCTGAGCACAGTCAAATCAGTTTTATTGGGCCTCTTTGTTATGCAAACAAGGCAATAATAAGCAGGCTATTATTCTGCAAGATTGTGCTTGATTAACAGTTCAAAGGAGGTCGCTGGAAGAGCCCGGCGCTGCCTTCCCGCACAAATCCTTTCACCAGGCTTGGGTCAGGTGGCCCTTGGGTCTTGCTCGCCCCATGGTGCCCCGTGGGGCTGCGGGAGAGCTGTCCCTGCCCATGACATCCCATCCATCAGGGCTGCACCAAGTCGCTCCTTTCTCTCCCTGGTGTGGCAAGGCGCCGGCTGATCCGTGTCATAAAATAGAATCACAGAATGATTTGGGTTGGAAGGGGCCTTTAAAGGTCACCCCGTCCAACCCCCGTTCCATTGGCAGGGACTTCTTGAATGTCTCCGGAGATGGGGCACCCACCACCTCTCTGGGCAACCCGTGCCAGCGTTTCAGCACCCTAATTGTAAAAAAATTCCTTCTTTATATCTGATCTCATGACCCTCGTGGGCACCGAGGTGTGGGTCCAGCATGGCCACTGTGTGGGATGGCTCATGTAGACACCCCCTGGGACAGGGACCGCACGAGGGGCTGGATGCAAAGCACAGTATTCACTCCCTCAGTTTTTGCTTGGGACTCCTGAAACCTTGCTGGAAGCAATCCCTTATGCCGTGCTTTTAAGGAGCAATGTGATTTTTTTTTTTTTTTTTTTTTACTCTTTTGGGGTCATTTTCATGCTGGTGGTGACTGCTGTCCGCCTGTGAGCAGAGCAGCCCACATCTCCTTGAGCTGGCAGATGTTGCTGGTATTTAGCACCTTGGAGAATCGTGCCTTTCCTATTGAGGTGTCAGCATAAATATGTTTATTTAGATTACTTAAATAAATATGTGTTTAGGAGCCTAAGTCTGGGTGCTCAGATCTGAGGCCAAAGGTAATTAGGTTTTACTGTGTTCTCCAAAAAGGCCCTTTACTGCATGTGTGAGGCTTGCACATCTACACTTCAATCCATGTATTTGGAAAAACGCGGGATGATGTATTTGCATCACATGTGGGTGATGAAATACTTTCCAGCCCGTTAGGAACCAAGAGGATATTAAAAAACCTTGCTTAGCAGTGAACACTTTAAAATTAACAGGTCTGGTGAACGTGCATTCAAGAGTCTTAAAAGAATTGGCTTTTGCTTGCAGAAATTAATTTCCAGTATTCTTTTTGTTACAGGAATTACAGAAGAATAGATTAAATGTTGATTTTGTGCTAGTTTTCCGAAAGAACATGATTTGGGTAAATGAAATTCAGGTTACTTGACACCAGCTGAAGGGAGAATAGGGGGACACTGATGAGAAAATGCTATTAAAGTCATATGCATCCATATGCTTGAACATTTAATTTGACGTCAAATAATGCAGTGTACTGATGACGAGGGGCAGAGCGGTGGGACTGGGGTTGTGTGATACCCCAGAACCCTGAGTGTGTGTTTGGTGGTCCGTGGGATGCTCGTTGCATGGAGGACCAGGGCTTTCCAAACCAGGAGCTCAGGAAAAGGTCACATCTCGTGTCCCTGCTCTCTGCAATGTCCCGGCGAGGTGAAAGGGGTGACCTCGGGAGAGTTGTGAGCGTGTCCCTTATCCCCGTTGCCTGTCAGGGTGGTAGGTTGTGCAGGAAACAAGGCTGCTGGAGGGAGATCTGATGGTGGGGCTGGGCAAACACCTTCCAGCGAGAACTTAAAAGTGCAAACCGTTTAGCTTATCTGGAGGATTGACAAGGGACTTGATTGCAGTGTGTAAATATCTTTGTGGGAAACACACTCGTTACTAACGGACCTTTTACTGCCTTGGAGAAAATCGCTGGTTCTTTTTATGTCTTTACAATGAAGTCAGATAAAATCCACTTAGAACCAAGACCCGTGTTTTGTAAAGGTGATAAACTCCTGGAACAGCCTTCCGAGGAACGGGGTGGCTTTTCAGTCCTCACAGACCTCAGGAGTCCTCACGGGAAGTGTCCCTGAAGAAACGGGGCGGGGCGGCTGTCCTAATCCAGGTGGTTTTCTGATTTTTTCTGGCTTTAGCTTTCCAAAACTGTTGGTTTCAAGATAACAAAGGGGATTTTTTTCCCTGGTTTGAGTGGCATCAAGGCCTTAAAAGAAGATCATGGGGAGGTTGGGAGGTGGCTTGGAGTGGTTGAAGTCACCTGTCTATGAGATGAGGGCTGCTTTGCCATGGACAAGAAATCACCCAGTCCTGGGGATGTCTCACAGATCCCAGGAGAGCCTTGCTGGGTTCCTGCTTGAGAGGGATTTGTTTCCATGCTAAGTCATCTGTGGTTGAAAAACAGAACCATTGTGAGTCGATGGAAAATAGATTATGCGAAATTGAATAAACATCGTTTCTTGGCCAGGGTACAAATGAGCCTGCACCACTGTGCCAAAGCTGCTGCCAGAGGGGAGGAGGCAAGGCTGCTTGGGAGGGGTGAGGGTCGTGTTTGCTCTCCTCCACAGCCTTTGTCAGCTGTGCTCCCTCCCCAGCAGCATGCGGGGTTCGCCGTGAGGGTGGCTGGGGCAATGTCCATGGGAAAGGCCAGGCCGGGGAGGGCCCCGCTCACACACCACCCAGCGCCGGGGCACCTGGATGTGGAGATCTGGCCTTATATGGGGCCCTGAGCGAAACAGCGAGAAGGGGACGGGTGCCAAAAGTGGAGTGATAACATCTTAGAGCGGAACGCTCCCCCTTCAGGCGCTGGGAGGAAGGAGATAGGCTTGCTTCACTGCCCTCCGTTTGGTTGGGATTTTTTAATTCAGCGCCTTATAAAGTCATGTGTGACCCCGGGCAGGGCAGCAGTGAGGGATGCTCAGCACCAGGATGTGTCCAGCACTGGGTGTTGGGGGGCTGTTTAGCAGGGCCCACTCTGTCCCTAGGCAGCCGCAGCTCACGCCTGCATCTCCTCATCCAAGCCAGTGAAGCAAGTCCTTAAAGAGCAAGAGTCTGTGGGTTTATTCCTTCTAAAAAAATCCTCTCTATTCAGCATCTGAAGGGCTGGAGCAGCCAAAGTGCTGCAGCCAGGACTGTGCAAGCTGCTCGCTGGATGGGATGCTTTGTGTAGTGCATCCTGATGCCTTACTGAGCTGTGGGGTGTTTGGCTCCTGCGTGTCCAGGGATGTGTCCTCCAGCTTCTCCTGGGGCTGTGGGGGCAGGTCGGGCTGCAGTGACAGCACCTTCTGCCACATGCAACCCCAAGGCATCCTCAAGCTGTACATTAGCATAACTACTAGGAGAGCAGTGACTTTAATTGCCTGATGCCACAAGGGTTTGGGATAACCAGGAGTGGTGGCATTGGTCACAGTCCTGTGTGCTGTTTTGACTCCTGCCTTCCATTATAACAGTCCTGGTGGAAAACCACATTCCTGGGATGAACAAGAGAGAGATATGAAATAATAAATATATTTAAATTTGACCCATACATGCAGAAGACTTAGCAGAAACATGAGCCCATGTCCCAGGTCAGAACCTTGCTGTTGAGTCACCTCTGGTCAATGATGAGTTAAAGGCTTTCCACAGAGCTTCTTGCAGGTTTAAGTGGGATGCTGCCAAGACCAAACAGCTCCCGGGTTCTCGGTGCTGTTGCTAGCATCTGAGTTTATTAAACATGAATTTTAAAACTGTGAGGAGCCTGTCACCATTTCCTATTTGCACTTCACTCTTCTTGGAAACAGAGAGGAGACAGGCTTGTTTCTCACAGCTGAACGGCTCAGTGTTACATAGTCTGTCTCCCTTTCTGATTTTCCAGCACCAACTCTGTTTAGGTTTCCAGCACTGTGATGTTTAAAACTCAGGCATACTCTTTTCCCTGAAACAATACTGGGTTTTGTAACTTTCTTTCTAAACAAATCTGAGATGCTTTTGGCACAGTTGCCCTGCACAGTTGTCCTTCTAAACAAGCCCCGAGACAGGAATATATGGGTATGCCTGCTAAAGGCACCATGAAAGCATCTGGAAATGGTGGGGCTTGTCTTCTCCTCCTGCTGCCTTTTGTGCATGAACCATCCTGTTTCCAAGCGCTCCGAGGGGGTCGATTAAGAGAAGAGGAAGGAAAATGCCATGAATTTTAAGTAGTGTGAGCCTGGGTTCACCCAGCAAGACTCCCAAGTTGGCAGGGGCAGAGCAGTGTCTGCGACATTCAGCGATGGCCATGTGCTTTTTGCACAGCTGCTTTCAAGTCTGTTCCAGGGAAGCCACACTGCCCCAGGGAGCAGACGTTGTGTGTGGGGGGAAAAAACAGGATCTGAATTCTCTTTGCCTTCCTCTGCCTTGCCAGGAAGCACCAGGGCTGCGGCTGAGCCCAGCAGAGGCCCTGCAGCCTCTGGCTTCGCCTCCACCTGGGCAACACAGGGCGGGTGGGAAGGGGAGGCGGGGGCTCGCTGGCATCCCCACACCTGCTGTGCCGGTTTTTCTCCTCCACCTCTTGTTCTCTCTCAGCGGGCTGTGGTGGGGAACGGGCTCCCAGGGCTGGGCAGAGCTGCACAGACGTCAAGAAAGAGGGTTTTTGGCTCCCACTTCTTTCCGGAGGCACAGGGACAGGGACAAGTGCTGCACCCGTCACTGCAGCAGCGCTTGGGATGGTGGATGGCCTCTGGCTGTGCTGCAGAGTGGGTCATGGCACTGGTACTGCTCTAACCTGGGCACAGAGGTTGTGCTGGTGCTGGGTTTCCCCAAACCCATAAAGGAGGAAAGGAAGAGAGCAAGCAGAGTTTTGTGCTGGTGGAGCTCAGTCTGGACACAGCGCCCAGTAACTCACGCAGCACAGAGCTTAGAATGTCAAACCCTAAAAAGGCATTAAAAACCCCATTGCATCTCCCCCCACATTAATGATCCTCCCTTATCACTGCTTATGAATATGTCCCATTCTTCACACCATGGTTTCCCCCCATGATCATTCATCTAAAGGCTGGATGCTCTTT
>NW_008239758.1:7215165-7231549 GCF_000691975.1 Corvus brachyrhynchos | reverse complement strand
CCCGCGCGACGCGGCCAGGCCAGGCCAGGGTCACGAGTTTGGACTGCGGGAGGAGGACGCAGCCTCTGGGTGGGGGTAGAGTTGGGCATCCCACACGTGGGCGAGCCAGCGCTGACCCCCTTGTGTTCTCCACTCCCGCAGTGACATCTCCATGCAAGATCCTCAAGTGCAACTCTGAGTTCTGGGCGGCCACGTCGGGCTCGCACCACCTGGGCGCGGAGGAGGCGCCGGAGTTCTGCACGGCGCTGCGGGCCTACGCGCACTGCACCCGCCGCACCGCGCGCACCTGCAGGGGCGACCTGGCCTACCACTCGGCCGTGCATGGCATAGACGATCTCATGGTGCAGCACAACTGCTCCAAGGATGGCCCCACGTCCCAGCCCCGCCTCCGGACATTGCCCCCCGGGGACAGCCAGGAGCGCTCCGACAGCCCCGAGATCTGCCACTATGAGAAGAGCTTTCACAAACACTCGGCCGCCCCCAACTACACCCACTGCGGGCTCTTTGGGGACCCCCACCTCAGGACTTTCACGGACACTTTCCAGACCTGCAAGGTGCAGGGGGCTTGGCCGCTCATAGACAATAACTACCTGAATGTGCAGGTCACCAACACGGCGGTGCTGCCTGGCTCCTCGGCCACCGCCACCAGCAAGGTGAGCCTTGGGCACGTTTCCCTGGGCAGAGGTGGGCAAGGGCAGGGAGGCTTCAGAGCAGCCTTTCTTCCCTCCATGTCTTCCCCCATTTGCACGTGTCCTTGGGGAGGGTAAGACAGAGCATGAGCTCCCCTGAATGTGAATGTTTGGACCTAAACATCAGATATCCATCCTTGTTTTGTCCCCAGCCTTCATTGAAATGGCCTGTGGTTTCTTGTTGAGCACATCCAGCCCCATCACGGTGAGCAGGCTGTGGTGCTGCGTCTCAGGGGGCCTTCATGGCCAAGCCAGGGACTGCAAATTGAGAGGGCTCCCACCCTGGGGCTCCAGATTGCTGTGAACAGCCAGATCAGGAATGATGCTGTTACCTTTTGGGGGAACCCCAAGGCACAAGCAAACCCAGGACTGCCCTCCAGGGAGGCTCCAGCTTGGAGGAAAAAGCCTGGAGGGAGCTGAGCTCTTCACACCACCTTCCCCTCTACCCAGGCTTGTAATTGTCTCTGTGGTTTGCAGCCAAGTCAAGACATTTTGTGGGGAACAGTCTGTTCTGGAGGTGCTTTGACAGACTAAATAAACATCCCAAAGGTACAAGGCAAACAGAAAGCCCAAGTGAAAATGTGCTGCTGTGACGCAGCAGGACTTGTGTGTCACAGCCTCAGCTTCAGCAGGGACCTGGAGCTGAGGAACTGGTGTGCTGCCCCTGGTGCACCAGCTCTAAAGCTAATAGGGCACTTCTTGTGCCGAAGAAAAAGGCAGGCTCAGCAGGAGGCATACTCTTGCTTTTGGAAAATGTCCTGTCCCACAATATCTGGGAATTCTGCTTCTCCCTGTATGTGGGGAGAGAAGAGAAGCACGTGTAGGATAGGGGCTGCTTCTGTGCTCTGGATGTCACCCCTTTATCCTGAGCTGGAACTGGCAGTGAGGTTCTGACCTTGCCCTGATAAACCCCCTAAAAGATACTTAATGATGCTCTGAAGTCCTTACCCACTAAAAGACATCAAAACCTGCTGAAGCCTGCGAGGAAGTCTGGCTTGAGGGAGGTGGTCCTTAAGGATCCCAGGACCTGCTGGGTTTGCGGGATCACCATCTTAATTGAGCCTTTTCTCTCCTTATCTGCCTCGTGGGCTTGTGGTGAGCAGGGATTAGTCATGAGGTCTGCAGCATGAGCTGTGGGAAGCACTGCTGTGGGCACTGTGCTGCTGGAAAGGATGGGAGCACTTGATCCTTGGGGCTCTTTGTGTTCTCTGCTCTCTTCTCCAGCCCTGTCCCACTCTGGCCAGGTCTCAGTCTCCCCCTTCATGGGGGCCACATGGTGGGAGGTCCCCTTTGCCACTTCTCCCTCATGGGCAGAAAGGTGCAAGAGCAACTCTGCAAGAGCTGAAAGAGGAAATGTAGTTTGTACTGTTTGTACATGCAAATACTCATTTTCCTCTCCAAGTCTTCCCTCCGAAAGCCAGGTCAGCAAGAGAAGAGCAAGCACTGTGAGGTCGTTCCTCTGGCAAGGGGCATGTGTTTGAGCCCAGCCAGGGGTGAGGAGGCATGCTGGGCTCTGTGTCATAGAATCACAGAATCATTAAGGTTGGAAAAGACCTCTTAAGATCATCGCGTCCAGCCATTAATCCAGCACTGCCAAGGCCACCACGAAGTCATCCCTAGAAGGGCCACCCCACTGGAACAGGCTGAACACATGTGTGCCTGTGGGGCTGAGATGGAGCAGGACATGTTTGAGGGCCCATGGGAGAAATCCCTGTTGGTCTGCAGCTGGTTGGGAAAACAAATTGGTCCAGCCCTTGAGATGTAAATGTCATGGGAGTCAGAGGAGAAGCTCCACCGCCTCCAGGGGAGTCAGGGCTCATCCCTGCTGCCATCTGCCAGCCCTGGAGGCAAGGCAGTGCAGCGTGCACGGGCATGCTGCCACAGGCCTGTGAGTATGGATACTCCACCCAGCTCCAGCTGCAAGGAAGCTCCTGTGTTGGGCCTGGAGATAACAGGCAGATCCAGGCGGTGCTTTCAGTCAAGCCTCTGGGTGTGGGATCTGTACAAGCCTCTGGGTCTTGTCCTCACCTTTTTGCTGGAGCAGGATGACTGTGTCTGGGTGGCTAAAAGTCAGGGCCTCTTCTTAGGATGAAGGACCTGCCCATGAGCTGAAGGTCATGCTCCTGTGCAGACTGAGCATCCAGCCCTTCCACCTCCCACCCCACTGCTGGTAGCGGCTGTGTGCTCTCAGGTTGTCATCACTGGCTGTAACCATGCTCCTTTCCTCCCCCACAGCTCACCATCATCTTCAAGAGCTTCCAGGAGTGTGTGGATCAGAAAGTGTACCAGGCAGAGATGGACGAGCTCCCCGCTGCCTTTGTCGACGGCTCCAAGAACGGAGGGGACAAGCACGGAGCCAACAGCCTGAAGATCACGGAGAAGGTGTCGGGCCAGCACATCGAGATCCAGGCCAAGTACATCGGCACCACCATCGTGGTGAGGCAGGTGGGGCGGTACCTCACCTTCGCCGTGCGCATGCCGGAGGAGGTGGTCAACGCCGTGGAGGACCAGGACAGTCAGGGCCTCTACCTGTGCCTCCGTGGTTGTCCACTCAACCAACAGATTGACTTCCAGACCATCCGCTCGGCTCAGGCCACGGAGGGTCGTGCCCGTAGGAAGGGGCCCAGCCTGCCGGCCCCGCCCGAGGCCTTCACCTACGAAACAGCCACGGCCAAGTGCAGGGAAAAGCTGCCCGTGGAGGACCTCTACTTCCAGTCCTGTGTCTTCGACCTCCTCACCACGGGAGATGTCAACTTCATGCTGGCTGCTTACTATGCCTTTGAGGACGTGAAGATGCTTCACTCCAACAAAGACAAGCTGCACCTCTATGAAAGGACACGGGACCTGACCCCGGGTAACACGGCTCCCACGGGAACACATCCCACCCTCTGGGTAGCACTGCTGTGTTTGTGTTGGTTGTGCTTGTTATAGAGGTTTGCTCCTTCACACCTTGGAGAGAAGGGAAAGGGGAGCAGGAGGCAACCAGGGATGAGAGATGCGGGTGCTGGAAAACAAGAGGTTGGACATCAGAGCCACATGGGTTGTCCTCAGATCTCAGTCTCTCTCTTGGTGCAAGTCCTCCACCTTCCCAGCTCTTGCCTGGGAGGAACGTGTTGCCAGTGGGACCAGTCAGGAGTTTTTGCTGGACTGTACCTTGTCTGGACTTTCCTCACCTCCCTCTCCTCCTGCTCCCAGCCAGGTGGGTGCTGGGGAGCCCTTGTAGCTACTCTCCTTGTAGCGCTCCCCCAGTCCCAACAACACATGGTGACTGTGACACTGGCGTGTGTGAACATGGCTTTGTCTTCAGAGAGCAGAGCCCATGAGGAGGGCACGGAGCAGTGAGAATGACCAAGCCTGGCCAGCACAGCAGGGCAGGATGTCCTGCTCACTGGGGCTGGGCTCTGCTTTTTGGCACGTCCTGCTCTGCCCACAGCCCTGTTGTTGCAGAAAGTAGTGCAAGGGGCCGAAATGGTGGGCAGTGATCCCCCACTTGCTTGGCTGCTGGTGCCAGGCACCTTCTGGGTGGAAGGAGGACACGTTCCTCAAGCCTTGGCCTGCATTTTTTGTGGTTCAAAGGCGTCCCCTATTTTAGCCAGTTCACCTGGCTGATTCACTCAGTAGTTTTAGTCCTGTCTCCCTTGTCTCTGCCTGGACCCACCATGGACTCTTGATGGCAACGGGAGAAACCTGGCCAGTATTCAAGCGGTTTCTGCAACTTCTGCCCAGCATTGGATGAGTTCCTCACAACATTCGCTCTCTGGTCCCCTAGAACTGGCAGCAGGGTGGCTGCACAGTGGGACACCCGAGCTGCACCTCCCTCCAGCCCCTCCCTGCCTGTGGCTCGGCCTGGCCCAGCCCTGGGATGGAGCAGGAGCATGGTGCTCTTTTTTTTTGCTGCTAGGTCTCTGCTCTGCTCCCCATCCTGGGGCCGCGACTTGCAACCCCATTGCAGACCAGTTGCACCTTAAGCCCTTTTGGGCTTGAATCAGAAATGGGGCAATGTCAGAAATTCAGCCAGGAGATGGGATGCAGCAGAGGACCCCCCCCAGCTGCCTCCAGATGTCTGTTCCCTGCCTCGAAACCATCAATAATCTTCTTCCCCCAGCACGTAGTGCTGCCCATCTCTTCCACTCCATGTTCCTCTGTGGTTCTCCCCATCGGTCACTGAACAAACAAGACCACCTTTGGTCTGCGCCTTCAAGACCTCCTGGTGGGTTTCCCCCACCTTTCCTCAGGGGGAAGTTCCCAGAAACAAGCCCCAGAATGTGTCACACTTGGGGGCACCTCCTGCTGTCAAGGGAGGTCTCTGGGCCTGATGAGACAAGCTAGCACCAAAAGAGGTGGGAACAGGCTTGGTTTGGCAGTCTGAACTGGTGCCAAGAGGCAGCCTGGTGTAAATACTGAACATGACTATTCATTGTGTCCTTACAGCTCTAGAGCTCCATTTGTAAAGCAGCAGAGAAATGCAAACTTGTGTCAATGGATGTAATTTATATTGTCTCTTTAATATATAGAGCCCTGGCATTGATCTCGTGTGACTGTACAGATGAAAAGATGTAATTGGTTTTTAAATGTTTAAGGAAAGAAAAGAAACAAAAAGATGTGTTTACTACTTTGCTCCTTGCTTTGTTTGCTGATGCCCCAGATACTCTGTTTAGGGAGATTTTGAAATAAGGATATCACAGTTTGGAGGTGCTGAGGGGAGCAGCCACTGGACCACAGCACTGGACAGTTTCATTTCCCAATGCACTAATGCTCAGCCAGGCTGATTTGGACTTTCTGTTTCCTTTGTTCTAGAGAAAAAAATTTTTATCTTCCCTAGAAATTCAAAACACACCTTTTAAAAGCCAAAATCTGTCTCTGGGCAAAGAGGCGATTTACCCCACAGCTGTGCACAGCCTCCCTCTGAGAACGTGGTGCTGCTTGAAAGCTGCCTGAGCTGGCCCAGCCACAGCATGCCAACAGGTCACTAATTCCCTTAAGACCTCCCTTTCCTATAAAACAATCACCCCACAGCACGACACACTGTGGTTTAGGGGTGGTTTCCATCCAAGGAAAGTCTGGTTACGGCATGGCTCGTTCCCTCTGTCCAGGTGGGCGCTCCAGTGGTGGCCGATGGCGTGAGGTGGTTGGGGTATCCCTGTTTTAGAAGCAAACAGTGAAGCACTTTATTTTGGTTGTGTTTGACCCAGTTCTGGTTAAAGGTGAAGTGTGGCCAAGAAGGACCCAATACTTGGAAACAAACAAAACAAAAAAACCATAGGCAAAGGGGGGGCGTTCTGAAAGGCCCCCCCACCTCCTCCCTGTGCTGAGACCCACGGGAGTGTCACCGCCTGTAAATACTGTAAATTATTTATTGAGAGAAACACAAGTAAAGTTTGAGGTTTTTTTGACAATAAATGAGTGGGTCTCGGTTTGTTCCCCGTGTGTTGCCTGGTGCTGTTCCCCACTCAGGAAGCAAGTGCTGCCCCATTTCTGCCCTCACTCCAAAGCAGCTTTCTTCCACCTGAAGGACCCTCTGAGAGCTCATTTCTGTCCCGATTTGTCCTGAGAATTTCACTCCGGAGTTCGATTATCTACAGCCAAGTGAGAAAATTAAAAAGGGGGTGGGAGGAAAATATACATAATAAATCATTAGAGCCTTGACTCGCTGGGAAAAGAGATTTGCAGCAGTGGAGTGCAAGTGGGTACCATCACCCTTCCCCTGCTCACCCCAGCATATTGGGGTGTGCATCCCAGTAATGGTAATTCCTCCTTTCCATCATCTCCCTTTTGTTGGGCAGCTCTCCTGTCTGTCACAGTTGGGTTTGTTGCTGCCCTCTAACGAGGAAAAACAAAACTGCTTTTTTTTTCTGTTTAATTTTCCATTTTTGAAACCTGAAGGGACTCCTTGTCACAGCAGCTGGGGACAAGGAGATGCTGAGGGCGGGTGGGACACCAGCACCAACTCAAAACACGTATTTTTGGGGCAAATCCATGCAATGATGCCCAGCACCAGAGATGTGGCACCTGACCTTCCCCTCTTTCAGAGCCCGGAGAACGGGAAGTGTTTGGAAAGAGCCAAATCCAGTCCGTCTGCCACTCCTTGCACCAGAGCTCAGGTTTAGCCATCTGAAATAGCTAAACCTGAAAATTCATGTAAAAAGTGCCCAGAGTGCAGGGGCCGGGGGTCTCCCTCACTGACTGTTCTGCCAGGAGGTCACCAATGGTCCCCTGCTCACCAGCCTGGGACAGTGAGCAGGCAGCACCTGCATGTCCCAGTGGGACAAAGTGCTGATGGGAGGGCATGGTGACACCCGAGCCACGAGGATGCCCTGTCTCCATGAACCACACAAGGCATTAAAGCATGCCCAGGAGGTGAGTGGGGAAGGCACAGGCAGTGCAGGGGCAGGGGTGGTGGCAGTGGTGGTCCTGTGGCGCCTGGGAGAGGTTCAAATTGCTCTCCAGACCATGCTCAGGGCTGGCGAGGGGGGCAGCCCCTGGGGGATCCAGGGTCCCATCCCATCACTCTGTGATGTACAACAGCTCAAGTGCCACCACTTGGGTCTGGGGTGGGTTTCCAGCCCCACTGTGGCTGTGCCTGCCCATCCCTGGCCTTTGGCCACTGCCTTGGGCTCTGAGCTTCACATCTGAGTTGTCGCGGTGAGCCAGGACCGGGCGGCCACCGGCTGTCCGGGAGCATCCACAGCTGCAGAATGTTGTTCTTCACCAAAAACCAGCTTTTTGCTGGGAACCGGCTGCCCTCTAGAGGGTCTGCTCCGGTGTAAAGCACAGCCCTGTCCTCTCACTGGCGTGGTGGGTGCGAGGCAGGGCTGGGGGTCCTGCTCCCTGTGCCAGAAAACGGCTTTGCATACACCATGTCCTTACTAATGATTCCTGTGGGAATGACCACACCTGCCAGACACGGACAGGTGGGAAGGGGTCATCTCCTCATCAGCTTTGCGAAGGCCTTAGGATTTAACTGTTCTCAGTGGTGCTGTGGACATGGGGGGGCAGGGGGATGCTGAGCTGAGCTGTGCTGGGGAGTCACCTGGCACCGATCAGGGTGCCCGCATCCTTACCTGCCTGCTTAAATTAAAAAAAAATTTGAAAAGCCACAGGTAGATTCACCCCAGTGTGCCCAGGCATGTACACCCAGCCCAGCTCCCTGCAGCCCGCGCCGCCCCTCCCCCCGGCGGAGCCCCATGGCTCTCAGCCAGTCGCTCTTTCCATTATGAAATCCATTTTTCAGGAGCACGTAACTCAGCTGTGAAATTTCACTCTTGGCTGAAACTTGGCTCAGCAGCAGAGAGACTGGGAAGGGCTGGACCCAGTGGCTACAGGTGTGAAAAGTGCTTTTTACAATGAGCTTTTATAACTTGGGAGAAATGGTTCCAATCCCTGCTCTGTGTCTTGCCGTGTGGGCCTCAGTGTGAGCACTGGAGGGAAAAGACCAAACCAAAGCAGCCACTGGATGCCATCACATCCCACCTGGGGAGAGGCACATCCTGCCCAGGAGGGGCTGGGGACAGAGGAGAACTCACCAATGCAGCAGGAGCAACACTTCTCCCCAGAAAAGGTAAAAAGGGTATTTACACATCCTCAGACAGATCCATAAAACATGGAGGTGGGATAAACGCATAAACATCAGTATCATCCCTGTGAAATCCTGGTGAATCTGGGTGAGAGAATGTACAGCTCCTTCTGATCAGGTGGAAATTCCCATCTGAAGAGGCTTCCAAGTGTCTATCACCACAGACTGTGAAACTGCATGAAAACAGCCAAGCAGAACATGCTTATTCCTGCACAGTGAAAATAGCCATGGTGGCTTGCCTGTGGCTGGCAGGAAAGGGCCCTGTCACCCAAAAACAGCCCCCAGCCCTGCCACAGGACCCCCCAGAGACACCACACTGGGGCCTTTCTGAAAATCTCAGTAACACTTTTTAATATACAAGAATCAAAAGTACAGCAGTTTTACAATGTAGGAAAATTTCATACATACTATATAAACAACATATTTACATCAGAAATCACTAGGACAGTGGCATTTCTTTCACAAATATAAATTAATATTAATTACTGTTTTTAGTCAACAGGTTTAAAAGTCCGTATTTTTACAGTAAGAGTCCTTCTCTCCCCGGAGGGGAGGCAGAGGTGGGGAGAAAAGGGGTGAAAGCAGAATATTTTTGTGTGGATCACAAACCATTCACGCAAGGACTTCAGCGCTCGGCTCCGTGTCCATTTTGGTTGGGACCACATTGCCTGTCCCAACAGCAGGTTTTGGTCTGCAGGACTTCCACTGTGTGAACTCATAACTTTACACCATTTCCAAAGAGGTCAGGCTAAAAAACTTTTTTTTTTTTTTAAATAGAATCCCAGCAAGTTACTGCTTTTTCCTGCGAAGAGGCTGGAGGGAATCCCACAGCCTGTTCGGAAAGAAGAGCTGTACCAGATGCTGACACAAACACCACAGGGAAGTTTATGGCTGTGGATGTGTCCCCTCTGATCCCACTGACGTCCCCATGATTGTGTCTGGTTATGGTCCCTATGCTGAGGGGACATAAAATGCATGATTATGTGTGTGTGCTCAGAGAAGGCTTTCTCCTAAATCTTGTTCTCCAGCTTCACTAAAGCCAAACCCAACAAAGACCCACCCACCACGAGTGGACAACATGATGTGACTTCAACACCAGGCTAAAGTGACAGTGGGGACAGCTCTCCAGTGCGTATGGGTAAAGCTTTTGCTGTTGCACAAGAAGGAAACCCCAACCAACCTCGTGCCTGGAACCTGGGATAAACAGAAACCCCCACATCTCGACACAGAAAATGCCTCTTGCTGGGATCCAAAGTTTTCCTGCACCAACTCTAATACAGGTTGGGCAGTATTGCCTTTGCTACACAAGCATGGCACTAACTTCCCACTGTGACAGCACCACGTGGTGACAAAAAGAGCAATTCTCTTTGCCCCTCTGAGGTTTCTTCCATTTTCACATTAAAAGCTAATACCTCTGAAAAGAAAGGACCTCTTTGTTGAATACCACAGCCTGCAATCACAGCTGAGTGGGAAACGCCACGGAAACGTGCTCTCTCCACACCTCCCACCCCTCCAAAAGGGACTGTGGAAGACTTGCTTTCACCTCACCCTGCACAGGTAAACACAAGTGTAACACTTTTATCAGGGCAGCATGTGCCCCTAAGGAAACAAAACTGCCCTGATTTTGGTGGAAATCTTGCAATATAAAAACAAAAGGGGAACAAAACATTTCCCGTGTGTCCCGTTAGAGCAGCGGGATCGGGAGGAGATGGCAGCAGATTTCCAGGGATATACTGCATGGAGGAGTATTAGTGTCAGTTTGCATGCGCCTTCCAAGGCACTGGCTGGAGTCAGGAAGCCAGCCCTGAACACCCATCTGCCCTCAGTCTTTTGGGGAAAGGACATCACAGCTTATTAGGGTCAAATACTGGCATCTTAACAGGAGGCTTCTCTGCCCCACCAAAGAGGAGCCTGGAACAGCCTGGTCTTTAATCTGAGCTCCGGGAGGTGACGCAGCCCCAGACACCATGCTCGGGGCAGCCTGGCTCTTGGGAGAGCTTTGTGGTCTCCAGAGAACTCCAACCAGAACAATAAACACCCAAGGTGCTTCTGGCCAGCAGTGTGTGCACTGCCAACCCCTCTCACCACACCAGTGTCCAGGCCGGAGCCTGGTTTGCACCAAATGCTGTGGTTTGAACACTTGGAGTGTTTGCCCTGAAGCCCACCGAACTGGACTGCACATTCCTCTTTTTCCTCTGCCATGCTGGGCTCCAAGACATTGACTCCAAGGATTTTTGCGGATCAGTCCTGAATTCCTCATTCTCTCCCTGCTAACTGAGGTGCTAAGTCCTCGGGCTCATTTCCAACTCAGACAGACAGAAGGTCAGGAAGTGCAGGTACTTTTAGCAATTCAGAGTCACTGCTGACTGCTGGAAAGGAGGCAGGAAGGTGACCATTCCCTGAACAGTGATCGCTCCACTGCATTTCCATTTCACTTTGTTCTACTATCCTTTATCCTTCAGTTACATTAAAGGTTTGTGATCACTGCTTCATGAAGCACAGAGAGAAATTATTTGCCCAAAGACCAGAGACTTTAGTGGCAGGAAGATTAGGAGTTCCATGATCCCCAGAGCCATCTTTTGATCTTGCACCTCCCAGCCAGCATCTGTTAGTTCCTGGACCACCCAAGCTGCCTATGCCAGAAGAGAAGAGTTTTGTTATGAATTCCTGAGCCCTGTCCACTGGGAAATACTGTTCTCACCCCAATTTCTTTCCTACTGGTTAGAAGTGAACTAAGCCTTTGCTAAGGAAGTCAGCCTTTTTTTCCCATATCCCAGCTCCTGCTTATCCCCGGAGTCAAGATTTGCCAGTTCCAGCTCTGGAGATGGGAGGAAGCTCCCCCCCACCTCTTCTGTTGCAGGGGACACAACAGCAATCAAAGCAGAGCCAGTTTCTTGAAATGGATAAAGACATGGAAATGATAACATGGCCAGGAAAATGATGGATTGTCACCAGCATGGCTCCAGCTCCTTTGGAGTCATCCTGCAGGGACATAAGTCCCTCTGTCAACCAAGCTTGGCTGCTGAGGGACTTTCCTGTCCCTCCTTGAATATATCCTCCCATTGCCCCATGCTGGTGACACACAAATCCCAGCCCAAGCAGTTTATCCCCAACCCCAAAGCAGCATCTGTCACGTAACATCAAGTCAGAGCAGGCACACAGCCTTGTGCACCATCCTAAGCAGCATCGATCTGCCTTCTCCTTCTGAGGAAACACTGGCTGGGGAAAATTCCCTTGGGTCCATTGGACTGAGGAAAACAAAAACAAAACAAAGAACGAGGCAGCAAGGCTGGTTCCATGATAGAACAGTTCAATGGTAAAAAAACGGAAAGGAAATGGGAATCTAAACCAGAATCAAGAACTAGGGAAAATCTTCCTCCACCCACTCCCCCAAAATCCTCCTTGACCCAGCCAGATGATAGCAGCATGTTCGGAGTTTCTCATTGCTGGCTTGGAGAAAGCAGCCACCGTCGCATCAATCCAAGTATTTCAGACGTGCACTTCCCCCTCTCAGTCACTTTATGCTTTCCGAATGTTCCAGTTATAATCTGGATTGTTTTTCTGTTCCAATGACCTATCCAGGGGTGACCTGTGATCAAGAGGTGACTTGGAATCGTGGGGGGATTTCTGAGAGGGGGGTGAGCGAGGGTCCGACACTGCAGGGTGAGATGGAGGGAGGGGCTGTTTGTAATCTCCCAGTTTGTCTGTGTGGAAGGACCGGTAGTGGTCCGAAGGTCCTTGGCCATGGTATCCCATGGGCGGCCTGTGGTCAGACATCCGCCGGAAATCCTGCTGGTGGTAGTTCTGAGGCCTGAAGTCGTCCGACCGCCGCCGTTTGGAATCGTGGTGGTGCCTGCGGAGAGAAAACAAACGGATGGACATCAGCTCCCCGAGCCCGGCTCTGCAGTCAGTGCATCCTCACAAACACCCCCAGCCCATCTGAGGCGACGGGAGTCAGTCACCTGTCGTAGTAGTCTCGGTGGCCTCTGTGGTCTCGGTCGCTGTTGTACTGCTCGTACGGCCTCTTGCGGGAGAGGTTGTTTGGTCTGTAGTTGCCGGAGCTCCGGTGGGGATCCCCCCGCGACCGCCGGTCCCCGTAGTGGTGGTCCTTGTACCAGTGCTGCTCGTACTGGTGGTGCCGCTCCCCGCCCCACATCTGGTTGCTGTTGCCACCGTAGTTGAACTTTCGATCCCTCTGCCAGTCTCCTCGGTCTGCCATGAGCAAAGAGCACCTCTGAGTCTCTTTGATACTTTGGTTTAAGCCCATTTACCTCCCTGAATTCTCCAAGAAATTAAAACTACTGATGCTCCTTTAACTTTCTCCTCCCTAAACTATGTGGGCTCAATTTTATTCTTTGAATTTCTTTATCATTATTTCTTTATCATGCTCACAAATCTTATTCTGTCCCATTCTTACATTCTTCTCCTCACTACATCACCATATTTCCGAGGCCAGCAGTAAGTACAGTGGTAATGTATGTTCTATCCCATCACCTTTAACCCTGACCAGTCACAAGTTCCAGAAGGATTTGTGTTCAGGAGCACTAGGTCAGAAGGGAAGGTTTCTCCTGGCTTGCCAGCGCTCACCTGTGTTGCTGAAATGCCTCTTGTTTGGATGGCCATAGTTGTCCCGTGGGTGCCCATGCATCTGCTGCTGGGTGTGGGAAGGGGGCATGTGGATCTTCTGGGAATGAGGATTGTGAGGCACGTGAGACTGGGACATCACGGAATCGCGGCTGGAGCCTGAAGGCTCTGGGCGGAACGGCTTCTTCATGCTGGACATGTCCTCCTTCTTCTTTTGCTCCTGCAAGGTGGAACACAGGGATACAGCTCAGCTGCTCTCCCACCCAAAGGTCTGGACTATGTGAGCAATGGCCTTGTCTGCCAGGCTCTGGATTTTCCTCTTTGAGGACTTGGTGAGCCAACTGTGTGCCCAAGAACAGCACAAACGTGGTGGAGGACAGGCACAGTTTGGCAACTGTGCTTCTATACCTGATCTCTACAGGGCAGCACGCCCAGGCTTTTCACTCTACAGGGCAACTGAACATCATGTGCCACACCAAACAATGCTTTTGCTTGGTCAGAACACCCAGGACAAAGTGACCAGAAATGCCATGCGAAAAAGAAGGCAAATGCAATCAGACTGTTTAGATGTTGAGAAAATCACACACTGCCAACGACGACAACAAAGAACACCCATGGCAAGAGGCAGAAAGTATTGACACTTCCAGTGCAGCAACTCTTTAAGGACAGAAAGGGAAAGCAGTTCAGCTCTCACCTCCTCTTCCTGTGATCTTTTCTTATGAGCCATCTTGTAGAGTTTGTGTAGTTTTCTGGCATCAAATTCTGTGAATTTTGACACAAATATCCATAGGTTCCTAGAAGGACATGAACATCTTCTGTTAAGTGCTACAGCAGCAGTTCAACTGCCAACCACTTCCAAACCAACATCAAATTAATTCTACCCTCTCTGGAAAACAGTCTCAGCTCAGGACAGGATGACCAGGAGGGCTGGAACCAAGTTCTTCAAAATGAAGAGGTTTGCAGTGGTTTATCTGATCTAGCTTTGAAATCAATTTTAATGAAGCCAGGACAACTTGAAGACAAAACCCTTGCCTGGGACTGGTCATGGAAGATGATCTCTGGAAGTGTTCAAGGTTTAGGCAGAATGGAGCTCTGAGCAACCTGGTCTAGTGAACTGTGTCCCTGCCAATGGCTGGGGCTTGGAACTGGGTGATTTTTAAGGTCCCTCCCAACCAAAACCATTCCATGATTCTGTAAACTGAGTGGACCAGAAAACACAAGACTTTACAGGTTAAATAAGAGGCAAATGGCACATCCATCCACAAAAAAGCCAGTAGCCTCCGACTACCATTTCAAAATGTCCTAGACTAGCCAAGGAAAAGAAAATGCTCCCTCACCTTCTCCACAGCTTGATGTGATCCTGGTCAGTGTAGGCTTTAAGGCACTCAGAGATGCGATCACCGATTTTTAGGAGGCAGTTGCGCGTGTGCTCCAGCTGTTCTTGAACTGTCAGTCCCTTATCAGGCTTATCAAGTTGCTTCAGCGCTTTTTTGACTGGTCTCATCCTTTCCTTGCACTTGAAAGAGCAATAGAGAGGAAAAAGTCATTAATTCGGCAGAGGGCTCTACATCATTGCCCTGTTAATCGAAAAGAAGCTGGTTTAGCTTTATCTGGCCATTAGGTAAGGAGAAATCAGCTATAAAATAGCAAGTTGTTAGACAAGCTGCAGACAATAATCAGGAAAAGACAAGAGTCTCCCCACCTCCACTGTCTCTGCCTTTTAAGGGGGAACAATTTGCTTTGCAAGCTGTAACCACACATGGTCAGCCTCTGCACGGATCCCATGGCAGGCAGGGAAGTGTATCCAAGGCTCCACACACTGACCCAGCCACCTCAGCTGAAGGAATGCTCAACTCAGTCCTGTCCAATCCTATCTTTGGTCACTTTAATGCTTGCTTTTACCAAACTGGCAGACATGAGATGAAAGCACCATGTTTTTCGGCCTGGGCACATCAACACCATGCACAGATAGACAATCACGTTTTTTGACTGCCTGCCTGGATCTTCTGTGCATCACAGAAGGAAAGTTAAAGAAAAAGACAAAAAACCCCACAGGACCTGCAGCAAACACAGAGATTTACATTGAGAGAACTGTTTTTAAGAAGTGGTATTTCAGCCAAGGAGAATCTGCCATCACAACTTCTAGTACAGGACAATTTTTACAAAGAGCCTTGCGGGCATGTTTGGTGTGAGAGCATTTACACAGTTCCACACCTCCTACAAGGTCACCCTCAAAACTCCCTGCCTGAAAGAGCTTCAATGGCTCCTTGGCTTCTACAGGAGAGGTAATGTAGGGCTGCAGGGTCTTCTGTAACCCAGGGCTGCCAGCTGAGCAGTTGGAAGTCACTAGCTGGAGCAGAGAGCCCTTGTGCATGCTCTGCTGACAGGCTACCAGCTGGTGGACAGCTCTTGTCCAGGGCTGTCCTGCTCTGCTCTCAGATCAGGAAATCCCTGTGGGGCACTCAGGGTGGGGGTTCACACCCCAACACCTAAAACATCTGAGCAAACCTGGGCCCTCAGCACTGCCCTCCCATGTCCCGAGGAAAATACTCACTATGCTGAATGTTTCTTGGTCCAGATCATCATCCTCATCTTCTCCGATGGGGATTGGCTCGCTCCCTGCAGTGATGTGGACGGGACCTTGCGATCTCTTCCCTTTACTTCCAGATTTGGCCTCGCCACCTTTAGGCTTTACAAGGACAAATTACACACATCACACCATGAGCCAGAATGGAGGATCCCAAGTGACCCAGCTCACAACCTCCACACTATTGTTACTGGCAGTTGCTAAACCTGGGCACTGTTCCTACAACTTTCCTCCCAGAATCTCCAACTGTTGAGTTGCAATGGCTCTGTTTAGCTTTACATCATCCCTGAGGGAGCAGAGAGAAGTCAGAGCCAACAGTTTGGACACGACTGTGATATTCACACTCATGGGGAGGAACCGGTGTTGAAGATTTGGAAGAAAGGTTAAAATAAAGACTATCTCTCCCTTGAAAAGGACAGAGCTCAGGGTAGTCTCACATCTACAAGGATCTGCAACTTCATGTGATATCACTAGTTCTCAAATCATGGCCTGTTTGTGTAAATTTTTACTTATATGACTTATCTGCAGTCAAAGCCATACCAAAAATCACTGGAAAGCAAACTTTCCCCTACATAGGCAACAAATCTTGCTAGTTTGCACTTGTGACCTCAGTGTCAAAACACACTGGGCATGCAGTACATACCTGTTCCTTGGACAGGTACTTCAGGTCATTATTATGGAAGCTTTTACCCCCCCCTTCCAATTTGCACCCAGCCTTAGGGCAGTTGTACCCAAAATTCAAGAGACATTTTAGTCTCCAGCATACCAGTGATGTTGAAACACTCATTCTGCTGAGTCCTGAACAGTGACAATGACAACTTACAGTCCTGATGGTGTGGACACTTGGGTCATTTGGGTGAGTTTAAATTAAAGGGGAATACAGACAAGGAGCTGCGAACCCTGTGATAAATCACAGCTGAACAGAACTTTGAACTCAGTGCTCCAGGCTCT
>NW_008239758.1:7172709-7215153 GCF_000691975.1 Corvus brachyrhynchos | reverse complement strand
TTCCCTGTTCTTCCTTAACATCAGCTCTGTGGCCATATCGATTTCACAGGAACAGCTGTACTTTAAAGGCAGTCTGACAAAACCTCTTCCATTTTGGTCACATTCCATGAGGCTGTAGGACATATTGCCTTTTCTACTTTTTATGGCAATTCAGAAGGGCTGAAAAAGGGATACCCCCTCACCCCATGGTGCTTCACTGATGCCTCTTCACACAGGGCCTTTAATGAATCCTAAGTCTCACAGTTTGTCCTGCTCAGGGACTTCCCTATCAAGTTGCTCCTGAGAATACCACATACCTTCTCTTTCTTGTCTTTTGTCTTCTTTTTCTCTTTATCGCTTTCCTTTTCCTTCTTAGAGGATGTCTGTTTTTCCTTGTTCTCTTTGTTCTCTTTCTTCTTCTGTTTCTTTTTCACTGGGCTCTTGTCCAAGCCATCCTCCTAGAACATCAGTCACAGCACAAAGTTGGAGTCCCTCACCTCATGTACATTTTCTTCCATAAAACATCCTTAAAACACAGGCAACTTTTGAGGTCCATCCAGATTTACCCTCACACCTCTTTAAGTAGACAGCAAGCCCTGCTCAAGCAGCTGCCATCCCCCCGACTTGACAAGAGGGTATGAAAACCAGACCAGCCCCACTCTGTGACAAGCTGGCAAGCTGCAGAGCAGCTCTCCTGTGCCAGCTGTGCTCCAGATCGCTCAGGCCCTGAAGTAGATACTGATCAGCACACGAACAAAAAGCCTCAGACTCCAAGCCAAACCACTCAAAGACTGAACGTTTTCTAAGCAACAGCATGACCTTGGTAAACTCCAGCTCCACCACGGGCTGACATGCCCAAAAGGAGAGGGAAACAATTCTTCTTTCTCTCCTTTATAAGGGCAACAGGCTTTGTCCTGAGACAACCTTTCCCCCAAGTCAGTATGTGGATGTTTGTGGCCATTCTGGGATGCCCCAAATCACTTAAAGCACTGACCTAAAAGAACAGGTGGGAAAGGTCTTTCTTTCACACCGATAGCTGTATGGGTGTTTTTGAGTTTGTCAGTCCTGTGGGAATTCCCTCTCAGTGCCCCTGACTCCCTGGGGCTTTGCTGGGAGTGCTTCCCAAGGTGAGGTTGGGCAGTAACAGCACAGCCCTAGGAAACCTGGAAAAGCCACTATCCACCCAGCTGACTCACCTTGACTTCACCTTCTTCTGACTGGTTGTCTGAGTGCCGAGGAGAGGAGAGTTCATTCCCATGCTCATCTTTGACTTTGGGAGCCTTGTTCTCTTTCTTTACCCGTGGTTTCCTCTTCTTTAGCTTGCCCTGGTGAAAAAAAAGAACAAGTCAGGGAAAGCAAATAGCCACAGCTACTGCCTGGGGACCTATCCCATCTCCTGAATATCAAGCAAACAGCTGCAGGTCCTGCAGGATGGCAGAAAGCCTGATGAGCCCAAATCCTTCAGTAAGTGCAGTAATAACCTGCCCCTTATTAATTATCATTTAAATGATAAATATCACAATGCAATCAGACAATATAGAAGTCCGTATTCCTTCACAGAGATGATGTTTGGTGACTTGGGAACACAGGGTGTCTCCTGCCATCAGCCAACCACTTCCCCCTGAAACCCCCAGAATCAAGCAGCCACATCTCACCTCTTCCCCATCTTTCATGTTTTCTTTCTTGTCCAGATCTTTTTTCAGCAGTTTCAGTAGATAATCAACTCGGGTCTGGAGCTGTTTTCCCTGAGGTTTCTTATCTGTCTCAACAGGTAGGATCTTTGATAAAGCAGAAAAAAAGAAATATATATAATCCACATGCACAAAGCTTGACAAAAGAGATACACACTAGCAGCACCCCTTCCAGGCCCAGCAAAGGGCAGCAGATGCTGCACCCTCTGGGGGAACAAGAAGGCTCAAGCCTTTCTTCCCCCGCTCACACAGCTATCCCCCTGTCTGGCCAAAGCCAAAGCTCCTAGCAAGCAAGCATCTGTCCCCCTGGAATCCTGCAGAAGTTAAAGGATCCCAAGGCTTGCTAAGCCTTTCAAGCTTGCTAAGTTCTCTTGAAGGAAGAAAACCCTTTACAAGCTGTATTTGGGACCTTGAGTTGCAAAACTGAGTCCACTCCCCTTGACACATCAGATTTGTTTGTGACAGCTTGGTCACAGCAGCCCAGTCACTCTGGTAACCTGAGACATTGCTACAGTAGGGGCACAGATGCACAATTTTTAGTGGAAAACAAGGCTGAAAGGTGACGCTTTGTGGAGGAAATATCTCAGCTTGTCAGCTAGGTTTGCTTCATCCTTCACTGGAAAATGGGTGGCATGTCTCAGGCAGCTGTTTCCATTGCAAAATGCCTTTCAGAGCTCCACACACAGAGGGCTCCCAGGCAGAGCCTGATCTCTGCTAGAAGCACCAGCAGAGATGTCAGGGGAATGCTGCATGCTGGCAGCAAAGCTGCTGTGCAGATTCCTGGTGCTCCTCAGCCCTGTGCTTGCTGCAGTTTCCACACTGTTTCCGCCACACTGACACAATGGATGGTGGGTTATTTTTAACCCAGATCATTTCAACATGGTCCTGTAAACTGTTCTTGTGGGGATGACTGAGGAACAGAGGAACAAGATGGAGACTTTCCAGCTGGCTGGGCTGCCATTCCCAGTCATGTAACCATATCCTCAAAGCTAACACGGACCAGTCTTGACATAAGCAGTGTCAAATCTGTGAAAAATTATTTCCACTCAGAAATTCACACTCAGATTCTTGTGAGATGCTCAAGGAAACATCAAGTCACAGCTGTGCAATGCAGCCTCTTCTATCCTGTGCGTGGAACCACACATGTCAGCACTGCCATTTTCTGCCTGCATCATTTCAGTGTGGTTCACCTGATACTGCCCACCAAATAACACAACTCTGCTTTCCATCGAGCATGCAACATTCCATGAAGGTCACTGTATTCCTCAATATTATTTATCATGATTTTTGGAGTAGTTACAAACACAAACATCTGTCTCTGGAGTAAATGAGTCATGTTCTCTATGAGCACTGCAATGGACCCAATGGAAGCACCAAGCAAAGCGACCTACCTTGTCAGATAACTTCAACTCCGGATCTGTTTTAATTAGCTCCCAGTTTCCATAACCATGCTCGTAAATTCCCACTAACAAGCGAGAATCCTCCTCCACTCCCCAGTCTACATCAAAATGAGCAGCTTTGACACGGCACGTCAGGCGGTACCTAAAGGCATTTCAAACACGAGCTACTTTTAATGCTGTGGAGGATAAAGCAAATCCACACATCCAGGCTATTCTCTTTCCACTACAAAATCCAAATCCCTGAGCCTCTTTCTGCATTGCCTACTTAGCCAAACTCACTTCTTCCTTTCCTCTGGGTCCGAGGGAATGGATTTGTGCAGCATTTCAAACTCCTCTTCATGCTGGATGATGGATTTCACATTGACTTGGACACCAGAAATCTTGATAGTAGGACCTCGTCTCTTTCCAGGTCCTTTCCCTGCTCAGCAATAAAACACAGCAATTAAGAGAGCTCTTACAGAAGGAAGTGTCTTTGTAAAATGGCTTCACAGACAGTGATCAAGACATTGCCTGCAACCTCTTATTTAAACATTAGGCCCAAAATATAAGTTTTCTTCCACTAACTCACTCAGATTTGCCATTTAAACACCTCCCAGTGTCATTTTCTTAAAAAGACTTTTAAGTACGCTGGAGCTGTTTCTTCTGCAGTCTTGGTCAGCTGCAACAGGCAGAGACCCAGCAGGAAATCCATCCCTGACTCTCTATGTCCAAACCAACAGCACAGAACAGCCAGCCAGAGAGTGGGTGGTGATTCCAGCTCCAGGAATTGCTAACTGTGGATCCAGCTTTAGCATGGAGTACAGAGAACCAGTTTGATTTCCACTCCCAGGAGCAGTTAAAATAAGATCTGCTTTGCTTTGTGGCCCAGCATTCAATAAGCTGGTCACTTCAGCCTCTCCCCACAAAAACTCATGTCCAGCAGAAGCCAACAGACCCAAGTGGAACTTTCCAGTCTGAGCAGAAAGCTCAGGGGCTTCTCTCTGTGGGTGAGAGCTGCCTGGCAGAGATGGGGTGTTTAAGTGTGTTCTTGTTCATTGCTTCTAAGTCACAATGTGGCCTCCCTGTCCAGCATGGGAATGGTTTCCTCACCAGCTCCATGGAACACTCCCAAAACCATCCTAATGGCAGCACACAACCGTCTTGCCTACCTTCCCCTGGATTTTCCTTCAGCTGCTCCTCATACTCCTGCATTGCTGACACACAGCTGTTGTGGATGAGCTCCCCTAACCGCTTCAGGTCAGCCACAGACTTATCCACGAGCTCAGCATCCCGGGCAATGCACTCCAGCCTGAGAAACAGGAAGAGTTTTGTGTTTGATACAGCAGATCTCTTCTCAGCCACTTCCTAATCAATTGTTTCACAGCTCAGTGCTGTACAGATATGAATGTATGAAACATGCACAGGTTGAGTTCATGCAGGAGACAACCAAGTTTTTGTCTTTTTTTGGTCTAATAGCTGCAATGCAGATGTAGAAAAACTGATCCAATCCTTTGGATTTTTTAGTACCAAAGCAAAGGTGAGAACTGTGTATCTTGGGGACAACAGGGACCCTCCGTGACTGTTCAGTACTCCCTCAGGCTTTTCCAGTTCTACATTAACTCCGTTTGATGGTCCAAAGCTGCCATCTGCTGTCCCTTTTGCCTGCCTGAAGTCAGTAACATCAAGGCTCACACGCAAGCCTTGTGTTTCACAAGACAAGAGTACAACCAGCTGAAAAAACACTGCATTTCTCCTACAATACATTCAGGGAACTCTGCCTCAGCACTGAGACCCTGCCAGACCCAGCACAGGATCAGGGCCCTGCAGATCCACATTTGAGGACAGTGCCCCTCCTCGTTTCCCTTCAGGAGCAATAGAGCATGGAAAGATGCTCCAAATTCAGTCCTGAGGCTAACATGCATACAGAAGCTTGGCAAGAGTTTTGGGTAGCATTTGCTGTTCTGACAGCTGCTCCCTCTGCTTTCTGGGCAGAGTGGGAATGCCCCAAGGGCCGGGCTCTGCCAGCAGGGCACTGCTGTGTTACAGCCCAGCACCACGGCTGCTCCAGCTCTGGTTTTTGGCCAGCGTTCGTCAGTGCCCATCAACAGAGACACCAGG
This sequence comes from Corvus brachyrhynchos, assembly GCF_000691975.1. Lineage (NCBI taxonomy): Eukaryota > Metazoa > Chordata > Aves > Passeriformes > Corvidae > Corvus > Corvus brachyrhynchos. Next base: position 7,209,986 of record NW_008239758.1, on the reverse strand, counting down.
GACTGTACAGCAGTGCTTGGGGTCCTGATGGCAGGACAGCAAGGCTTGTGCTGTCCATGGAGGTTGTGTCACACACCCAGAGCAATGTGTGTCTGGCTGTGCTCACAAGTACAGCGTGCCTCCATGCTTCCCCTCTGGAGCGGGGCCAGGATGGGACTCACCGTTCAAGAGGCAATCCAAACTTCTTGTAAGCCTTGATAAACCTAAGGAGAAAAAAAAATCAAGAACTAAACTAACTGCCATAAAAAGTAGGTCCAATATCACAAATTTGCTTGAATATATTAATTACAGCCTGTCACATTATCACCCTTGCATTCCCCACTGATCAGCTCAGCATCCCTCAGCACTGGGAGGCCTCATCCATTAGCCCCCACAAAGAGTTTTGTGACCTTGGCTGGAGAAGAACACAAGATTATTATAAATGGTGAGTGTTTGACAGATGAGGGAAAAAAAAAAAAAGAGGAGAGTGGTAACTGTAGAGAAAAAAAAAAATAGAAGAAAGCACTGGCTCACACCATGTTGGTAATTATTAACTTCATTTTTCCAGGAAGAAAAGAGGCATTAAATCAATGTCATTAGTAATTTTAAAGCTCAGGCTGCAAATGTAGCAACCCATCACAGAAGAGCCAAATGTGGTTCAATCCATCACAGAGGTTTGCAGACGAGGTTTGCTATTTATTTTCATGTCTTATTTTTATTGTGAAAATCCCTGCTGTGGCTAACATGACTTTAGGGCAAGAGTTGCTGCAATCAAACATTGCCTTGAGCTGGGAGCAGACACAATGGCTACAACTACAGGTTATTTTTGAAATTAGTTATTTTTTTGCCTTCTTTTTTTCATTTTGTATTCTTTCAGCCTCTTTCTGCTACATCACAATAACCTAAATGGCTGTTATATTGCAGCATATCCTTCCTGCTCCATGGTTGCAAGATGATTACGGGGCAGCTTCACAGCCCAAAAACTCCTGATATCTCCTGCTTAAAAATACACCAGCTCAGAGATAGAGAGAGTTAAGGAAAACTCACAACCCCCTCTTTTCCATCTTTGGCTGAACATCTGGGCAGAGTTGTAAGACAAAGATCTTTGGAAAAGACTCAAGAATTTGAAGATAGAAGAAAATAATGTTCTGGAATTCAGTCCCCAGCTGACATCAGGGACTGACACACAGGTCTCAGATCAACAGCACCAATGCTTCTCATGGGGTCCTTTTGCCAGAGCCTACCTTTCACTTAGAGCTTAAATCAGCAGGATGACTGCCAGAAAAATGTCAGGAAAGCCAGAGCCCTTGGTTTCTCCAGCTCTGCAGCTCATGGCACCTAAGACCTCACATGTTATATGGCACTAGCTTGATGCACTTGGCCCAGGAAGGGCAGTTAAACACGGATTAATTTTAGGAAGGTACCAGCTCCACAGCAGCCTGACTAAAGACAACCCAGTCCAATTTGCACTGATCTGAATGTTAAGGTCATCAGCTGGGATCAAACTGAATTATATAAAGGCACAGAAGCAGTCCCAGTGAACCAGCTCCGCCTAACCACTGACATGCTTACAGGTGATCACTTCCTGGATTAGTCTGGAATTTTCTCCACCTGCATGGGATTTCTATATTTGTTTTCTGAAGTGTCTCTTGTGCCCAGCACTGACCTCCTGATTTCAGCATCAGTAAATCCTTCCACAGTGTCTTTTCTAACACTCCGAGGGCGTCCCCTGCGCTTCGGTCTCTTCTCGTCATCGGTGTCGTCAGTCTCGCTTTCTGATCCAGATGATCTCTGAAGCCTTCTCTTGGTTTCTGCATCCGATTCACTGTCATTTGTCTGAGCCTGCACGTGCCAGAGAAACAGCAGTACAGTTATCAACTGCTAATCTAATCAGCTAACAACCTTTTCTGTCCCTCCGTGCACTGGCAGTATTTAATGGACTGTAAAACACCTCGGCATCCATTCCTGAGGATGCAGGAGCCCATGGAACCAACCCAGAGAGGCAGCACACCTTGCAGCTCCCAGCTGGCTGAGGCTCTGGTGGTCATCCTCCCTTTACAGCCACCAGTTTCACAATTCCATTTCGATCTACTAAGAGATGTTAAAATATTGATTTCTGTGGGTTTGTGCCACAGTCCCTTAGACTATTTTGAAAACCAGGACAACCTCAGAAATTAATCTGGACTCATCCTACATGAATGATCCTTCTCTGTATTTTTCACTTCAATGTTTTTCCCCAGCTCACCCCAAAGAACAGTTCTACCCTCTTAAAGTCCCATGTCCCAGCAGAGCATCCTTGCACAGCCAACTTTCTTTTGGATTGGGGTGGATCCCATTACCTAAAGAACTTGGGAAGACACCATCTCTTTGGCCCCTCAGGATCCACATTTAGGCAAGAGTCACCCAGGGAGCTAGAGTCTCCAAGGAAAAGAGATGGCCAAAAATTGGCAAAATCTGCAGCAAAACCCAGTACAATTGGATACTTTGCTTTGTGGTCACTACGGATTCTTTTTATTTTATCTGCTAAGATGAGATGAGTCACACCAAGTCCAGTCTGGGCCCTCACACTGCATCCCAACCCATTGGTCCAATGCACGATGCCAACAAGAGGTCACTGTACTACCTCTGTGCTTCATTCCCAACCAACTTTGGAGGAGGGAAAGAAGCTTAGATGGCAAGGAGGCTTCCCTTGAGCATTCCCTTTGCCAGCTCTCACCTCCTGCCTCTCATCCCCTCAAGATGAGCTGTACCTTTTTAGTTGAGCTCCGGATTCGAGGCAGCATGTAGATTTCTTCCAATTCTTTCTGCCTTTCTTCCTCCTCCACCTTTTTCCTCTGCTCTTCTGGAATGATATCATCCCAGTCCTTCTGGGACCGCTCATCCAGCTCTGTCTCTTCCTCCTCCATGGTTGCAAAGTTGGCAACCTTTTTACAAGCAAAGGAGAAGTTTTAGCAATTCCCTCCCCTGGCAGGAACACCCCAGAGTTGTCTGCTAAGCCTCAACTCCTTCTCCATAGGAACTCTGCCAACACTTCCATAACTACTTCATAATTGATCCCTATGGCACTACGTTCCTGGCTCCTTGCCACGTCTTTGGACTACCAGCATTTGAGGAAGTACGTGCAGTTGAAGAAGTACTGCTGAGTATTTGTAAATTATTGGGTTTGTTTCCAAATTTGGTAAATTCTGCATTTTATTCACAGCCTTCAAAACCACTTTATTGAAATTAAATTAATACCTACATCAGAGGGGTTGGAACTGGATGGTCTTTAAGTTCCCTTCCAACCCAAACCATTCTGTGATCTCTCCGAGGTGTTCCTGCCTGTTACTGACCTCACCACCACGGCAGGATGTGGGGAGCCACATTCCCACACCCCACTCCAGAGCTTGGGGGTCCATACCTTGAACTGGGAGAGCAGCTCATCGGTGGCACTGGTGGACACTTCATTCTCCCGTGTCTCAGCCAGACGCAGAATCTCATCGATGTCCATCTCCTGCCAGTCAGGGAGAAGGAGGGATAAAGCGGAGGGTGCTGAGCACAGCAGGAAGTAAGAGGCTTTGAGAACAGACTCGTGTGCTGATATGAGCTAAATAAAGTGCAAATATCTGCAGGGTGTCATCCCAGAGGTCAAGGATGAACTAGCTCAAGTGGTACAACAAAGTACAAATTAGGTGACAGAACAGAAGGAAAGGACCATCAAGGCACAACAGTGGGGAAAATTTCCAGGCAGTGAGATGTATGAGCTGTGGACTGTTTCCCTGGGGGGAAGCTCTGCTGCTTGGACCATTAAGAGAATTGGGCAAAACACTCAATGCTAAACTATCAAGCAATGCTGCACTGAGGCAGGAGAGAGCAACCTGTTCACTGCACTGTGCTGACTCCCGCCTCGCTCAGAGCCACCAAAAAAGGGATGCTGAACAAGTGCTCAGAAGAGGCAGGGAGAGGAGCCTTCAGCAGGCTGTGCTGTCACTAGCTAATAATCCTCAGGAGCCAAGGGACTCCCTTGGTGACCATTACTATTTAATTCCCAACAATAAGGCTCTCACAAGCCCCTTGTCCCCCAGCCCCAGACTCTGCTTTCAGCTACTCCAGAACCCGTGTTTACCTGTCTGCTCTCATGCACATGGCAAGAACAAAGCAGGAGCAACCCCACACAGTCCCTCTTGTAGACCTGCAGAGCACTACAAACTGTTATGTGATTTCAATTTCAAACTACCTGAGGCTCTGACTCTTCCCCTTCAAGCTCCTTGAAAAGATCTTCAGCTCCAAACTTCAAAATAGCTGTCAGCTCCTCTTTGTTGAAGGGATTTGAGCTGCAAGAACAAACGAGAAGGAAAAGGTGTTTTGAGCTGTTCAGAACTGCTGCAGCACAAAACCATACCGAAGTTTTTCCTAACTGAAGCAAGGAGTAAGTTGTCTACCCAGCACTATAAAAAGCTTTGTTATTAATCTCTTTCCTGCTCTAGCACAGACAAAGACTGCAATGGGAACCACCTCCATCTACTGGGGGAAATGAAGAAAATCTGAGGTCACTGCCAAAATGCAGCTGTTCCACAGCCAGGTTCCCTCAGACCAGGATAATCTCTGGGTGGAAGACAGAAGGAAAAACAAGTAATACACTAAAACTCATTTTTAATGTCTCATCATCTTTATTCTACGTGTCCAAATTAATGGCTGCAGAAGCCAAATCAGTGGAAGCTGCCATTACTTATTAGCCTTCTGCCCTGTACTTTATCAAATAAATACTGGAAAATGCCAGCAAGTGAAGCTGGTTATGCCACGAGTTCCAGACATTTCTGCCTCCTGACACAGTCACATACTTGGATCTCCCAGAGTTGTTGTCCAGAACAGTCCGGCCAGTGGTGTCCATACGCTGGATAACCAAATGATCCAGCACCATTTTCTTCTTGGCTCTCTCAATGATCTCCTCCTCCACTGTCCCCTTTGTGACCAGGCGGTAAATATTCACCTGAGTGGCAAAAAGAGAACACAGCTATTTCCTGGACAGGCTCTGCTGATATAGCAATGCATCCCTCAGCTGTTTTCACTGGGCTGCTGGCATTGTGTCTTCATGTACAGATGTGCTTTTTCAGAAGAAAAACAAGCACATTCTCTTTGTATCTCAGGAGATCCAGTTAAAATCAGGATGGTTAACACAGATCTTGTAGTGTGCCTAAGCACAGAGTAAAAATCTTCTGAAACAACCACTCTAAATTCAAACTAGCACCAAGCTTTTCACATATCTAATAACCCCTAGTAAAGGCGGATGTTCTACTTTTTATCAGGGCAAGAAAGAACAAAGTCCACTAGGACTAGGCTGAGAAGTGCAATTCCATGGGTTGGGCTCCGGGTTTGTTCAAAACCAACAGAAAGACTTGGGATCTGGCAAATCTGGGATGGTTTTTTGTCTCCTACTTTTTAAATGAGATTCCCTTGGGCAGCACTCTCTGGAGCAAGGACTGGGACAAAAAGCCCATGTTTTCAGAAGCTCTGGTGAGGTGAGAGGCTGTTTAGATGCACACACTGAAGGCACAGTGAAAACAACCCAGGCAACTCTTCTCACCTGCTTCTTTTGTCCGATCCGGTGAGCTCGGGCCTGAGCCTGAAGATCATTTTGGGGGTTCCAGTCCGAGTCAAAGATAACAACAGTATCAGCAGAGGCCAAATTTATTCCCAGCCCCCCAGCTCGTGTTGACAACAAGAAACAGAAGTCCTGGGAAGGAAAAAACAGAAGTATCCATGAGTTAACCAACTTGTAACTGTGGGTATAAAATGGCAATGGTGACTCAAAAACTGTACAAGGAAATGGAGGGAAGGCTCTGTTGCACTCATGCTTTTTAAAGTTGAAAAACTATTTCCTTCCCATATACCCTGTTCATGCAGGCTGAGCAGCACCAGTCTTTGAGCCCAGACCCAGAGGGAGGCAGTGCTGGCCCAGGTGAAGGGTGTGCTACTCCAGACATGAATCAATACGGGAGAGCAACACAAGCAGCTCAAGGCAAGGGCACCTTGGAGTCACTTTTGAAGGTCAGACCACATTGCCCACCAGATTCCTACAACAGCAGCAGGCAAACACCAGCTTTTTATTGCCTGAATCCTGTTAGGAGTGAGATCAGCAATGAACAGACTGTGCCAGGTTAGAGCCAAGATGCCTCAACCTCCACAGATGCCCTCAGGACAGGGGATCTATGGGCATTCTTGCTCCTTCCCCCCTCACACTTCCTTTTGTTAACTTTCCCACAACCACGATCTCTCCCAACTCCTGTGTGAGCCAAGAATTCTGCTCCAGCTCAGGCTTCTGGAGTGAGGAAAGGTATTTCTCACAGCTGGGCTGACTGACACAAAAACAAGTGTCTTGCACCAGTCACTGTGAGTCAGCAAGCCCAGATGAGAGGCTTCAGATGCCCTCTCCTATTACACTGGAGACTTTCACCTCCAACATCAGACTTCACTGCCTGCCAGCACTTAAAATCCTCCTTTTGCCTCTGCCATTTCATATCCAAAACCAGCTTCAGACTGGAATCACTCAGCAACCATCTCATTCTCCAGACCAACAGGGAGAGAATTGCTAAATTTTGGCTCTTCCCAGCTTCTTCAGGACTTTCTGGAGATGTGGCTCACAGCCCTGTTCCTTGGATGTGGGAGATTTAATACAAATGTGGCTGTGACCACCCCCTGCCATATCTGTGTCTTTAAAAGTACCTGGGGTACTGTAAAAAGAACTGAACTGAACTAATCCCCTCTTGTCAGACACAACCTGTGGCTCAGCCACAAACCCTCTGCCCAGGCCTGCGGTACCTCGGAGCCGTCGGCGTTGAAGTGATCCAGCGCCTGCTTTCGGATCTCCCCCTTGATCGAGCCGTCCAAGCGCTGGAAAAATCAACAATAATGATAAAAGAAAGAAGGTAAAGGAGCCCTGAGGGCTGCACCCGAGTGCTGTCAGCCCTACAGCCCCCTTTGCTGCCTGCAGCGTTTAATTGTTAAAAATAGCCGCCAATTAAAAATAACTGCACTGCCTCAGCTGTGTCACAAGGGCTGGGGGATGCTCGGGGAGCAGGCACACAGCGGGTGACACCACAGCTCCCGTTACAGGCTCCCAGCCAGGCTCTCTGTGCTCACTGTCCTCTCCTCAGGGTTTATCACAGGACAGTGATATCACAGGAGTGGCCTGTCAGAGGAGTTTTGCAGAAATGGGGCCATCCCGAAATGAAGGGACATCCCAGTTGCCACCAGTAAGTGCCACCTGTAATCCCAGCCACCAGCCTCTGGGGAACTCAGTGACTCCCATTGCTGAAGCTCCCTCCACTTTTTCCCCACTTTCAAGGGGACCCACATTGTTTTCCATGCTGATGTTTCTCACCTGAAAAGGGTAGTGTTTGATAGTCAGGTACTCTGCCAAGATGTCCAGCATCCTCACCATCTGGGAGAAGATCAGCACTCTGTTGCCTCTCTCCCGCAGCCTGGTCAGCAGCTTATCCAAGAGAATCAGCTTTCCACTGCTCCTGACCAGAGACTGAAGAAATAACCATCATTTCCAATCTTACCCTTATGTACATCACACAGAGACCTGCACAGACCTGCTCCTTTTGGGGTCATGCATCTCTTGTATATCTCTAATCTAATCATATGGGTTTACACAGCAGAGGCCACACACACAGTGCATCACACAAGAGAGATCTTACACTGCCTGCAACTCCTGCTCTTGAAGGCCATAAAATGTTGCCTACAGTGGAAGTGCAGGGCTGGGGGTTCAAATGGCTTAGCTGTGAGGACTATTTTTAAAGGAGAAGCCACAGAAGCTAAAGCTTCACCAGATATTATCCTGCTGGGAGGACAAAAGAATGAAATCTAAGGAAAAAAGGTGGTGACCAAGGACACCACTCACCTGCAGGGTCTCAAGGCCATTCTCTCTCTCGTTTTCCTCAGGAGGTTTGATAAGGTAGCAATGGTTGCAGCACTTTTTCAATTCCATCACAATGTTCAGGAAACCAGATGTGCTTCCCCTTGTTCCCTTTGAAAGAGCTTTGTAGTTTCTTGTCAAAATCCACCTGCAGGCAGGAAAATTAAAGCCCAGATCATCACTCAGTGCAGAGCAGAGTCTTGGAGGAACAAAACCTTCAGGAAGAGCTCATTCAGGCATCAGCCTACTTCCCGCCCTCCATCTCTCCTCACTTCTCTTACAGAATACTGCTCTTTCCTCCCTAAAAACCCTGACCTGACTTTCTTGTTGATATTATCACAGTTTAATATTCAACAGCCTGCCAATTTCGTGCATATTTTCACTCCCCCAGGAAAGACATAACCTCTGTCTTGCAAAACTGGCCAGTTGAACTGTATCACTCTACAAAAGCATCTCCCAGAAGGAAAGATACCAACCACCCTACCTCATATTCCTACTGGGAAGCTCCCAGTACTACAGGTGATGGTGTCACATTGCCCTCTGAAGGAACATATTGCCAAGGACCACATAAAGATGTGTCCATTTCTACTGGCACTCCCAGTAACTTATTCAGTGACTCACTTGTAATACTGTTTCTGCAGAGCAGACATTTCCACCCGGAGGATCTGCTCCACTTTGGCTGGCAAAGATTTCTCTACATCCTTCTTCACTCTGCGCAGGAGAAACGGCTCCAGGACTTTGTGGGGGCTCTGGTAGCCATTCTCTCTACCTTTCCCGTGGTCCTCTTCAAAATCCTCCCAGAACTCAAACCTGGCAACAGAAAGGAAGAGAAAGGAAGGGTCAGAATATCTCTTGTCTTATGGCACCAAACAGCATCTATTGGATACACTCCTGCTCCACCACAAGACAGGAGACCATCAGTTTAATGGAAACACAGTGGAAGACAAGAGGTTCACTCTGCTCAGGTTAACTAAACAGATGGCTGGCAAAGCTAGAAGCTCTCTGGGCTTAGATGCCTTCCTAACATCTTATATTTGAGCTCCACACTGACTCCCAGGACCCAAAATCCCAAGTCCCCCACTATTTTACTCTGTTGGCATTTACCTGGCAGTAGTTTCTGAACTTTCCGCGGTGCCTCCCTGAGGCAGGGCTTTGACAACTGGACTGTTTTACCCTGCTCTGAAGGCTCTTTTGGGATTGTTGGCTCCTCTGACAGCTCCTTTGAAATGTGGAGATCCGCTCTCCTCCACTTGGGAGACCTCAAGCCTCTCCTTCACTCTTTCTGTGATCCAACAAAAAGAATTTGGGGGACAGCTCTTCTTGCAGTCAAACATCATTTTAGTGAACTTTGGGGCATGCTTGCCTTAGCCTTAGAGATGCCCATAGCTCATTTTATTTTAAAGAAAACAAAACATTTGTTACACTGTAGACACACAATCAGCCAGACAGCACCCCAGAGCTGCACGAAATGGTGGGCAGGGGTGCCTGAACCACAGTGTACAGGAAACCTCAGAAATGGCTGAGAAGATTTTCTTAAAACGAATTTAGCTTTTTAGAGATGGCTGGAAGACAGCAGACAGATTTGAAAGCCATGTATCAGGTTTCCCCATTCAGTTTGCTGCCAGAAATACTCCTTGTGTTAGTTATTTAACCTTTGATTTTCCCAACTAATGTCTGTTCTCCTGTCACTGCTGTCACACCACTGAGTTTAATTCAGGGATTTAATTCAGGGATTTCTGCCATTCTGCACTCCCTTGAGCCTATTTAACAGATGAGAATGGACCGAGACATTTCTTGGAAGGCCCAGAAGGAGACTCACTTCTCTGGCATGATGAAGTGCAGCAGGGACCAGAGCTCCTTGAGCGAGTTTTGAAGCGGGGTGCCGGTGATCAGCAGCCTGTGGTTGGACTTGAAATCAATCAATGTTTTGTACAGCAAGGAGTCGTCATTTTTCAACCGATGGGCTTCGTCCACGCCTAGAAAGGCCCAGTTAATGCTTCCCAGAACAGTCTGGAGGAAGAGAAGGAAAAAAACACAGGCGCCGAGGAGACGCTGGGTCAGACAGGCCCCACCACCTTGCACATGTGTCTCTCTCCAAGGGCAGAAAGCCCTGCAGTGTGTGCTGTCCAGCGTGTCCTGCCCCAGCCCTGCGGCTGGATGCTTGCAGGATTTTCTTGCTAACAAAATTTGGGGACCAAGGTGTCTTCCCAGAAAGGAAACGGTGGAAATTAGCCATGCTGTAACACACTCCTGCTGTATCTCAGAAGTCTTGCAGCAAGTACACCTACTCTAATCCTCCTTTGCTTTACCCAGAAAGCACAGTCCTTTCCCAGCTCTTTACTCCCCACTTCCTCCATACCCTTGGGGCCCTGGGTAGCACTAGCCACACTGCAGCAAGAATAGGAGAGCAGATTAACAAGCCTAAAAAGTTCAGATAATCCAAGAGTTTTGATTTTAATTTTTTTCTTTTTTTTAAGCTTTTTGTTTTCTGCTAGGACTCAGTGATACACTGACAGGGCTGATGAATATTTCCTAAGCCGACAAATTTCTTGTGGATGTAAAAATGTAAATACTGTTAACACTGTGGCCAGAGGTTCAGTGTAATGTTTTGTCCTCCTAACAAGCCTAAATTAAACCAGGTAAAAATCCAGGTACTGCTGGATACTGCCAGATGTCTTTCATGTAAAAAGAATAGCACAACTGTGCAGTACAAGAGTGAAGACACTGTAACATGTGCCCCACATTCCCTGTGCATTACTGGCAAGAAAAAGCAAATAGTGGCTGTAGTTCTCCATCACCACAGAGGGAAGAGGTGAAACCCACTAGCTGAGGACTGGCTTTCCGTTTGAAAATGAGAGAAAGTCTAAGTAAAAACATCCTTGGAGCATTACTCACCTTATCCTTCAGGAGGATCTCGTATGTTGTGATAAGTGCATTGAATTTCAATCTTTTAGACTGAGAATGGATCCACTCATATTCACGTATCTGTGAGGGGACACAAAAGTTGACTTCAACACATGTTATCAAAAGGAAAGAGTTAACAATTGTTCTTTTAGTGTAGCTGTAGCCAGAGACTCCAACCAAGTCCAAACCCTTGTTGTTCCAAGGTGCCATTTGATGAGCTCAGTGTGCCTTAGGAACAACTTGTTTTAGTGCACACATTCTTCAACTGCCCTTGCACAGGTAGCAAAATAAGGTCAGCTTGCTGTTGTGACATTAATGAACACATCACCTCACTGTGGACACCATTAGAGTCCCAACACTTGTGTGCTCTGTTGTCTGAATAGCTCCAAACACTGAAGACAAGCACTTTTACACTGCTGGACTCCTCACTGCATGTTTCAGCCCAGAGCAGTAGTGGCTTCCAGATTCTGAGAGAAGCCAGTACTCCTGCACTCACTCCAAGAGGGAAAATAAAGCAGAAAATTCCCTGCAGCAGGGAATTACACCCACATGCTCAGCTACACCAGCTCCAGCTGCCTGCAGTGCTGCCAGCACTATCCACCAGCCTCTCCAGCTGACTGTGTGTCACACACATCACACACAAGCTGCTGCTTTGCACCCAGTGCTTCTCCCTGAGCCCTCACCCTTTGCTCTCTGATTACACACCATGTTCCTGCTCATGAGGTCTCCAATGTAAACCACCACGTTTATCTCAGGCGCCCACACTTCAAACTCCCTCTGCCAGGAGGTGAGGGTGGACAGGGGCACGACCACCAGGAAAGGGCCGTACAGCTGGTGCTGATGGAACAGGTAGGACAGGAATGATATGGTCTGAATTGTCTTGCCTAGTCCCATTTCATCAGCCAGGATCACGCTGTTGTTCCTGAGAAAGAGGAGAACAAACAAAAATGCTGCCTGAATGCATGTTTCTGCCACTTTGAATTTACTGTGCTCCACGTGAACAGCAATCCACAACAAGGACAGAGAGGGGCAGTGCAAAAACAGTTATTTGAACAATTCCAAGTGGATCCCAGGGACAGCCAGACTGAACATGGCACAAAAACATGCAAAAATTAACTGTGATGACTCCAAACTGGAGGAAAACAGGCAAAGGCAGAGGGGAATCAGTGGCCTAATTTTAGAAGGACATTTCTCAAAGACTTCAATGAGTATAAAAGCACACTGAGCCAGAAACCTTTTTTTCCCATTAAGTCAATGGAAATCTAGGGCTGATATGTGCCAGACTCACACAAATTCAGCATGTGAACAGGCCCAGACAGGGAAAATGCTTTTTGTTTTCATACAAGGTTTCTTAAATTCATGTCTGCATGTCTGCATTCGTGTCTGCAACACAGCCAGGCATGATAATATTTGGAATCTTCCAAGCTGCAGAAGGAGGGTAGGTAAAGACCTCACTTGAAAAGAGGAGTGCCAAATCCTTCTGGGACAAAAAAGCCACAGAATGAACATCACAGCCTCTGTACATACTTGCACCATGAGTGAGCGAGCCAGTTGAGGCCCTCCAGCTGGTAATCCCGCAGCTCCAGGTTCTCCCCACCGATGTACGAGGGCTGCTTCTTCAAGGCAACAAACCTCGGCCTCTGCTTCAACACCTGAAAGACATGCTGCCATAAGTCTATCAAAGAAAAAGACCAAATAGTCAGTAGCTGAAAGGCTGAAAATTCAGCAATGAAATCTATGAATTCAGCAAAGAGTGCCTATCTCTTCACTGGTTCAAGTCCATCCACATTTTCCTAGCCAGTGCGAGGGCTGCATTTCTTGTGATTTGCCTGCTGGTTTATGATCAGGGCTCTGAGTCCCCCAGGAGTGTAGTAAGCTGCACAAAATGCACAGGAGTTGGAACAAGCTCCACTTCCTTCTTTGTCCTCTTTTGGTTTTTCTCCCATTATTCCTGTCCCTCTCCTTCACTGCATCAGCATCTTGCAGGCTTCCTCTTTTCCCAGGTGTGCTGTTTTTTCATCCAATTGATATTAAAACTGCTGTAGCTCCTTCTGAGGAGGAAGCACTTTGCAAGGATTAATTAAGCCTCCCACTCCCCAGGGGGACATAACGTTCTCACTGTGCACAGAGTAAATGAAACTCAAAGGGGTTCACATTCTGCTTGAAGTACAATACGAGAACAGCAAACAACCCTTCAAACGCAGGTGGGAGGATGGGAAAATGTTCTCTGACATTTATCCTGAAAAAATTTCATGTTCCCACTGCTTGCATCTTCCCCCAGCCTGGAGGAACCCAGCAAAGGAAAGAAGAGAAGCCAGCAAACCTTGCAGTCCCGGGTGGGAATCGTCTTGGAGTTGTTACGACTGTTGAAGCTGTCAATGCAGTGCTGAAATTTCTTGCTGATCAGAGCCTCATCTTCCCAGCTGCACTCAGCATAGGGCAGCCCCATCCACTTACACAGGTATTCGGGGTCATTCGAGGATGTTTTGCGACTGTTTGCTGTAAAATATGCCAAAAAGCCCAAAGCTCAGCACCTGAGGTTGAGCAGCTGAACCACAAGTGCAGTTCACAGGCTGAACTGCCCGGACAGCCACAGGACAGCTCTTGACTCATAGGAAAAGTGTAGAGAGACCAAAAAAATGCTCTTTTACCTGGGAAATCTGAATGTCCCGTGGCAGACTTGCTGGTCTTCACAGCTGTGTTTGGAGAGAGAAGGGAAGGGAGGGTTGGAATGCTGGCAGCCAGCAGAGGGAGCAGGGCAGGCGATCACTGCCTCACACCCACGTTTTTACAGGAATTCTACTGGAAATAGGTTAAACAGCTCTCCACACCAATTCCCAAAGCAGCTGGGTGCTGGCACTTCTGACTGACATGACTGTGATATTACCAAAGCACTCAGTAAGTTCTGTTTTTATTTTTATGAATTAATCATGAAAATCTCACCCCTGAGCTGCCTTGCAGCCTAACCCCATCCTCAACCACACCCCGGAAAGTGGTCCTCACAAAAGCCACGCCCATGCTGCTGCTTTGGAAACAAACACCTTGCATCCAAAGGGTTCAAGACAAAGAACTTCAGCAGCCCCTCAGAAACAAGTGCGTCATCCCATAATCCAGGCAAGCAGAGTCACTTATTTGTATTGCTTGTAAATACAAATCTGTAAACCTGGATTTCTACTGTCCAAATTCCTAAATTTCACACAATGAAATACACTAAATACCGGGGGTTTTTTCTTCAGGGATACTGGAGGACAGGGAAGAAGAGAGAGCTTCACACTCCTTCTGCTGTCACATGGATTAAAGTTCCCACTCCCACTTCACCCCTTTACCAAAGTCTTGGCTCCACTTACCAATTACCCTCTCCACTATTTGATACTGTTTGTTCAGCTCTGAAGCCAGCTCTTGTTGGCAGTTGAAATATTCTACATCTTCAGGTGATACCTTGCCCAGCCTAGATGCAAAATAACCCAAAAGAAAAAAACAACCCACTATAATGCTTCTGTCATAGTGCTCATGGATGTTACATATAGAAAATCTACTTGCCTACACGGCTCTGACATTCAGACAAGTCACAGGAGCAAACTACTGTTATATGACATGTTTCTTAAATTTCCTGTAATTATAAATTATTGCTGAGAAGCAAATGTCATAGATGTTGAGATTGCCTCCCTGTTAAATGCTGCCTTATTCTGATGCAAGAATCAGTCTCAAAACAGGAATCAAATAGAGATGGAAGCTGCTACTCCAGCTTTACCACTTTGGAAATACACCATAGCTTCCCATTATAGTTCCTGGGGAAGCTGGACATAAACTGATGCAAAAACTTCTACACAGACAAGACCACAATTAACAAGAGTTAGTAAGGCTGCAAGCCCTCACAGCACCTCCTGGGCCAGGCGAGTCTGTGCACCATTTATTTGTCACCAGCTCTCCCAATTCTTAAGCCTAGGAAGCAGCAATAGTATGAACTTATGCCTTGCCCTCTCCATTTTACAGCCATCCACACTGCAGACATCATTTCTGTGAGGGGGACATTCCTCAGCAGGCAAAGAGAGACCAGAGTGCACATGAAACATACTTTGTAAGAAGAAATCAAACATTTTCAGTCACGACTCCTCAAACCTCTGGCTGAAAATCACTTGCCCAAGGCCAAATCACTGCCTGGAGTGAAGCCTACCATTGCTTGATCTCCTCCTCTTTTTTCTTGAAGTTTTCGAGCTTTTTCAGGCCCTTCACTTTCTGCTGCTGCAAGGACTCCTCGCTCTCCCACGTGCTGTGGATGTATGACCAGCCCTTCCATTTGATCAGGTACTGAACTTCCCCCTCATCCTTCTCCGGGTCGAAGTCGGCGCTGGGGTTGCCGTTGGCCTCGGTCGCGTACACCGTGGTGGAAGCTCCAATGGCTGCAAGAGAGACCAGCCTGCATTTGGTACCTTCATTATCAACCACTGGGCATTAACTGCATTAGAGCAGGAAGTTACTCTTGTAATACATCTTTTGCGGGAGCACATCTTTTTAAAGCTGTCATAAGTAGCTTTTCTTTAAGTATAATTCAAAGGCCCCTTGAAAGTGTTCACAACCATTCAGTTTTACAAAACATTTTTGTAAGGCTTTGAGAACAAAACATTGGCTTTATTTTCATTATGGCTTTGTCAATGGGGCCATGAAAACTGACTCTCTTAGATCTGTTTTATATTTCAAAGCAAAGAAAAGCAGAAATGACTGCATCTCTAAAATGTGTGCAGGCTAAATGAAAGCTGCCGAGTACATAAACTATAGAGATTTTAGGATTTTAAATATTATATGTTACAAAAGCTATTACATATTACAAGACATAAATAAGAGGCACAGAGGAAAAGATGAAAAGCACTGAAACAACCCTTGGCCCCACTTCGAAGTTACAAAAGCATTGCACCAGCTCAAAGAAACCATGAGCACGTGCGATTGCCATCAGAAATAAAGGCTTCTTCCAGAGCCACGCACCTCCCTTTTTTCCAAGCCTGATGTCCAAGACTTTCTCAATAGTTTCACTGTTGTCTTGTTGTTCATCAGCACCTTCCCCAGTCATCTCTATCAGGTCATCAGAATCCGTCTCAAAATCATCATCCTCTTTGTAGCTGAATAAGATCAAAACCAAACTGATATAAAACCCTTAATTCTTCCCAGCCCACCAACACAGAGAATGGCTCAGACTGGAGCACCTTCTCCAGCATTTATCCCGTGGTTCAGTGCACGTTCAGCACACACATGCCTTAAGTCATCCATTCAGTATTTTTCCCCAAGACACTTAAACAGCTACACTTTATCAGACTAATCCTCTATCTTGCCCATATAATTTTTCTGACCATGGCCAACATCAGATGATTCATAAGGTGGAACAATCTCTGCAGCAGAAGCAAGACCATAACAGAGAAAGTCTCCACTGTTGAGGGAAAGATTATTCTATGGAGGTTGCAGAGGCTGCACGGGTGCCTACACTGCCCTAGGAACTGCACTTCTCATCTTTGATGAATGTTTAACCACCACAAAATATCATTTGAACGGCTCTTTGCAAGTCCCTTATTGGGACTGCCCGAAAGGTGAGAAGGTACACTGGGGAATGGACAAAGCTTTACCTTCACCCTGTCTCAACACTCTGTCCCAGGGCATTATCTATCAGCCACTCTCAGACAATTGGTCCAGTCCAGCACAGCTCCTCCCTTTTGCTCATTTTCATCTATTATTTGCAATTATTAATCTCATCTGAGAGTGCTTTACAAATATTATGCAAACCTCCTCACGTTTCTCTAAGAGGGACTGGTAAACATTCCCTCCTTCACAGATGGCAAAACGAGGTAAACCAGGATGTTCCCAGCATGAACCTGTCAAAAGAGCCACACCTCAACCACAGGTCTCTGCAGGGCAGAGCTGGGTCTCTGCAGGACCACACAGGGAGTCAGGGCCCCCAGTGCTCCCCCTTCCCCAGCCAGCTCTCACCCCCAAGCAACCCCACTCTTCTTCACACCTGACATTTTTGGCTGCTCTTCGCCGAGTTTGTCTCTTGGGGGTCTCATCATCTTCATCATCATCATCATCTTCAGATGAGTCTGGTTTCTTCCTCTTCCCACGCTGGATTTTGTGGGGCTTTTTAACACCAGTTTTGGCCACTGTTCTAAAATAAGAGTTAATAAAGCCATAATACAGCATGGTTTGTGTAAATATCTGCTTTAGTAAGTCTTTAAGGAAGCACGAGTCTCAAATATTAGACTCCTAAGGGATTTAATCTGCTCTATCATGGAAAACACTCTATTGCTCACTGGAGCATGAGATGGGGAGATGAGGGAGTAACTAGGCCCTAGGTTTACTAGGCCGTAAACAAGGGTAATATTGCAGGAAAAATACACATTCGTTAGTGACAAACAGGGATTTCCTCTCCATGCAGCACAGGCAGAAAAAGAGACTGAACCAACCATTCCTTACCTCCTTTGGACGGGCCTTCTTGCTTTAATTTTCTTCGGTTCAGGCTCACTCTCTCCACTGGTGCCTTGCTCCCCTCCATCTTCATCCTCTTCTCCGGCAGAGACCTCTCTTTTCCATTTAATTCTGTGGTCAGAAATGTAGGTCATGAAGGGCAATGATATTTCTACACAAACACCTGAACAAACACCTGGGGGGTCTCAGTCACCTGGGCTTTTGTTCACACAGAGGCAGGATTGCCTTGAGTGAGAGCAGCTCTTACCACATGCAACCACGTGCTGGTGGCAGAGCTGTACTGCTCAAACCTGGGTGGGCAAGGGCTTTGATTGATTTTTTTTCCTCTACCTCTGCATTTTTGAGATGGGCTGGAAGGATCTGAAGAGAAGTGCTCACTGTCACAGAGCACGAGCCACAATGTGCACAGTTACACGAGTGCCTTGGAGCCCAGAAAATGGAACGAGTGTCCAGACATCTAAATTCTCCTGTCAATTCAAGTTTCCAAGTGTGAAGCCAAGTCACATTGCACCATTAGTGGAAGGAAGCACATTCTCTGAGGGCAACTCAGAACAAAGCTGCAGCTCCAAAATGCCTTTTGGAGGAGCCCCTCCTCTCTCCAAGGGGACATAGAGGGTCCACAAAGATCATTCTCCTTGACCAGGAGAGGTTCATATTACCACAGTCCTCCCTCTACTTTATCACCTTCCCTCCTGCACTGATGGGTACAACTAAATGAAGAGTTAAAAAACAAGATGCAGGAGAAAGTGAGCAGGATCATGTGGCCGTGTTTAGATTTTCTCCATCAGGCAGCTCATGGTTCCCTACTTCACTTCAGTGTTTGGAAAAACTAAAAGGTACTTCTTAGATGGGAAAAAGGCAGTAAAACATGACTGTAAGTGCACTCATTTACAGTGCTCAGACATCCAAAGCATTCTTTATAGAAGTTCTTTTGTTTTAACAGAGAGCTATAGAAGATAAAAGAGGATAATAATTTGGCATTTTATTCTCAGTTAATCAAAAAGGTGGGAGGAGAAGGGATTAAACAGTTTTAAGTATCTCTGAAGGAGAATCAGTAACCTGATGGAAGAGTGAATGACTGACAACAGAAAGTGAACCTGACTCATTCAGATTCCATCACAGGCACAGTAGGAAAATACAAACAAAAGTTGGAAAATTGCATCCATCAATAGATACATATTCATGCTTCAATTTTAGTAATCCAAAGTATTATTACTGGAAATATTAAAGTATTTATTTATTTTACAAGCTCTCCATGTTGACAGCTCCTATCAAACAATCCAGTGTGCTACTGTACTGAGAAATAAACCAAAGCATCACCACTCAAAACCCTTTCCTTAGAAACTTACTTTCTTTTCAACTGCTTCTGGCGTCTTCTTTTTGGGCTCTCATTTTCAGATTCGCTACTTGCCTTTAATTGAAAAGAAAGAAAATCAGGTTGTAGGCTTTACTCTGGACTGTCTTCTCAAGGATGCAAGTGAAACACACGTGCCCGTGGGCTGAGCCCAGCTCCTTCCCCTGCAGCCTGAAGGACGCTTTGGTGCAGAGCAGCTGCCTCCCAGCACCACCACCTCAGCTGCACAGTCCTGCTGCTCTGCTCTCAATGTGAGGAAGGAAACTCTCTGCAGGAAGCCTGGAGAGCTCTACAACATCACCTATCCTGGAGTCCCTAAGCTCAGGACCCATCCACCCCTCAGCATCAACCCCCAGTGCCCAAGAGACACCATGGCAGCAGCGGGCAGGCAGACCTGCAGTGTGTGCAACACCCCAGGGATTGCAAACCCATGGGTGAATTTATCCCAACAAATGCATTATGATCTCTGCCTTCATTGCACAAACTTCCTACAAGGAATGAAATAAAAATATTGTCATAAAAAGGCAATATTCTCATCAAAAGAGTGTCCCTGTCTTGTTGTTGGGTTTTTTCTGCCACAGCAAAAGTCACCAAGGACCCAACTGGGTCAGAGCCGTGTCCTGCTGCTTTCCTTCCTCCTAGTCCTACAGTTTCCACCAGTGAAGTCTCTGTGGCTAAATATATCTAGAGTTATTCTAACTACTTGCTGTACTATTTTAAAAGTGGGTGTCACTAATTCCCACAGACCAAGATAGCTAAAATAATCTCTTTATGCTGGTTGTACACAACCCCATTTTCATAAAAACTAGTCAACCATGTAAACAGATCACCACACAGACAACATGACTTCTTATCTTCCCCCAGCAAACACAAATAGGCAGGGACAAAACTGAAGAAACCCATGTGAAATTTCTAGAGAAGTATTAAAATGACAGAAGTAGCCTCTAAGTTTGCTTGCGCCACACACTTACTAGAAATCTTCCGCCTCTAGCTGCTTTTTGCCACAGTATTCAGCTTTGGCTCCAGGCCATGATGGACAGGTCTGTCCATCACCACAGTTTGCATCCTCTGACACCCCCACTGCCCTCCTGGACAGAGCTTACACAGCTGTGCACACAAGGATCTTGTGAAATGGTGTGAGTTGCAACGTGCATCCTTCATTCCCATTTTCCAGCTTTCCTTCAGGCCCATAGAAAGGCCTGTCTCACTTGCATCAGTGTATCCATTAAAATCCACTAAAATACTGGACTCCATGTCTGACCATGAGCTTTCCTGGATTTGGTGTCAGATTTGCATGTGGCACAGTAACACCTTTTGCACCATATCTTACTACAAACACGTGTTCATCCACCTGTTTCACGGGCCTGCATGAAATCCCTGTCTCATTTACCAAGCATGAAGCAAGTGCCTGGCAAACACCATGGAGAGCCCTACCTACTCTTGCAACACAAGCCAAGCATTCCACAGATTTGTTTTGACACACAGAATCCGAAAGTCCTCAATTTTCCTTTTCTCTTTTAATCTCTTATCCACTTTCTGAAGCTTTTCCATTCTAATTGGGCATGATTTTAACAGCTGTCCCTCAGTGCACGTTTACTTTTGCTGTATTTTGGCAAGCCACAAGTAAAAAGAGATGGATTTCTGTTCTGCCCTGCATCAGAGAAGATCACATTGGGAGAAAACCAAATACAACCTTTAGCTCTTTGAAATTAACTCCACTTCTGTGCCAAAATCCCCTTTTCCAAGCTTCTAGTGTCCATTTTTCTAATGCCTGTACTCTCTCCCTGCTCTGCCGCTGGGTCTACAAAGCTGATGACAATCTCTTCATGACTCGACTTTTCCTCCCCTCTTCCACCTTGAAAAATATAACTTGTGACTGCAGCTCAGCCGCCTTCTCTTACACTTTTCAAAGACACCATTGTGTGTTTTGGATGCATGTCAAGCCCAGCTCCATCTCCACTGACACAGCCAGTCCCCAGCCTGAGTCACCTGCCTGCCTTGTGCTCCCACATCCTCCCCATCCCAGTATGGAGTGCTGGGAAGTGCCATACTGCAGCTCCTTAGCCTCTCCTCCCTGCTCCATCGTGTCTCCTGGTGATAAATTCCTTGTTCAAGGAAGGACAGAGGACAGCCAGAGAGCCAGGGCATGCCAGGTCCAGAGTGTGCACCCGAGGCCCTGTCTGCCCACCACCACCATCATCAGGAACAGACTGGTTGGGAAATCACATGCAACTTGAATTTTAGTAACGTTACCTCCTTGAATGACACAAGCTAGACTGGCAAAGTCCGTCCCCAGTCCCCAGTGGGGTTTTTGTCAGCCCAGCAGGAGGGGCTCGGGTCATGCTGCTCGGTCCAGAGCGCGAGTGCCAGTGCTGGGCTCAGGCTGCCCCGCTGGGGTGCTGCTGCTGTGGCCAAGGGGAAAGATGACCTGTCTTCCCTAGGTCCCCTTTATCAAACACTACAAATCTACCTAACTTATTCCCGCACCACTACTTCCAGCTGGACTAGGATCTGGCCACTTACAATTTCCCCATCTCCAGCTTAAGGGATCAGCCTTCCCTCTCCACGCCTCACTGACTCCTCACATCAATTCTCTCCCTCTCCCAGCACATAAAGTGCACACACTTTTACTAAATTAATTACACTGCATTTTGCCGTGGAGCAAAGCCGGATAAACATAATGATGCTGCACATGTAGCACCAAGAAGAGCAACACGGAACTATTCAAAGTTCTGCTCCTACAGATTATCCACGAGTGTCCTTGCCACTAGCCCAGGGCAGGAGAAATGGAGATTCCAGGCCATTGGAGAGGAGGTCCAGGTGAGCCTCTGGACCTATTAGGAGAGACAATGACTTGCTTGAACAGAGCCAGTAAGTATTTCAGACTGAAGTCAAACTAAGGACTTGCTTATTTCAGAGCAAGCCAAGCTCTAGTGCTTCAGAAAAGCTGGAGAATCTCAGCTCATCCAGTTAGTTTTATGTCTGCTGAACTTCTCTTTCTCAGTGAGACTAGTAACATTTGAAATACATTGACCAAAATGCAAATGAGCAGATTTTTTTTTTCCAATAGGAAAACCAGCTGTATTTTTAGAACACACTGGTGCGTGACTTCAGGCCTCTCTTTGACAGAAAAAATGCACTGACATCTGTCACCAAATTCAATCTGAAGCTATTCTTTTTATAGTAAAAATATTGTGTCTGGTTGGGGCACATTAATTTCTCAACTGCCCCAGAATCACAGAATGATGGAATGATAAAATGGTTTGGGTTGGAAGGGACCTTAAAGTCCATCCAGTCCAACCCCCTGCCATAGGCAGGGACCCCTTCCACTATCACAGGTTGCTCAGAGCCCCATCCAACCTGGCTTTGAACACTTCCAGGGATGGGGCAGCCACAGCTTCTCTGGACACCCTGTGCAAGGGTCTCACCACCCTCAGAGGGAAGAATTTCCTTTATCTATCTAACCTAAATCTGCCCCCTTTCAATTTGAATACTCTAAAAGGCACTTGGTTCTGTACTCCTCACATCCCCTGGCTGAAACCTGAAGCTGATTTATTAACTGCAAAGAAAATGCCTGGGGAAGTAGTGTTTTTACTAAAAACCTTACACATTCTCTTGTTCCTGGAGACAGCTCTGGGCCCCTGAGCAGCTCTGTGCTCCTATGCAAAGCTGCGCTTTCACTTCCCCGATGGCTCAGCCCACGCCTGGGTATTGATCACGAGTTATCACCCTCCCTGATCACACCTCGGACACCTACACAAGGAGCCCAGAAATCCCCAGAAGGGAACCATTTCTAACACACAAATAACCCTACCCAGAATGCTGCTCTCAGAGGACATGGTGATTGAGAAGGGCCCCAAAACCAGAACCACCTCCACCTGTGCGCCATCTCCCCCGCACAGGTGAGTCACGGGGCAGTGCAGGGAGCTGGGATGGCTCATCCTTGCTCTGGTCTCTGAGCCACGCTGCCTGCAAGACGCTCTTTGCTAATCTGCAGAGAAGCATTAGGGAAGAAGGCAGTTACAAGCCCCCAGACACTGTGCTGGAAGTCCCAAGCAGCAAGCAACAGGCACAGGTCACTGGCGACAGGATTGACCCTGCGAAGGCAAAAACCATCTTCAGACGTGCCTTGGATTTCTGCCACCTCCAGCAGCAGCAAGGAGTGCTCAGCACCACGCAGACTTGAGCTATGCTATTTCCTCTCGCTTGGTGTCTTCCAAAAGCAAGACTTTCCATCTCCTCCTGCTCTCTGCGAGGCCCCAGCACTGTGCTCCTGACAGGTCACACCCTCCATTGGATTCTGCTGCAGATGGGAGTTGCCCTGTGGGGACCAGTCAGTGTTTCTTTGGGGAGAGAGGGGTGAGGGGGTGCTCCAATTTTTTTAATTTCAGCAGTTTCACAAAAGTTGCAGTGGGGGTCATTTGGAGGACCTTTGGGGTTTTTTTGTTTTTTACAATATTTTGTGGTATAGCAAAGTTTTTGCATCTCAGATTTTAATTTTTTTTTTATTGTACCTTAAGTAGTAGGAAATAAAGATATCGAAAAAGAAAACAACATTTGCAAAACCACGTAATATTGTAAAACAAAAAAAGAAGGGACTTACCTGGGCCCCTAAGAGGGCAGGGGGGTGTGCAGCGGAGCTCTGGGGTGGGTGTGAGGTCGCCGGCACAGTGCATGCCGGGGCATCGCACAGAGGGGCGGCCGGCCAGCCCAGCCTCTGCCAACTTGAAAAGGAAAACAAAAGCTATGTCAATGGTGCACCCCGAGCCCCTTCCTGACCTCTGCTCTGCGGGACAGCCAGCACAGGAGTCTGGGGGGGCAGCTGGTGGCACTGGGGTGCCACAAGGCTCAGCAACAACGCACCAGGGCAAGGAGCTGGAGACCTGCATGTGACCCCTTGAGCATCCAAATGCACATCTTGGTGGTGAAGCACAAACAGCCCAAATCAGAGAGCACTACTGGGCTCCTGCTCTGCTCAAAGTCTGCTGCTTATCTTCAGATTCCCAGCCCCAAGCCCCAAGCTCTCCACGAAAGCCTCTCTCTGGTTCTCTTACCCCTCTGCTATAGCTACTCGACCTTCCTGAAGACCTGCAGATGAAATGCTCCATGCAGAAAACCTGTCAGATGCAAATGAAGGTGGCACCTAATTCCTACATCTTCAAAAAAAAAAAAAACAACAGTGTTCTGAAACAGGAACAATTAGAAGGTTTGGCTGCCAGGCTCTGACCACTGCCACCTCCAACTGAAGCATGAAAGACTACCCAGTATTCAACCAAAGAAAATTGATGGGTCATAAAGCAGCACACACACAAATGCATTTATTAGTGGGATCCATTCCAGGATAGGCAATGACTATTTTGTTGCTATGAGGTGTTTCTGGGAACTTTCCTTTATTCCTGGTTGGATTTGTGTTGCGTTTTGGTTTTGTTCTGGTTTTTTTATTACACAGACTCCTCTCCAGGATGTTCCTACAGCAGAGCATGACTTGCATTACGCCCCATTCCAGCAATCAGATCAGTGCATGCAGATCTCAGCCCAGGCAGTGTCCCGCTCACTCCACAGGTCTCAGGTCAAGCAGATCCAGATGCAGGACTGGGACCTCAACTGTGAGCTCCAACATCCATGCACCAAGCTGGGACTCAGTGTTTACAAGGCAATGCAGATGAGACCTCCCTTTGCTCTTTGGGTTTCGTTGGTTTTATGTGTTCAGTGACCCCTCATCCTTTTTTTTCCTTACCTCATCTTTTATATTAAATCGTGACGGTTCTTGTCTGCTTCGGTTTGACCTCCTAACCCCATAAACATCAGGATATTCTTCCCACATCTGCAAAATAAACAGACCATCAGAAGGCCTGCTTCACCCCAATTATTTTTGACATTTTAGAGAAGCTTGATGGTGTTTAAAAAAAAAATCAACAGAAAACCATTAGGGAATTAGCAACCAGTAGGTGGACACTTTAAAAAAACTGGCTGAAAGAGATTATTATTATTTTGGGGTATTTGGCACCATTCTAAAGCAGCATGTGTTTATCTCAGTGTTATCTTTACAGTGGTCCATCTTTCCACCAAAGTACAAATCACTCTCCAGCTCCTTCAGGCTGGAGGACAGAGTGTTGAGGTAACCAGCCCTCTGCAGCACTGGTACCAAAGGTATGGAGGCAACCAAAGGTATGGAGGACGTGGAATGAACAGACCTACCACGTCAACAGGGCAATTCTCTGTCACTAACAGCTTCCAGCACAATTCCTTTCCATAGGGAATGCCCCATCAGCTGCCTGGAGACATTGTCAGCTGCAACTTCAAAGGTGAATTCTGTGGCCCAGCCTGGATGGCAAATGGAGCAAGATACCCTGTCCTTTGGCAAGGCAAGGCAGTGGCTGCTGGTTCCTCTCCTGAATGCACTGACAGGAATGTGGTTTGGCAGCGCAGGGCACACAGATGTGCAGAGGTCACTGCTGGGAATGGTTGTGCTCTTTGCTGTTAAATGAGGACCTCACCAGTTTAATACACTGTGTATAAGAGCATGCAACTGTTCTTGTAGGTGGACAGGAGAAGGGGGAGACAAGAATGGGATGCCCTGAGGGGGATGAATGCAGAGTTGTGTTGGTGACACAGGAAACAAGAGTTACACGGCAGACACAAACCACCACCATGCCCCTCAAAATCCTACACCAGCAATTCCTCTCTCCCTCAGCAGAGCTTACTCTCTTAGTTCTCTACATCTATTCATTTCCTTCTCATTCTCTCTGTCTCCAGTCCTCAAATATCTCAAAAAGCCACTGGCAGGAAAAGGAAATCAAAATACACTGCCAGACGCAGCAGTGATTGGGATTGAGAGCATGATGGATAAAAGGCTGCAGCCCAGCAATTTTTCTGCCTCTGTTAAAGGAGTAATGGGATAAGGAACAGACTGTGACAGTGTGTATCTGTTGGGCATGCAAGTAGAGGTACATTCACATGAAAGAATAAATCAAAATGCTCCCTAAACCATTTGAAGAACTTGTCTTTTCATCTATTAAATGGCATGGGTTTTGAATGTGGGAGCGACTTCCATGACAAATCTTAATAGCACCTAATACAGATTAACCTTGCCTTCATGGGTGTATCTAGACAAATGCCAAATAAACAATAATATAATAATTAATTGCATTGGTTATTCAAGGGGAACTGGTATCAACACGCCTAGGTTAGACCCTAGCTAAGGAAGACACCCATTAACAGAGAAATTAAGGAAGGGAGAGGCTTTCTTATTAGAGGGTGCCCTGACCTTTTCATGTTTCATCCATACTAATTATCACCCTGTATATGGATGCACTTCCTCACAGGATAATGTTAACATTTTTTGTTCGGGACATGCTCTTTGAATCCTTCAGAGGGAGAGAAAAGTTCCTTTGGTGCCCACCTTTCAACAATAAAGCACAAATTTTAATATAGTGTTACCACAACTGCCTTATAAACTCATCCTCCCTTGGCAGTCCGAACACTGGAGCATTTAGCCACAACCTGAGCCAGCAGCCTGGAGCTTTGTGAGAGGGAGAAGCTGGTAACAAAATCCTTCACTTCTCCCTAGCAGGTCCATAGGGAGCGCAGGCTGGAAGCATGGTCCGTCCTCCTTATCCTTTACACACATAGCAACTTTCTCCATAAAACTCCCTCTCAGGAGCAAACTGTGCTCAGTGCAACCCATGGCTAAGAACAACAGGACAGTTACACACCACAAACAAACAAACAAACAAGCTGACCTAACCAGAATTTTCTCCTTCCAAACGAACTCAGTTCACTGAGTTCCTGTCTCCAAATGGTATTTGGGCTCCTCTTTCTCACCTCACACTACCCTATGTTACTCAGGTGCCTCCATCCCTCAGGCAAAGCAGGTTGAGTTGCAGCTTCTGCCCCGGGGAATGAAGAGGGACACTATGTGCAGTAACATCCACAATCCCCTTTCCTGCTGGACAGCAAGTAGAGGGAAAACCTGGCTATCTGAGGGGTATTGCTAGGGAGGTGCTGGGAAGCTGTGAGGGAAAAAAAAACCACAACAAAGAAGCACTGTTCTGGACTTAATAAATAATGGAAGTTAAATCGCTTTTTCATTCTTCCTCTTTTTTTTTTCCCTATGCTTTTTTCAGAGGAAGAGTGATGTAAAAAAACCCGAAGTGGTTCAAACTTCAAAACCTTCTCCCTGATTATTTTTCTCATGGGGAGGCTTTACTACTTCTGAGGGAGAGGAGAGACAGGAGAGAGGAGTGGAAAGACAGAGGCAGAGGATGAAATGACAGGATCATGTAGTGATGGCAGGCACCTACCCCTCATTCACACTAGTCGGCCCTGTGATCATCTACCTGGTGCCTCAGGGGTTGTTCCACAAACACAGCAGCTCCTGCTCTCAAGGGTGACACCAGCAGGGCTCCAGCACACAGACCAGACAGCCTCTGGGGACACTGGAGGTCAGAGGCTGTTCGGTCCATGTGCAACGTGGCCAGGAAGTTGGACACAGCTTCACTGAGGTCCTGCTGTCTGACCTTTGGTGGTGGTACAGGAGTAATGTGTCTGGGCAGAGCAGCAGGGGCAATACCTTTTTAACATCTGCTATCCTTTCCTTCTTAGAGGCTGGTTTTTCTTTGGTTTCAGGAGGGGTCTGTTGGGATTTGGAACCAGTTGATTCACTTTCGGATTCAGACTGACTCTCAGAGGACTCGGAGCTGCTGTTTGACTCGCTGCCCTGCTCACTTTCAGACTGGCTTGCAGAGTCAGAGCCAGAGGCTTCTTCGGATGCCGAGTGACTAGTGGTAGAGAAAGAAGAGGTTACATTTTAACTGCACTGACACAGCTGTGAAATATGCAGCGAGCAAACCTGAGACACATCCAAGCCACAACAACAGGCTTGGAAAAGCATGAATGCAAGCGTGGACCCTGCAGTCCTGAAGAGACACCCCGCACTGGCATTTTGCAGCAGGGGCAGTTCCTTCGCAGGACTGACAATGAACACAGGTGAGAGTGCAGCCCCAGAAGTCCCTGTCTAGGATCTCCTGCTCATCACCAGAACACAAGCAGTGGTGGTAGGTGAACAGAAGCATTAGCAGTACCAGCAGCACAGGTACTACTGGGAGGATGTGGCTGTCTTGGAGCGAGGAAGAATAAGGTAGAGTGGGAGCTGCAGCATCCAGAGACCATCCAGCTGTATTAAAGATAAGCAGTTGCTCCAGCACGGCTCTCCACTGCATCCTACTGTGGCCAGTGGTTCAAAATAAATCTGATACCCATTTTCTGGAAAAGGCCAGTATCAAATGCTATACCCATAACACCATGAATGATATTAAATATAATGTTTCTTGCAAAAAAAATGAATTCAGCAACAGGACAGAAGAAAGAATCTTATATGGGCTTGTGGCTGGAGCAGCTCCTGTTTAAAGGATCACACCAGTGCTGTGCAGACTGCATTTCTCAAGCCAATAATGGGAGAGCAGATGACCAAGTAGTGTATTTCCCTCTTCTTTTTTTTAGTATCTTTATATACAAACGGGTTAACACACAGGATATCCCCTTAAATAATTAGGCTCCTCAACAAAACAGTGAGAGGCCAAACTATTTTAGGTGGCCAAAACATTCAAATACCTTTGCCCAATCACTCCCAACATCTACTCTTTTTATTTTAAAATCCAGAAAAGCAAGCTGAAATCTCAGTACACCATATCATACGTGCGCTGGTAAAGCAGCACTCAAACCTCGCTGTCACAAACAAAAATCCAGTGACAGTGATGCTACAAACTTTTCGAACAAGGAGCACCCCTTTCCCAGTCAGCTTTTCACTGGCAGCTGGATGTGTTTGTGATATTTAAGGGTTTACTTAGAACACTATGAAAGAAGAGTCAGGAAAACTCCACAGAGGGAAAACAGATCTTTATTTTTTTTTTCTACTTTTGTACAAAAGTAACAAAGTACATCAAAGGCTTTGCTCAGATCTCACGATTCAAGGAAGAAACAATAAAATTAGGCAAAAAAACCCCAAACAAACAAAAAACCAAACAAAAAACCAGCCAAACAAAAACAAAACAAGCACCACCAAAGCACGTGCACGTGTACATTTACATCCGACTCCACGGGGATGGGCAGCTGGGGATGCCCGGATGGAGCCGGGCCGGTCCCGCTCCCGGACAGGACAAATCCCGGGATCCGCGGCTGTGGGCCGGGAGGCGGGCAGGGGGCAGCACCCGCGCGCCCTCAGGCGCCGCCGCCGCCGCCATTTCGCGGCCGCCCTTCCGCCGCCATCTTGGGAGCGCGGGGCCGTGCCCGATCCCTGGGATGGAGGCTCCTGGCACTGCCCCGGGCAAGGGGAACCGCAGGGAGCGCGGCCGTGCGAGCCTGAGGGGACACAAACGGAGCCCCTTCCGCAAGGAGCGCGGGCAGCCGTCACCCATGGCTGCTGTTATACTGTCCCAGCCTGGGTTTGAGGGAACGGGGTTATTACAATGCTTCCTCCAAGCAGGGCTGGAAATTGAACTACGGCCATTCCAGGCTGCCCAGTCCCTCCTGCCTGTCCCTGTCCATGGATGGCGGTGATCCACGATAACCCAAGACGCAGCCCCACACACAGTGTCCCACTACACCCCTTGTTCTGCAGGCTCTACAACAGTCCCCCCCCCCTTGTCTGCCACAGCCCTCCATTGCCACAGCCATAAAGTGTGGTGGTGCCACACACATAACCCATGGTGGTGCCACAGCCATAACCCGTGGTGGTGCCACACCGCTCCTGGGAATGGCACTCCAGCAGCTCTGGGGACAGATGGTGTCCATGGGCAGGGCTTGGCAGGACACCATCCCTCTGGGCCTCCACAAAGGAACGGGATCTGGAGGCATCCGAAGCTCTGCTGTCATGACAGAAGTGACAACATCAGGCTCTGCCTGAGCCATGCTGGCATCCTGTGTTCCACACAGGAAGAGGAGGACAATTTTTCCTTCAATCAGATTTACTAGCAATAGCTGGAAGGAATTCTAACAGCCCAGGCAAGACTGAGGCCAGACAGCTCTGACAGTATTTGTTCAGAGGCAGAACACTAATTAATGTCCTCCTCCCACTCTGGAGCTCTTTGTTCCTCAAAGCCCTAAGCTTTATTTCAAAGACACAGGGACACAGGCTCTCTGCACATCGACAGCCATAATTCACGTGCTTTATCCACAACATTATCTGAACACTGTAATTCTTTTTTTTCAGGCTGTGAACTGTGTCATTTGAAAAGAGGGAGACTTCTCTGGTGACATACACATCTGTATGTGCAGGTATTTGCCTGCACACCTGCTTGCCCTACTAAGGAAAGAAACACAGATGAGAAGTGGTTACATCCTTTTGAAGGCTGTTGCAAATAATTCTTCTTTTTTAATGAACAACCTGTTATTGAGGCAAAATATGTGTTTGTCTTCATTTCTATGTTGATCGGATTAAAAAAATAACTGAAAGGCCTATTTCCATAAAATAGTCCTTTCTAACTGTCACTGCAACAATCAGGAAAGCATTTCTACCTGCCAACAGAATATAATGTATTAGCAACATCAGATGTCAAATCAGGTCTAACACTGTATGTACCTGGAGACCTAAGTCCTCTTTTCAGAAGTTATTTTTGGAATTTGTCCTGGTTAAATGCCCCTAAGTTAGCATCCAAACAAGACCTACTTTCAATTAAACTGTAAGTGAGGGATAAGCTATAATTAATTGTCACAAAAATCACAACTCAACCAGACCACCCTCCTCCAAAAACACCCATGAACATCAAAAGAAAGCAACAGATGGACCATTGGTAACTTCCTTGAAGTGAGAAACTCTTAAAAGAAGTTGAGATCTGCAAAGACTCAGCCAAATACATTCCTCTGGTTTCCAAGAAATACTTCAGGCTGTAAGTCTGTTTTAATTAAGAGCCTGCTCCTGGACTTGAGGGGGAGCAAAACTTAATCATTCCTTACCAAGGATATGTTCCTTCCAAGAAATAAGTAGCTGAAAGGCAGTGATAAGACCCTTTACAGTGAGGCATCTGAGTTTAAAAGGCAATTACCACGTGCCTGAAGCCTCCAGACTTTGCATTTAATATTTCATATATGACTTCATTTTATAGGGAATCATCTTTGCAAACAGCAAATCATTTTATAAGCTCTCAGTAAGAACAAACAGTAGATATGTTTCCAGAAGGTGTGAGACAGCTGAAAAATATAAGCAGTTGTGAAACCAAGAACTGACCGGGGAATAGCTCTAACTGGGACCATTCTGCCCCAGTGTTTAAAATGTGGCTTTTGAGGGACAGAACTTGAATTCAGACAGGGGAATAAAGGAGGATTAATAACCCAAGAACCTCCCACATGCAAAGCTCCTCCCAGCTTTAAGAACTGTTTGTGAATGTTTTGAATCTAAACAAGTTTGAATCCAAACAGCAACATTCCACTGAGCTGTGCAAGCTCTGCAAGGATTCAGCACCAGCAAAAACAGTCCATGAAAGCTGGAGAAGGATCCTGGCAGATTATCCCATGACTGGATATAACATCAGGGGCTGGATGACAGCAGGAACCGTTACGTTTAACTCCTGTGCATTGTTGGCCAGAGCCTCACGAGTGCTGTGGGTAACTGACACCCAGGTGCACATCCACAGCTCACTGACACCAAAATGCCACGGGCAGGTGGCTGGGACAGCCCCTCCCCACTCCCATCCCTCCTCACCCTGCAGCCCATGTTCCCAGCACTGGCTGGACCTGCCAGGCTTCCTGATAACACACCACAGAAACAGCAAGTCACCGCCAGCTTGGCTTAAGCCAAGTTCAGACCAAGCCTTTACAGTAACTGGGAACAGTGGAAATAAACTGCACTTGGCAGTGGCAGGCAAGTTGCAGAGTTGAAAAGTAATAGGTCAGACTCAATGATCCCAGGGGTCTTTTCCAACCTAACAGATCCTGAGAAAGGGGTGAGCAGCCTGAGGTCCAGGGGTAGCCACTGGGTCAGCTGAGCCTCATGCCCTGTCCCCACAGCCCCACTGGCCTTGGCAGGACCACGGCAGGGTCCAGACTAGGGGTGTCTGTCTGGCAGAGCCAGCTCTACCTGAGAGGGGTTCCTGGGCTCCCACAGCTCTTCAGCTCAGGCTGCCAGCTGCTCCAAGCTGCTCCCATCCACCACCAGAACCAACCTGAGATTTACTCCGAAGTACAGAGCAGCAAAGCTGGTGCAGGCCACCAGCTTAAAACTATTTTAAGAGGTCTGTCTTCCTAAAGTGGCCTGCACAAACTGTGGGACACACAGGCACGGTGACAAACCACAGAAGGCACAAACACACCGACTGACATGACAATTGTGCTGCTGTTAAACATTTCCTTTGAATATCTTATCTATAAATGTGATGTTCCCTATTATGAAAAGAAACTATTCACAAGAGCATGTGGGGACAGGACAAAGGGGAATGGCTTTAAACTGAAAGTAGGTTTAGATATTAGGAAAAAATTCCTTACTGTGAGCGTGCTGAGGCACTGGAGCAGGCTGCCCAGAGAGGTTGTGAACATCCCATTCCCTGGAAGTGTTCAAGGCAGGTTGGACAGGACTCTGAGCAACCTGCTCTAGTGGAAGGTGTCCCTGCCCATGGCAGAGAGGTTGGAATGAGGTGATCTTTGTGGTCCCTTCCAACCCAAACCATTCTATGTTTCTATATAAACATATATGAAATGTCTAAACAAGCACCGTCAACGTTGATATGTGCACTCAAGTCACAGGGTGGCTGTAAAGGCACTAAACCATGTTAAATTTAACCTTTCGCCTAAACAAGCCAGGGAGAGGAACACAAGATGTATTCTAGCTATAGATCATTGGATAAAGAGAAGATAATACAGGTACCACAGAGGAGTGAAAACTGCACGGGATCTATCCCTTGTTGGGGGGGACGACAGGAAATGAGCAAATTACCGCAGTAATCATAGACAAGGCCATACAGACACAGCACATGGAGCGTGCAGGAGAGCCAAGTGAAGGACAGATTGTGATACTGAAGATAGATAAATTCATTCCTAGCTTTTTGAGTTCCTCTGCAAGTCTACTGAAAAATGATTGGTGCTTGCCTGTCTCCCAAGGCAAAGATTTTCTAAGTGAGAAGCCTTGAGAAGGGCCATTCGGTGAAAGAGCTTTTCCAGTTTATTTCCTGCAGGGAAAAGTAGAAATGGGGGGAAAGGAAGGAAGAAAAATACTCCTGCTCCTCTACTCTCCATACCTACGAATGGTATTTAAAACACTGATCTATTTCCAAGCAGTAACTTAAACTAGAATATCCTAAACACAACCAGGCTCCTCATATTGTTTAGGAGTGGGTCTCAAACAGCTCTGAATACTCAGAATACGGTTTGTCCAACTCTGGGCTAGCTTTCAAGGGGCACAACAAACTCCCATGGTTACAGGGCTGCCCCTTCCAGATTACCCACACATGCTTCAAAGCAGCATAAAAATATTTCCCTAACCTCACTTTGTGACCAGCAACTTTTATTTTTTTTCCCCTTAAATAGGCATGTGAGAAGTTCTCATGGAGAATCCACACTTCTCCCACCTGTGCCTGCAAACGTGGCTTGCAGGGTTGGGTGTTCATTACATTTACACAGCAGTAGGCACAGCCAGGCCATGGTGCTGCTGTACCATCTGATGGATTATGCACCCAGCAGGTATCTATCCAAAATATCCACCTGAACTGGGCTGTGAGGCTTCCCAGCCTATTCTGGCCACTTCTACTTACCCCAGCACAGGACTCCCAAATGCCAAAGGCAGAGCTAAATATATCCCTCACCGCTCTGCTGCAGCTCAGCCAAGCACATTGGGCTATCCCTGAATGATAAAGACTTTCCAAAAGCTGGTGGGGTTTTTTTCTCCACTACAAAGACACTATGTCGTGCTTGCATAAGCAAGCAAAAGGAGCAATCCATTCATGATGGGGAGAGCTGGCTCTCTCACTCTCTGATCTTTAAGCCAGAGGGTGAAAATGCTTGGGATGTTCAGTGGGAAAAGAGAAAAAAAAAGAAAAAAAACCAGCAGAGGGACAAAAGGAGTCAAAACCTGTCTGCTTGATTAAGGAGCACCATTGATAATCTCCAAGGCAGCATCCTTCCCTTTCCCTGCACAGAAAGGGGAGAACAATTGCAGTTGTCATGGTTTGAAAGGGCCCCCGTCTCTCCCTCCCCGGGAGGCAGCGAAGCGTTTCCGGGCTCCACATCCCACTTCAGCGGGAGGACCCGCTGGCTCCTGGCAGCTCCCAGCTCCTCCTCAGCCCCAGGCAACGAGAAGAGTAGGAGCCCGGGGGTGCACACCTTCCTCAGACAGTGGGCAGAGCTGTCCCTGTGCCCTCCGCTGTTCCAGCCACCGTTGTGCCGATTCCCACCGGGGACAGCTGAGCTGAAGCTCAGTGGCAGCACAAAGGGGATTTCCACACAGGTGCATCCCCACTGGCAAAGGACATGTGGATGCATGAGGGCTGGAAAGTGCACACACAATTAGTACAGAAAAGGTGGATGCTTTTTCTCTTTGGCAAACTTCCTTTAAAACCACTGAGATTAAAGACATGCAGTGTATATGGAAATTAGGACCCAAACCCCATTAACAGGAACATGATGGTGCAGAAATTCCTTTCTGGTTCCAGGTGACCTGCAGTTCAGAAAAAGGAAGCCTGATCTAACCTGAGGAGGTTATTCCAAGTGACTTTTAAAAGTTGTTTTTAACCAAGAGATTTAAGGCTCATCACCAAGCTTAAGTTTTATAGACAGCACATGGCATTCAAATCTCAGCTGGTGACAACTCTGTAGTGAAGCACAGAGATTCCTCCCCATGAGAGAGATGCAAACGACTCCTATAATTAACATATTAGCAATTCTATTAAGTCATCTATACCCAACAATAACACTTGCAAGAAACATAAATAGTTACAACACAGCTTTTTCCTAAGGAGTCGGGTGTTCTGCAGTCAGTGGATTCTTGACATTGCAACACACTTGTTCATAGCTGGGGTAAAGGGTGGTGAGCAATGAAGTGTTCAGCATCCTATCCCGTCTGTGGAGCTTGGCAGACACACTGCACTGAGCCACGCCAGGATTAAACGCTATGCCAGCACTTCCAGCACAACACCAGAAAGGAGTCTGAGATCACTGTTAAAAACTTTTTAATTTTTAACCCCTATTAGTCAAGGCCACAAAATCACATGTAATACGGAGTAGGTTATTTCAGCCCACAGGTAAATATAAAGCAAGGTGGAGACTGAAAATTATAATTTAGCAGCAGTGCTGCACAAGCTGTAATGTAAAATGAGCTGCTGTGCATTTAGAAAGACTCAGCAACACTTGGCTCATAATATCCAAAAAACAATCCGTCTAAGAAAATGAGGCATTAACAGTGTGACAAAAAAGCTTCACTGCAAGTCACTAGGGGTAAACTTTTCCTCTGGGCTTTTTTGCTTTCATTTCAAGGCTTCTTTACAGGATGTGAAGGTGGGCTTTACACACACACCAGCACCTACTGAAAGAGCATCCTCACATGGCATTTCAGCACGCATCTTTTAATAAAAGCACACCAGAAAGACTGATGTCAAACACCATGTCAGTAGAGCAGCACAACCTTTGCCAGAAGGCTGCTTC
Organism: Corvus brachyrhynchos; assembly: GCF_000691975.1. Taxonomy (NCBI): domain Eukaryota; kingdom Metazoa; phylum Chordata; class Aves; order Passeriformes; family Corvidae; genus Corvus; species Corvus brachyrhynchos. The sequence goes on along the minus strand of NW_008239758.1, from coordinate 7,174,758 downwards.
TATCTAATTATGGTAATCCAGGCCATCCCCTCCCCCAGTGCTGTGCTGTTGGTATTTATTTTCCTTGAAGGAGAAGAGAGATAAAGCAGAACAGCAGCTTTCTCCAGCCATTACCAGCTCCTTTCTGAGCTGGATTTCAGCTAGGGGCAAGTAGAGATTTAGAAGCCTTTTCCACCTCCAGAACTTAGCAGCCTAATTTAACATTGCAATTCCTGCGTGGTCCTTCATGCTGTGTGCAACACGAAACAAAACACAGTGGATACACACACCACCAGGTCATATGGAGATGCAACTTCAGCATAAGCTGCCAAACCCACCCAAAGAAGGTTTACTTTGGCCATCTTGAGTTCAAAAGCAGCCAGTCCATGGCATCAGAAGCTTCAGTCCCTACACTCCTGCTTGCAGTCTCAGGTACTTCACCTCATGGCCAGTCTGCATCTGCCACTGGTACCCTCACCTGCTCCTCCAAACCAGCACTGATAAACCTGAATTAAGAGATGTGCCAGTATAAAAATTCATCAGAGACAAGTTTGGCAGCTCAGTAACCTGTTAACGGTATGAGCAACTTTCTGAGGGGTGAAACATGAAAACAAAGACAGGAACTGGTTTATCCCTGTACCAAATTGGAGAGATTAAAATGAAACACCAATGCCTTGCTGGCCCTCCTTCTGAGCCCTGTCAAAGCTACCAGTGGAAGTGTTTGTTTGAATGCACAAATGTGGTTATGGCAGCCCCAGCGCTGCTCCCGAGGCACAGCCAGGATCCGCGTTCTCAGAAATGCCACCACCGAGCCACAGCTCGTCTCCAGCACTGGAGGAAGTGGGGGAAGGTGCAGATAAGGGCAACTGTTACCCTCAGTGTGTGGCAGGTGAAACAGAAAGGGGAACAGGCTCTAATCTGCGATCTGAGCCACATCACCTTCCTTTGGCTGAAGGCACTCACTGAGCTGGGAACACGCCTGCACACACGTGCACTCAGCACACACGTGCACTCAGCCATGGCAACGCCCCTGCCCCAGCACAGGCTGTGCCACAGAAACAGGGTTACAGAATTACCCAGGTGAGCTCTTTATTCCCATTTCTCAATTTTTATTCAGTAAAAGTCATGCATTTTAGAGAATCTATAAAATTTGGTTAATTAGCTTAAGATGTTTAACTAAAAAAAGAACAATCCAGAAGACAATGAATTCCAGCTAAATGTAGCTTCTTGCAGTTTGTGAGCCCTTTTTATAGCACTGTATATACTGTATCCATCTCTGGCAGCAATCACAAAACAGGGAACAGAGGAGTTGAAAGCCTCAGGATTGTGCATGCGTAATTAGATGAGACACTTCCTTCACGAGGGTAATGTGAAACAGAAGTAACAAAGCAAAACAAGAACAATCTCCTTTGTGCTGCACAGAGATTACATCACGATTCATATGAATTCCTTGCACATTATTCCTTTTGTGTCCTGCACTGATCAAACATTTTTCCCTTTCAAAAAAGGCTCCGGACAGTTTCACAAAGGGTTAAAGCTTAAAAAGAGGGGGGGGAAAAAGTCCTTGTTGAAGAATGCAGCGGTGCAAATGAAACTGAAAGCCTCGGCACATGCACATGGCCACAACAGCTAAAAAGTAACCCGTCAACTGGATAAAAACTTGAAACCCACAATTTAACATTTTAAGAAATGTGTTCAGTGTTTCTACTCGGCTGAAAGAAAATCACATGCAAAATGCACACTGAAAGCAAACAATGAGTTTTGGTGATTTAAAGATACTGAAAGCTGTACCTCTACGCAAAAAAAAAAAAAAAAAAAAAAAAAAAAAGAAGACGACAGATGTTCCAGGAATACTATGGCATTCTACAATTCCTTTTGAAGTTAAAAAAAAAAAAAAAGGAAAAAAATCCCCAGCAAAAATAGCCTTGCTTCTTTTCAAGTCGCTTCTCAAAATAGCTTGCACTATTAAAATGAAAACCCCTTAAAATGAAAGCACTGTAAGCCCACGCCCGGCAGATGAGCGGAAGCGGGGGGAGGCAGCGGCAGCCGCCCGCTCCCGGCGCGCTGATC